>NC_058132.1:382953055-383263806 GCF_016433145.1 Gracilinanus agilis | reverse complement strand
ACAATTATATATGATGGATCTTAAAGCAATGTATCTAGAAGTAGACTGGCAATATGTCCCTTCGTTTTTTGGTTTTTTTTTTTATATTTTTATATTTTTATTTAATTAATTAATTTAGGATATTTTTCCATGGCTACATGATTCATGTTTTTCCGCCTCCCTTCTTCTCTCCCCCATCCTGGAGCCAATGAGTAATTCCACTGGGTTTTACATATATCATCGTTCAAGACTTATTTCCATATCATTCATATTTGCAATAAAGTGACCAATTTAAAGTCAACATCCCAAATCATGTCCCTATCAAGCAATGTGATCAATCACATTTTTCTTCTGCTTTTATACTCCCACAGTTCTTTCTCTGGGTGTGGATAGTATTCTTTCTTGTAAGTCACTCAGAATTGTCCTGGGTCATTGCATTGTTGCTAGTAGAAAAGTCTATTACAATTGATTGTACTATATATAATGTATCAGACTCTGTGTACAATGGTTTGGTCCTTTCACTGTGCATCAATTCCTGGAGGTCTTTCCAGTTCACATGGAATTTCTCCAGTTCATTATAACTTTTAGCACAAATAGTATCCCATCACCATCAAATACCACAATTTGTTGTCATTCCCCAATTGATGGATATCCCCTCAAGGTAAAAATTATGTGTAATACAATAAAACCCCATTTTACACAAATTCAGCACACATGAATTCAGATATAGGTGACTGACAAAAATAACGGCAGAAAAATATATGAAATAAAATTTGGTAGTTTTTGTTGCTGTTGTTGTACTAAATCTGCACCATTTTTTAAAGTCTTATAGCAGTTTGGGCAATCACATCCATTCTTGGTCTGAGAAATATTAGTGTAAATCTTTATATTGTTTTCTGCCAGATATTAGTCCCATTTTTTCTAGAGCTCTTGATTAAAAACAAGTCTTGTCTACATCAGAACAGTGTTTCTCTTTGTTTACTTTTATTAATAAGATCCCCAAAGTATAAGAGTAGTAGCAATGGTATTTTTATAACCTAAATAAAGGTAATAAAATGCCTACTTATGTTTGTAAAAGAAATATTTATTATAGAATGGAGTTTTAGACTCAATTTTCAACATATATGAACAATCTTAGAATATATTGGTCATGTAAAACAATGTCCTACTGTTTATAAGATTCTGTAATAATACATATATATGTTATGTATTATAGACAGAGATATAGTTCTCCCTCAGTCTATAATGTCTAACATTTTAATTTCTAAATAAATAAATACATCTATAATATAGATTTATCAAGATAAATAAATAGATTGCTAGACAGATAGATAGATAGGTAGATAGATAGATAGATAAATAGATAAATAGATAGATAATATATGTAGGTGATAGAGGTCCTGGAAAAATACACTATACATCAAATTGACATTCCCCAATTGATGGATATCCCCTCAAGGTAAAAAATTATGTGTAATACAATAAAAACCCATTTTACACAAATTCAGCACACATGAATTCAGATATAGGTGACTGACAAAAATAATGACAGAAAAATATATGAAATAAAAGTTTAATAGTGAGAGGGTAGGGGGCACAGCCAAGATAGTGAAGAAGGAAAAAATAATCAACTGAGTTCTTCCAACATTGCCCTATGAGAAAAGATGGAATAAAAGTATACAGACCAAACTGAACTGAACCAAATTATCCTCCCAACATAGAAAATTAATGCTTCAAAATGATTTCAAGATCAATATAACTCAAGAAAAGACAGTGAAGTATTTTACAGCCCAAAACAATTTATAAGACCAGCATGAAAGATCACAGGAAGTGGAAGTGGAGCACAGAGCAACTTGCTGAGGCTGGTGCCACCAGAGCAACAGGCTTTGGGAGAAGCTGAATCAGCAGTAAAAACATCATAAAACATCAAGCAAAGTTAAAAGAATGAATAAAAAGAGAAGCAATTGTAAATTATCTCATTGGGGGTAAAAATCAATTGACCTGGAAAATATATCCAGTAGAAATTACCTAAGAATTATTGAACTAACTGAAAGAATTATTGGATTACCTAATCTATGGTCATAAAAAAAGAGCCTATCCACCAACGTTTTTTGTTTTTAGATTTAAATATTTTATTGTTTTAGAAAAATTTTCCATGGTTACATGATTCTTGTGTTTATTTTCCTCTTCAACCCCTTTCACCCCAGCCATATCCAACACACATTTCCACTGGTTTTAAAATGTGTGATCAATCAATACTTATTTATATATTATTGATAGTTGCTTTGGTGTGGTCTTTTCAAGTCTACATCCCAACCATGTCCACATTAACCCATGTGTTTAAACTATTGTTTTTCTTCTGTGTTTCTACTACTGCAGTCCTTCCTCTGAATGTGGGTAGCATTCTTTTACATAGATCCCTCAGAATTGTCCTGGGTCATTGCATTGCTGCCAGTACAGAAGTCCATTACATTCAATTTTAACACAGTGTATCAGTCTCTGTGTACAATGTTCTTCTGGTTATGCTCCTTTCACTCTGCATCAATTCCTGGAAGTCATTCTAGTTCACATGGAATTCCTCCAGTTTACTATTCCTCCCTTCTGTGTCTTAGCCAGTACCATATCATTTTGATGACTGCTGCTTTTTAGTATGGTTTTATATCTGGTAATGCTAGGTCACCTTCCTTCATGTTTTTTTTTCATTATTTCCCTTGATATACTTGATCTTTTTTTCTTCCAAATGAACTTTGTTATAGTTTTTTTCTAATTCAGTAAAAAACTTTTTTGGTAGTTTGATAGGTATGGCACTAAATAGGTAAATTAATTTGGGTAGAATGGTCACTTTTATTATGGTAGCTCTGACTACCCCTTCATCTTATGCTATTTCCTCTTAAACCATTGGTTTTAGACCAGTCCCCCTTGTCCCCTCTCTTGATTTACTTCCCTTTTCACCTCCTCCCTTATTATTCCCCTCTTTTTATTTTTTAAGGCCTAATGAATTCCCCTCCATTTTTTGACCTCCCTACTCCCCTGCTCCCCTTGATTAATCCCTTCTGACTTCCTCAGTAGGGTTAGATAGAATCCTATATCCCAAAGGACATAGCTACTCTTCCCACTCAGGGTGAATTTTGCTGAAGGTAAGGTTTAAATATTACCTCTTAATGCTCTCTTCCTCTCCTTATAATAGTATTCATCCCCTCCCCTTCCCATGCCCTCTTTGTGTGGTATAGAATATCCTTTTTTTCTTATTCATTCAAGTTTCTCTTGGTGCCATCTACTATTCACTCCCCATTCCCCCCATCTCATCTTAGATTATTTAGTGCTGCAATCTCTCCCTATGAATAATTTTTCTTATTACTATAATTGTGAATACAGTTTTTGAAAATTACACATAATATTTCTTCATACTTTCCCCTGGAAGTATATAGTCAGTTTTGATGGGTAGGTGATCCTTGGTTGTAGAGCCAGTTCTCTTGCCTTTCTCAATATCATATTCCAAGACTTGTGGTCTTGTAGTTTGGAGGCTGCCAGATCTTGTGTGATCCTGATTGATATCTGAATTGTATCTTTCTGGCTTCTTGTAAAATTTTTTTCTTTTACTTGGAAGTTCTTGAATTTGGCTATTTTATTCCTGGGGGTGTCTTTTCAGGGTTTAGTGTAGAGTGTGATCTATGGATCCTTTCAATGTCTATATTGACCTCTTGTTGTAGAACTTCAGGGCAGTTTTGCTGGATAATTTCTTTTAGTAAGGAGTGCAAATTTCTATTAATTTCTGCCTTTTTAGGAAGACCAATGATTCTCAAATTGTCTCTTCTAGACCTATTTTCTTGATCTGCCAATTTCTCAGTGAGATATTTCATGTTTCCTTCTATTTTATCAGTCTTTTGACTTTGCTTTATTTGTTCTTGCTGTCTTGAGAGATCATTGGCTTCTCCTTGCCCAATTCTGGTCTTTAGAGACTGGTTTTCTGTTATAATCTTGTGATTTTCCTTTTCTGTTTGGTCTATCCTGTTTTCCAGCTGTTTAGGTTTGGTTTCCAATTTGCATACCATTTCGTTTGATTTTGGGGTATCTTTCTCCTTTTGGGAGTTTCTGTATTTTAACCTGTTACTTTCCTTTTGAGCTATTTCCTACTTCTCTTGCCAAATCTCTTCCATCTTCCTCATGACCTCATATTTGAACTCTTCAAGAACTTGTGACCAATTTTCATTATTTTGGGAAGGTTTGGATGTGATTATTTGTTTGTTCTCTGCTGTTTGCTCTTTTGTCTGGATTTTTCTGTGTAAAAGTTGTCAAGTGTTAAAGATTTCTTCTTGATTTTTCTCTTTTGGGGTTCTTGTGACTGGCTTGCCATTATTATTATTTCTTTCTCAGTCAGAAATCTGAGTGAGGCAGACATGCTCTCTGCCTATGGAGCTGTGGAACATTTTTTGCCTGAGTCACTGCGCCATATGCCCTCTCAACTTTATCCCCATACCAAGGGTCGGTCTGTGCTCTTTAGGCTCCTGAGGTCTCAAGTCTAGTTTTTCTCAGGGTCAAGTCTTCTTGTGGTCACTTTGTTTGCTCCTCTGCCCAAAGTTCCTTTAACATTCTCAGAGAGCTGCTTCCACAGTCATGCAGCCCTCTCCACTGGGTCCCCACCCACGGTTCGCAACTGTGCTCATGGTCTGTGTTCAAAGTCCAGTTCTTTAGCCTTTTGGGGTCTTAAGTCTTTCTGCTCTCAGGAACAGGCCATAGTGATCCCAGGTAGCTAGCAAAAACTTAATGAATGCCCCAAACTTGCTCTAACTCTCGTGTGCTGTTGTTGGCACTGTAGGTGGTGTGTGTATGTGTGTGTGTGGGGGGTTGATCAGCTCACATTTTAGTGAGAGCTATTTCAACCCCTTATAGCATGGGAATACCCCAATCTCACATACCTTCAATGCTGAGCCCTGTTGTGGGGTCCCTTCATTTGTCTTGGTTTGTTTTTATGTCCTCTTGAGGAGTCCTATGTGTGTGGGTTCAGAGAGGTTAAGAAGCTGCTTTTTACTCTGCTTCCATCTTAACCCAGAAGTTTCTATACATCAACTTTCAAGAAACTATCAAGGAAAATTCCTCTGACATTCTAGAATGAGAGAGTAAAACTGAAATTGAAATAATTCAGTGATCATCTCCTGAAAGAGATCCCAAAAAAGAACTCCAAGGAATATTATATACAAAATCTAGAACACTCAGTACAAGGGGAAAATATTACAAGCAGACAAAAAAAGAAACACTTCAAACATTGTGAAGCCACATTCAAAATAACACAATATTTAGCAGCTTCTGAAAAGAAAATGTTATATTTGAACACAAGACTCAAGGAGATATAAAAAAAGTAATTTCTTCTGAGAGAAGTTTTCATATGTATGAGGCAGTGATGAGCAAACTTTTTAAAGAGGGGGCCAAAGGAAAGGAAATGCTCATCTGCCAGTCTGTTTCTAAGGCAACTCTTTTGAAGTTACATTGTATTGTATCCTACTCATTGTATTCGTCAGATTAGTAATAATGTCAATTGGTTGGATAGAACACTTCAGGGGGCCACATCTGACCCTGTGGGATGTAGTTTGCCCATCACTGGTCTGGGGTATCCAACTGCCTAAGTCAATGACAGGCATTAAAGTAGAGAAACAAGTGGTTTCAAGAATACATCAAGGCTATTCAAAGTAATATGAAAAAATACTAAAAATCACTATTTATTAGAGAAAGCAAATTTCTGTAGTACCATCTCACACATCAGAACTGACAAATTGTGGAGGGGATTAGGGGAAAATAGGTACACTAGTGAACTTCTAGTAGAGTAATGAACTGGTCCAACCTTTTGGAGAACAATTTGGAAACTTGCTGAAAGGGCTATCAAACTCTTCAAAACCTTTGACCCAACAATAATACTAATGGTTCTTTATCACAAAGAGACAAAAGAAAAGAAACTATATGTATGAAAATATTTATAACATTTTTTATTTGATGGCAATGAACTGGAAATTAACAGGAAGTTCATCAATTGGGAATGGCTGAATAAGTTGAGGCATAGGACTGTGATATACTATTTTGCTATAATAATTGACAAGCAGGAAGGTTTAAATCTGTGAAAACCCACATAAAACCAAATTCTTTGTGTAGGTCTAGGACCTCTTCTTGACCTACTATGTAGTTTCATCCCTCTTAAAATTTCAATGCCAGAGTACACCATCTAGTTTTGTTTTGTTTTCTCACCCCTATGTGGTGTCCATAGACTCCTATGTCTGTCTCACTATATCACTCTGGGCAAGAAAAATAAATCATTGTAACTTTTCCCACAGATTTCTCAGTTAGGTTGTAGTCTGACACTTTCTCTAGATCTTTGTGAAAGAATTGTTTGGGAGAACTTGGCTATATTTATCTCTGCTACACTGCCATCTTGATTCATCCTCTGGACACATACTAAAAGAAGCTCAGCAGGGAAGAATAAAATTAGGGAAATACACATAACTGTCACAACTCAAAACTGAATTGAGGACCTTGAAGTCTTTGATTTTTAAAAGAATAATTTGAACAGCATATCATCTATTGGAAAAATGGTTCTCTATTATGTGGTCCTTATCTGGTTCTTCTGTTCTTATATCTTCCCTATTAGGCAAATATGCTTTTCTTCTATTTTTAGATTTCTAAAACATTAAGAATAACTTTTATCAAGCAGTTATATTTAGAAGTGCTCTTAAGAAATGTTATACACTTTAAACAAAGGTATATCATCAAAAATCCCAAGAAAACAGCTACAAATCTGATTATTAACTTTGCCCATTTTAGTTGCAGAAGACATTTAAAGGCAATTCAAACACATGTAAAACATTTTCCCATTTCTCAGAATACAGATGTCATTAAGGATAATAAGCCTAGAGAGCTACTCAAATAGTGAATGTTTCTTTTTTTTCTTACCATCAGCTTCTGGCAGCTACATTACTAACTTTGAGTCTAATTAACTTCCTTCCTAAGTTGCAATGTCTGTATTCAGCTGTGATCAGCTCCTGTTAGTGTCTTTATTTTGTATTCATCAAGTAATTTAATTTGTCACCTTCTGTGTCTTCTGGTTTTTAATGTCTCAATCCAAGACTCCTTATTGAGCAGTGTCACATCTCCATCTCATATTGGAAATTATATTCCATAGTTCCTTTAGATATAGCACACATGAATTTTCTCATAACCTAAAAATTGTCTATCCTTTATATTTCACCAAATATATCCCTTAAGACACTTTTATGTGTTACGTATATGAACTTTGAACTGGTTTAACTCCTTGTAGCTGTTTCAGTCTTTAATGGTGGATTTTGTCACTTAAAGAGATTGTCCTTTATTTGATTTTCTCAGAACTGAAGAATTCAAACATGTTTATATGAGGCATTATGTTTCTTTCCAAGTTCATTTTACTATTATTTTGCAAGCAAATATTCTTTTTCTGCCTTTTTGGGCAACCAAGATGTAAACATAAAAAAGATTAACTAATAATACACACACATACACACATATACAGACACACACAATATCAGCCTATAGGGATTTTTTTCCATAAGTAGATCTGTACCCCTTTCTGTAATATATTCACATAGTTTAACTAATATTTTATATCATAGTTTTTATTTTAATATTTTATCATATTTCCTACATTTTAATTTTATTTTAAAATATTTTTCCATGTTTATATATTTCATTTTCTTTCCTTCCCCTGTTCTTTCCCTGCTCCTGGATCCAATAAGCACTTCTACTGGGTTATACAAATTATACCTATTTCTGTATTATTCATTTTTGCAATAGAGCAGTCTTTTAAAAGCCAAACCCCCAATCATATATCCATATAAACAAATGATATGCCATTTGTTTTTCTTCTGTGTTTCTACTTCCACAGTCCTTTCTCTTGATTTGGATAGCATTCTTTCTCATAAGTCCTTTGGGATTGTCTTGTAGTAGTAGAGTACATTACATTGGATAGTTCCTCAATTTTTCACCTTCTTTGTATAATGTTCTCTTTGTTATGCTCATTTCACTCTGCATCAATTCCTGGAGATTCTTCCAGTTCATGAAGAAATCCCCCAGTTCACCATTCCTTACAGCACAATAGTATCCCATCACCATCATATACCAGAATTTGTTCAACCATTCCCCAATCGAGGGACACCCCTTGATTTTCCAATTTTTTTGCCACCACAAAGGGTGCAGCTATGAATATTTTTGTACAAACATTTTTCATCATTATCTCTTTAGTGTACAAACCTAGTAGTGGTATTGCTGAATCAAAGGATATGCATTCTTTTAAAGCCCTTTGGGCAAAGTACCAAATTGCCTTCCAGAATGGTTGGATCAATTTGCAGCTCCACCAACAGTATTCATTTCCTACTTTTGCCATATCCCCTCCAACATTTATTATTTCCTTTTATTGTCAGATTGGCCAATCTTCTAAGTCCTTCCATTTTAAGATTCATGAAATGAGGAACTATATATTAGTATGAATATTGCACAGCATCTTCTACACAGTCATAATTGTTTTATTCTTAGACTAGCAAAACATTGTTATAATAAAATAGAAGTTTCATATAGAAAGTCTATTGGGGCATTTATCATATTTTCTCCATAAATGAATTCATTACAGGGACTATTTGCATGTATGGAAAGTTCATTCTTTTATGTGTGTTATTTTTTCCAGGAATATAAAGGCATTTTGACATTTGGGAATACCTAGACTGCAGCTGCATTTTTTTCATGCTCTATATACATAAATTTATATAGTCTCCAAACTATTTCTAGTTTCCATTAGCATAAGTGTCTTGCATAGGACCCTTCTTAGGATGAGCCACAAGAATAAAATTTTTAATCTTTCTACCTTTGAAATAGGGAAGATTCACCTCCCTTCCTTCCTCTATAAACTCAAGCTAAAAGTCCAAGAATAGTTATCAGAATCCCCAAGTGACATGCTCAAAAGAAATAGAGTCAGAAACATTCTTACCTTTTCTCATTTCTTTATGGGAAAGTTTACTCAATGAGAGCCACTTTTCCACTATACAAAAAGACTTTGATCCAATCTAGAATTATGAGGATAAATAAGAAGTTGCTGTGTAATTCCAATGTATATTGAATGTCCTTCAGTAAGGGGCCAGTGCGTTTGTCTCAGAAAAGAATCAAAAGGCATGCCAAACTCCATGGAAAGTACCCTGGGCAAATAGATAATTCAATAATATTGAAAGAGAATATAATAGAAGATACCCACTAGCATCTCCTACTACAAGGTTTAGACTAATTCTTCATAAAAGTTTAGAAAATTTTCTGTGAGGCTAGATTGGCTTAAAGATTGCCATTAATATGGATTCTTAATGAAATGAACATTTAAACAATTTTTGTTTGGGATGGTGTAGTCATGCAACAATATGGCCAACAGAAAGTATGTTCAACTGAAGTGACTCAAATTCCTTAATGAATGTACTTTCTCTGCTTTGGCTTTTTTTCTTTGTTTATTAAATGTTCTATGAATATCAATTCATTTTAATCTCTAATATAAACTAGCACTGTACTGATCTGAATCAGGTGTTTCTTGCAGAAACTGATGAGTTTTAAAACAAGCTTTATTCAGGAGATCAGATCTTAAAGCAGAGTTATATTTTAATATGTATCTCAAAGATTATTGGTGTGAAATATTATATACTAAACCATATATAGTTACTGTGTCAAAATTTTCTGAAATTTTTTCTTTGTAACAAGGGAAGAATAAATGCAGGGAAACATATATTGGGAAAACACTGATATAAAAACTAAAGACTGATGAACCCCAACAAATAATAATAAAAAGAGATTCTAGCACAATAGCTGCTGTGAATTATTTATTTCTGACATTTTTGGGTGTCTATTAAATTTTTTAAAACCAAAAAGGTCATTTTAGTAAATGTGTTTATATTTATGAATTGACACATTATACACATGCTTCGGCTTCTTGGAATCAGAGGTGAGCCCTCACATAAGACACTTTAATACTCCCTGAATACCTCATACATACAATCAAGTAAAACTCTCTGCAGATGGGATAGACCAGGTTAAAAGTAATCAGTAGGCCCCAAATCTGTCAGAGAGTTAGTGAAGATGTCTATTCAAGCATGTAAAGACTTTCCCAGTGGAATGGGCATCTGAGTACAATTTATTCAAGAGCAGTGGCCATGCAGGTGGCAGAAGCAGGTGATGTGAAGTATTTAGAGACTGGTCAGACATCAAAGACTTCAGGGTCATCCACGATATCCCAGGCTATTACCAGTCATCTTAACTTTTGTCTAGTGACTAGATGTCCATGACTGAAAGAGAAAATAAAATGAGACTGATAATTTTGGGTACCTCTCCCTTATTTAAATACCATTAATGCACAAGATATTACTTATTGTGTTATTTTTACTCTTTGAAAATGAATGAGAGTTGCTTGCTAGAAACTAAGATAACAGGGTAAAGGACTCTCTGCTTACTCAAATGTTAAACATATACACACATGCACACATACCCACATACACATACCCATGAAATCAAATTGCTTCAAAACAAAGGAAAACAGGAATGACACTTCTCATTGGGATCAGAAGAGAGAATGGCCAGGCAACACAGCATATGTAGGAACTCACAGAACTCAGACCTGCCCAAAATGTTGCTACTCCACTAGAGAAGACAAAGTTCCAGGACAGGAATGAGTCCACACAGAGCCACTCAACATAAGTACAAAAGTCAGAAAGAGGAAAGTGGGACTGGTCTAGCCTAAACCAGTCTGCATAGGAGGCAAGGGAAGAACAGGCAAGAGACCAACTCACTTTCAGATTGTTTGAGGCAGTGAAATGGCAGAGTGCCTGAGGCAGTAAATACCAGAGCAGGGGACTTTCCCTGCCCAAACCATTTGGCAGAGTCAGAGAAGCACAAGAGCAAGGACTGGCCCAGCACATAAAACAATAGGAAACTGGTAATCTTGGGAGCTGAATCTAGCAAAACAAAATATCTTCAAGACTTTCCAGAGCATGCCATCACATCCATCCCCTTGAAATATATATTATGGAAAAAAGTAGCTAATCTTATTCCAAGTACCAGAGAAGGATAGTCTGAAAGCTGGAAACATAACTCCTCCAACTGTGGGAACAGGGAAGAACATTAGCAGATAGATAAGATAAAAAGGGAAAAATAACTCGAAAAATGAGTGAAAGAGAAAGAAAAAAACATGAATGCTGAAAGTTAGTTTAGTGATAGGGAAGATCAAAATATGAATCCAGAAGAAAACTATCAAAAAGGAAACATGTAAAGTCCTAAAGAAAAGTGTAAAAGGGGAATAGAGTGAGGGTTCCGGGTTAAGATGGCAGCAGAGTAAAAAGCAGCTGCTTGACCTCTCCTAACCCACGCATATAGGACTCCTCAAGAAGACATAAAAACAAATCCAGAGGAAAGAAGGGACCCCACAACAGCGTTGAAGATATGTGGAATCAGGGCATTTCCATGCTATAAAGGGGTGAAACAGCTCTCATGAAAACATGAGGGGAGCAACCACCTCCCCAACCCCACACCACTTACAATTCCAAAGCCAGCCCAAAGAGTCAAAGCAAGTTTGGGGCACCTAATAAGTCATTGGCAGCTCACCAGGGCTTGTATCTGAGAGCAGCAAGACTTAAGACACCCCAAGAAGCTAAAGTACTCACGGACTCTCAACACAGACCCTGAGTCCAGGTGTAGGCAAAGGGGCTGACACAGGTGCGGGCTAAGGCGTGGACTAAGGTGAGGATAAAGGGGCTGATTCTGAATGCAGGAGCAGACCTTGAGTGGGGAACCAGTGCAGAGAGGTGCTTGACTGCAGAAGCAGCTCACTGAGACGGGTAAAGGAGCTTCAGGTAGAAGAAAGAGCAAGGAGACCACCAGGAGGCTTGACCCAGAACAACTAGACTTGAGATCTCAGGAGTCTAAAGAGTGCAGACAGATCCTGAGCCCGAGCATAAAGCTGAGAGGGCACTCAGCTTACAATGGTAAGCCAGAATTATCAGGAAAACCAGAAGAGAAAGATGAAGAAGAAAAAAAACTTTAACACTCAACAACTTTTACACAGAAAAAAAATCCAGAAAACAGAGCAAACAATAGAGGAGAACAAACAAGTAACCATATCCAAAACATACCAAAACAATGGAAATGGGTCACAAGGTCTTGAAGAGTTCAAATCTGAGATCATGAGAAAGACAGAAGAGATCTGGCAAGAAAATAACAGTTTAAAAGGCAGAATATCACAATTGGAAAGTGAGGCAAGTAAATCAAAGACCAGAAATGACCAGATTGAAAAGAAAAACCAAAAGATTGTAGCTGAAAACCAGTCTCTAGAGGCCAGAATTGGGCAATTAGAAAAAGATGCCCCCAAATCAAAAGAATTAATAAGCAAATTGGAGGCCAAAATCAAACAGCTGGAAAACAGATCAGACCAAACTGAAAAGGAAAATCAAAAGCTTATAGCAGAAAACCAGTTTCTAAAGACAAGAATTGGGCAAGTAGAAGCCAATGATCTATCAAGACAGCAAGAACAAATAAAACAAAGTCAAAAGACAGATAAAATAGAAGGAAACATGAAATATCTCAACGAGAAACTGACAGATCAAGAAAACAGGTCTAGAAGAGACAATCTGAAAATCATTGGTCTTCCTGAAAAAAGCAGAAATTAATAGAAATTTGGACTCCATACTAAAAGAAATTATTCAGCAAAACTGCCCTGAAGTTCTACAACAAGATGGCAATATAGACATTGAAAGGATCCATAGATCACCCTCTACACTAGACCCTGAAAAGACAACACCCAGGAATATAATAGCCAAATTGAAGAGCTTCCAAGTAAAAGAAAAAAATTTTACAAGAAACCAGAAAGAGACAATTCAGATATCAAAGAGCAATAATCAGGATCACACAGGATCTGGCAGGCTCCACGCTAAAAGACCTCAAGCCTTGGAATATGATTATTCAGAAAGGCAAGAGAACTAGGTTTACAACCAAGAATCACGTACCCATCAAAACTGACTATATTCTTCCAGGGGAAAGTTTGGGCATTCAACAAGATAGAAAATTTCCAAGCATTTGGACAGAAAAGACCAGGACTAAATGAAAAGTCTGATATCCAACCACACAAATCAAGAGAAACATGAAAAGGAAAATAAGAAACAGAGGGGAAAGTAAGAAAACTCATATTATTTTAAAATTTGCCTCTTTAAGTGCTACAATAAGATCTAATTATTGGTACTCCTATGTGGAGAAATGTTGTGTATAATTCTCTGTAGTGAACTCTGTTCACCATTATAGAATTCACTATTATAATAATTAGAAGAATTATTCATAGGGAGAGGTTGGAATACTAAATGGTCTAAGATGATATGGGTGGGAGGGAAAGAGGGGGGGTGAATAGTAGAGGACACCAAGATAATCTTGAGTGAATAAGAAAAATAGGATATTCTATTAAACACAAAGAGGGCATGGGAAGGGGAAGGGATGAATACTATTATAAGAAGGAGAGGAAGAGAGCATTAAGAGGTAATATTTAAACCTTACTCTCAGTGTAATTAACCCTGAGAGGGAAGAGTAGCTATATCCATTAGGATATAAAACTCTATCTAACCCTACTGAGAAAGTCAGAAGGGATAAACCAAGGGGAGCAGGGGAGTGGGGAGGTCAAAAAAGGGAGGGGAGAAAAAGGGTAGGGAATTCATTAGGCCTTAAAAATAAAAAGAGGTGAATAATAAGGGAGGGGGTAAAAAGGGAAGTAAATCAAGGGAGGGGACAAGGGTCACTGGCTTAAAGCAAACCACTGGTTTAAAAGGAAATAGTGTAAGAAGAAGAAATAGAACTAGGGGAGGATACCAAAATGTCAGCAAATACACAACTGATAATTATAACTCTGAATGTGAATGGGATGAACTCGCCCATTAAACAGAAGCAAATAGCAGAGTGAATTAGAAACCAAAATCCTAACATATGTTGTCTACAAGAAACACATATGAGGCAGGTGGACATAAACAAATTTAAGCTTAAGGGCTTGAGCAAATTTTTTGGGGCTTCAAATGAGGGAAAAAAAGGCAGGAGTGGCAATCATGATTTCAGATAAAGCTAAAGTAAAAATAGATATGATTAAAAAAGACAGGGAAGGTCATTACATCCTGATAAAAGGCAGTATAGACAATGAGAAAATAACATTGCTCAATATGTATGCACCAAATGGCATAGCATCCAAATTTGTAAAGAAGAAACTGGTAGACTTCAAGAAGGAAATATATAGTAATACCATAATAGTGGGAGATCTAAATATTCCTCTTTCAGATCTAGATAAATGAAACCAAAAAATAAATAAGAAAGAGGTAAGAGAGGTGAATGAAGCCCTAGAAAAATTAGATTTAATTGATATATGGAGAAAAATGAATAGGGACAAAAAGGAATACACCTTCTTTTCAGCTGCACATGGTACATTCACAAAGATTGACCATGTAATTAATAGGGCATAGAAACATTGCAAACAAATGCAAAAGAGCAGATATAATAAATGTAATTTTCTCAGATCATAATGAAATAAAATAATAATTAGTAAGGGCACCTGGACAGGCAAATCAAAAACCAATTGGAAATTAAAAAATATGATTCTCCAAAACCAACTAGTCAAAGAAAAAAATCATAGAAACAATCAACAATTTCATTGAAGAGAATGACAATGATGATACATCCTACCAAACTCTGTGGCATGCAGCCAAGGCAGTACTCAGGGTTAAATTTATATCCTTGAGTGCATATATTAACAAATTAAGGAGGGCAGAGATTAAGGAATTGGGCATTCAACTTAAAAATTTAGAAAGCAAGCAAATTAAAAATCCCCAGATGAAAACTAAATTAGAAATACTAAAAATTAAGGGAGAAATTAATGAAATTGAAAGTAAAAGAATTATTGAATTAATAAATAAGACTAGAAGCTGATAATTTGAAAAAATAGACAAAATGGACAAAGTACTGCTCAATCTAATAAAAAAAGGAAAGGAGAAAACTAAATTGAGAGTATCAAAATGAAAAGGGAGACCTCACCTCTAATGAAGGGGAAATTAAGGCAATCATGAAAAACTATTTCACCCAATTATATGGCAATAAATATAGCAATCTAAGAGATATGGATGAATATTTACAAAAATATAAATTGCCTAGATTAACAGCAAAAGAAATAGAATACCTAAATAATCCCATATCAGAAGAGGAAATTGAACAAGCCCTCAAAGGACTCCCTAAGAAAAAATCACCATCTCCTGATGGATTCACAAGTGAATTCTATAAGACATTCAAAGAACAACTAATCCCAATACTACACAAATTATTTGATATGATGAGCAAAGAAGGAGTCCTACCAAATTCCTTTTATGATGCAAATATGGTACTGATTCCAAAGCCAGGTAGATCAAAAACAGAGAAAGAAAACTACAGACCAATCTCCATAATAAACATAGATGCAAAAATCTCAAATAGAATACTAGTAAAGGGACTCCAGCAAGTGACCAAGAGGATCATCCACTATGATCAGGTGGGATTTATACCAGGAATGCAAGGATGGTTCAACATTAGGAAACCCATCCACATTATTGACCATATCAGCAATCTAACAAAGAAATTCACATGATTATCTCAATAGATGCTGAAAAAGCCTTTGACAAAATACATCATCCATTCTTATTGAAAACACTGGAAAGTATAGGAATAGAAGGACCTTTCCTAAAAAAATAAACTGTATATACCTAAAACCATCAACAAGCATTATTTGCAATGGGGATAAAATAGAAGCCTTCCCAATAATATCAAGAGCGAAACAAGGATGCCCATTATCTCTTCGATTATTCAACATAGTACTAGAAACACTAGCAGTAGCAATTAGAGAGGAAAAAGAAATCAAGGGTATTAAAACAGGCAATGAGGAGACTAAGCTATCACTCTTTGCAGATGATATGATGGTTTACTTAAAAAATCCTAGAGATTCAAATAAGAAGGTTGTAGAAAGAATCAACAACTTTAGCAAAGTGGCAGGATACAAAATAAATGTACATAAATCATCAGCATTTCTATATATTTCCAACACATCACAGCAGCAAGAGGTAGCAAGAGAAACACCATTTAAAATCACCCTAGATAATATAAAATACTTAGGAATCTATCTACCAAAACAAACACAGCAATTATATGAAAACAACTACAAAACACTTTCCAAACAATTAAAACTAGATCTAAACAATTGGAAAAACATTGATTGCTCATGGGTAGGATGAGCTAACATAATAAAAATGACCATTCTACCCAAATTAATTTACCTATTTAGCACCATACCTTTCAAACTACAAAAAAAACTTTTTCACTGAATTAGGAAAAACTATAACAAAGTTCCTTTGGAACAACAAAAGATCAAGAATATAAAGGGAAATAATGAAAAAAATATGTGAAGGAAGGGGGCCTAGCAGTACCAGATATTAAATTATACTATAAAGCAGCAGTCATAAAAATGGTATGGTACTGGCTAAGAGACAGAAGGGAGGATCAGTGGAATAGACTTGAGGTAAGTGACGTCAGCAAGACAGTATATGATAAACCCAAAGAGCCCAATTTTGGGGTCAAAAATCCACTATTTGACAAAAACTTTTTGGAAATTTGGAAAACAATATGGGAAAGATTAGGTTTAGATCAGCATTTCACACCCTACACCAAGATAGATTCAGAATGGGTAAATGACTTGAATATAAAGAGGGAAACTATAAATAAGTTAAGTGAACACAGAATAGTATACTTGTCAGATCTCTGGGAAAGGAAATATTTTAAAACTAAGCAAGAGTTAGAGAAAATTACAAAATGTCAAATAAATTATTTTGATTATATAAAACTAAAAACCTTTTGTACAAACCAAAACAATGTAGCCAAGATCAGAAGGGAAACAACAAATTGGGAAAAATTTTTATATCAAAAAACTCTGACAAGGGTCTAATTACTCAAATATACAAGGAGTTAAATCAATTGTATAAAAAATCAAGCCATTCCCCAATTGATAAATGGGGAAGAGAAATGAATAGGCAATTTTCCGATAAAGAATTCAAAATTGTCAATAAGCACATGAGAAAGTATTCTAAATCTCTAATAATTAGAGAAATGCAAATCAAAACAACTCTGAAGTATCACCTCACACCTAGAAGAATGGCTAAAATGAAAGAAGGGGAGAGTAATGAATGTTGGAGGGGATGTGGCCAAATTGGAACATTAATGCATTGCTGGTGGAGTTGTGAACTGATCCAACCATTCTAGCTGGAAATTTGGAACTATGCTCAAAGGGCTATAAAAGAATGCCTGCCCTTTGATCCAGCCATACCATTGTTGGGATTTTACCCCAAAGAGATCATAGATAAACGGACTTGCACAAAATATTTATAGCCGTGCTTTTTGTGGTGGCAAAACCTGGAAAATGAGGGTATGCCCTTCAATTGGGGAATGGCTAAAAAAATTGTGGTATATGCTGGTGATGGAATACTATTGTGCTAAAAGGAATAAGAAACTGGAGGAATTCCATGTGAACTGGGATGACCTCCAGGAATTGATGCAGAGCAAAAGGAGCAGAGCCAGAAGAACATTGCACACAGAGACTGATATACTGTGGTAAAATAGAATGTAATGGACTTTTGTATTAGCAGCAATGCAATGACCCAGGACAATTCTGAGGGATTTATGGTAAAGAATGCTACCCACATTCAGAAGAAGAACTGCAGGAGAGGAAACACAGAAGAAAATCAACTGCTTGAATACATGGGTTGATGAGGACATGATTGGGGTTCGAAAGTATCACACCAATGCAACTATCAAGAATTTGGAAATAGGTCTTGATTAATGATACATGTTAAAACCAGTGGAAATGCATATTGGCCAGGGGAGGGGTGGACGTTGGGGGTTGAAGGGGAAAATAAGAGCATAAATCATATAACCATGTTAACTTTTCTAAAATAAAAATATTAATAAATGTTTAAAAAAAGTGTAAAACGATATTAAGCCCCCAAAGAGCACCTAGAAAAAGCTGAAAAAAATTTTAAAATGAAATAATAATAAAATTGACAGAGAAACTGAACAGTTGGATAGAAAAATTAACTAATGAATCAATTGCCTAAAAACTAGATTATGTAAAAAAATGTAGGCAGAAAAATACACTGAAGAAAACAATCTCCTAAAGAATAGAATGACTCAGCTGAAAAGAGGGAAGAAGAAAGAGAAAAAGAAGAAGAAGAAGAAGAAGAAGAAGAAGAAGAAGAAGAAGAAGAAGAAGAAGAAGAAGAAGAAGAAGAAGAAGAAGAAGAAGAAGAAGAAGAAGAAGAAGAAGAAGAAGAAGAAGAAGAAGAAGAAGAAGAAGAAGAAGAAGAAGAAGAAGAAGAAGAAGAAGAAGAAGAAGAAGAAGAAGAAGAAGAAGAAGAAGAAGAAGAAGAAGAAGAAGAAGAAGAAGAAGAAGAAGAAGAAGAAGAAGAAGAAGAAGAAGAAGAAGAAGAAGAAGAAGAAGAAGAAGAAGAAGAAGAAGAAGAAGAAGAAGAAGAAGAAGAAGAAGAAGAAGAAGAAGAAGAAGAAGAAGAAGAAGAAGAAGAAGAAGAAGAAGAAGAAGAAGAAGAAGAAGAAGAAGAAGAAGAAGAAGAAGAAGAAGAAGAAGAAGAAGAAGAAGAAGAAGAAGAAGAAGAAGAAGAAGAAGAAGAAGAAGAAGAAGAAGAAGAAGAAGAAGAAGAAGAAGAAGAAGAAGAAGAAGAAGANAGGAGGAGGAGGAGGAGGAAGAGGAGGAAACAATGATTTAGAGAACTGGAAAAATGGAAAAGGAAACACAAAAACACAAAGAAAAATAAACTCCCTAGAAATTAATTGGCCAAATAGAAGCTAACAAATCCATAATACATCAGTAAACAACAAGACAAAACCAAAAGAATGAAAACATAGAAATAAATATAAAATGACTCACTGGGAAAAAACTCACATCGAAAATAAAAACAGAAGAGATAATCTAAGAACCACAGAAATAATTGTTAACCACAAAAGAAAAAAAACATGGGTATTTGAAAAATCAAGATTTTCTACACTGATATTCTCAAACAATAAAATCAGAGGTGAAGCAAGTAATTCCATTATCACTACTGCCATGTAATATTCTAGTAGAAATGCTAGTTATAGCAATAAGAGCAGAAAAAGAAATTAAAGGAATTGGAATAGTCAAGAAGGAAATAAAATCATTATTCTTTGCAGGTAATATGATCATATTCCAAGAGAATCCTATGGAATACAAAAGAAATCCACATAAATTTCAGAATTTTAATTTTTGACCAACAAATCCAATAGCTAAAAAATAGGAAAAAACAATTGTCAAAAAGTCTTTATACTTGCAAATGAAAAAAATATTTAATTAAATTTAAAAAAGACAATTAACTACATGGGCACACACAAATAATACACACACACTCATCTCTGTACATATGTATGTACCTATATGTGTATACTTCTACACAAAGATGATACTTCGATTATCTAATCTGCTTTCATGGCTTCAGATATTACCTGGATGTGTATGATTCCAGAATCCAATCCATCCCATCATTCTTTTCAACTCATTTCTAGACTTCTCCACCTAGATTTTTCTGGCACCTCAAACTCAACAAGTTGAAAATTGAACCCACAAAACACAACTACTCCCTCCTTTTTATTTTTGATTGACAGCAAATCTTTCATTATTACATTGATTTGTAATCTCTGTCATTTTTTAACTTTTCCCTTTTTGTCTCCTATATGTTTAATCACTTGCCAGATTCTCTTGGTTGTATTTTCACAATATTACATTCATGCCTTTTCCTCATTTGTAAGAATTCAGTTACAAATGACTTCTGACTTAAGCCATTGTAGTATCCTCCTAAATGTCTTCTCTCCAGTCTTTATCTTATTTTTATAAGAATAAAGAGAGCCTCTGCCAAAACTGTAATAATAATGAAAGCCAGGAACCAATGTTATGATAGAGGGGAGAGAGAGAGAGTCTATGAGGTGGGACTCTCTTCTAGCTCTCCCCTCCCACTGAATATACACTATAGAGACTTCAGGGGGTGTCACCCCAAAACTGGGTGACCTGGATAGTCATGCCACCCCATAGGAGTTGAGGGTGAGGCTTTGCTTTAAGATGAGATATGGGGTACCCCAATCTGATTCTGAATGAGGGCAGTGTTCATGCAAGCCTCCCCCGAGGTCTGTCAACTTCACAGCAGGTGGTCTGGCTCCAAGATGAAGGCAATCAGACTAAGCTGATGATTCCCCTCCCCCTTGTTTTCACTCAGGCTCTCTGGAACACTATCTGACTAATGAATGACTTTCATTAATATCAATACAGGGATTGGGGAAACAGTTGAAGGGCAGAGGGATTTTGGGGTGCCCTCTTCTCTGTTTCTATGGGGTCTGTCACTCTGGTGGGAACCTTTGGGTTTCCCACTCCTAAGCATCTCCCCTCACCCCTTCCCTTTCAGGTTCTATTTCTATTTTCTATTTCTGTCCTTTTCTATAATTGTAAGTTAGACCAGAAAGGGTCTCTCAGCAAGGCTGGGTAATGGGGGAAGGAGAGTAAGAGATCACTCCCAAAAGGGAGTACAAAAACTGACTCGATGGGTGAGAAGAGACAGAATGTTTGGCCAGGGAATCAGGTTTTTAATGTCCAAAGAAAAATCCTCAAGAAATCCTCAGGATTGGATTTGAGTGGAGATGTCGCCCTCCTTTCTCCTTCTAGTCTTCACCAGAAGACCTCTCCTCTCCCTTCCTCCTCCAAAGAATTGCCCAGAATCCTCTCTGGTCTCAACTGTCACCAGCTGTCACCAACCGTTAGTCACTCCTTCTCTGGCTCCTTCTGTCCCATTTCCCTCGCACAAATCCCATTCTTACATTTTTTATCAGTCCTCCATAGAACTTCTATATTAATATCCCTAAAACATGTCTAATCATTTCATACTTTTGTGTTTATAAAAAACAAAAACATTGAATTTCATTCCATTCTCTTTGGGGAGGGAAACATTTATTAAGCATATAGTATAAGTCAAATGTTTTGTTTGCAGTTTTACAAATGTTATCTCATTTCATCCTTTAAACAACACTGGAAGTTAGGTGATATTAATACAAATTTTCTAATTTTAAAATTAAAATCTTTCATATTCTATCCCAACCTACCTTTTCATCTTTACTTAATCCATTCTTTAAAACATTATTTGAAGGAAACTGGACTGATACTTCTTCCATATTCCTTGTTGAACTCTCACATCCTTGTGTGTTTATACATGACTAGTATACACATTCCCAATCCCTCAGCATCTATGGTAAATTCTATATTCTTTCAAATCAGAGATTCCTTCATATTCCATATTATTTCTCAAATATTCTCTTAACTTTCTCTGGTTTTCTTTTCTCTACTCATATTACCTTTTACTTTCTATTATGTTTATTATTTGTATTATTGCACAGCCAGACCTGGAAGAAGAAGGCCTTCTTCTCATGTTTTCGAGTCCTCCTTCATACATTTACTAGCTGCACTGCTCTGGGCAAGTTATTTTACTCTTAGCCTCTATATCCTTATCTGTAAAATGAATGGAGAAATAAATGGCAAGCCACTCCACATCTTTACCAAGAAAATGCTAAATGGGGTCACTAAGAGTATGAAATGACTAAAAACATGTCAACTCGACTACCCTATTCTCCTCTATTATCTCTAAATTTCTCAAGAAGAAAGATTGTTACTTTCTTTTACATTTTGCAACCAGAATACTTAAAAATGATTTGGATCAGTCTTTTCTATAATTGTTAGTAGTTTACCATTTGTTCATTTGAATTTTTATTCATTGACTTTTTGTTGGATATATTAATGTAAAATATAACTCACATAATAGACACTTGATAAATCTTTGATATTTTAAAATGATTTGTATGATAAGCTTTCTCTGAGATTAATCATGCGAAACAACTAAGTTTCACTATTTCCATTAATAGTGTCAATATTCCTGAATCTACTCTATCCTATGGTACAGATAAAGTAAATGGAATAGTGAAATTTAATTTTTACTTTGAAGATTTTTTTTGTTTGTTTTGGTATGACTTTACAGTGGTGGGGGAATCACTTGACAAGTATGTCATTACATTCCCTACATTTTAAGTGTGACTTTAGAATATTTTTAAATTATTTTTATAGATGCACACTATGTTAATCATTTGTTGTTGTTCAGTCATTTTCAGTATATCTGACTATTCATAACCCAATTTGGAGTCTTCTTGGCAAAGGACCTGGAATGATTTTGTCATTTCCTTCTCCAGCTCATTTTATATATAAAGTAACTTAGTCAAAAAGAATTAAGTGACTTGAGCTGAGTCACATAGCTAGTAAGTTTGTGAGGCCAGATTTGAACTAATTTCTTTCAGATTTCTAAGCCTTGCACTTTTTCCACTGACCTCTCTAGCTCATGTAAGTATTAAATACTTCCATTTCCCAAATACGATGGTTTTTTCCCCCTTTGTTGGATATTACAATATCTTGGAAAAAAGAATGACAAAGAGAGTCAGACACACACATATACACAGAGAAAGAAACATTCAGACAGAGAGCAAATAAGATTCAACAACAGAAAGACAGAAACAGTTTCAGAGAAAGTTCCTCAAAATTAATCTGTAATATGATGAATACAGTTTCCCATATCCCAAAACAAATAGGGAGACAACTTTCGTAAATCTCTTCAATGGGATTGATAATTGCATAACACTGTTTTGTCATGATTTCCATTCTCATTGTTGTAGCCACTGTTTATATTATTTCTATTGATTTTCATTACTTCACTTTGCATCAGTTTATGTCTTCTCATGATTTGCTAATCATCTCTCTTGAAGAAGAAATTTTTACTGAATTCATATAAAGTAGTTTGCTTAGCTATGTTCCTATTATAAGGATTTTTTTGTTTTGATATAAAACAACATTATTTTCTTAAAAAAACATTGTTCTATACTTTTGATGCAACACTCCCCTAAACCATATTTTTATCTTCATTGTATTTCATGCCTGCTTTAGGAAATACAAGGTAAAAAGAATTTGGACTTTTTATTCACTTTTTTTTGTCAAATTCCAATTGTTTTGCAGAAAAATTGGAAACAAAAAATTAAACTATCAATAGAATATTATTGTCCTCATTTTTCTATAATCTCTCCAATGATATCAATTGACATTGTTGATTATCTTCTGAAAATTTTCTGTGCATGTGTACAAAACTTAGCATTGTTTATATTTGCATTTTTGTTATCTATTTGGGGCATTCTTTTCGATATTTTTTTGCTATTTTTTAATTTTAATTAAGTTGTTTGTGTATATATTAAAGTCTCCAGCTATCTTTCCTCCTCTGTACCCTTTCCACCCTCAAGAAGGCTCCATGTGACAAAAATGTATATATAAACTACATCTTTCATGTTTCCATTCATCAGTTGTTTTTTTTTTTCTAGAGGTATACATTCAAAAGTTATTACTCAAATTTTGGTTCTGTAGCTGTATATGATATACTTTTCACTCTACCCATTATGCTTTTCATAATTTCATGGCTGTCTTTACATATTTTTAAATTAACCTTATTATTTCTTATGGCACAGTAGTATATTACATGACTTGTTTAGTCATTCTATAATTGATAGGCATTCCCTAAGTTTCTAATTCTCTGCCACCACAAAGATAGCTGATATAACTATTTTAGAACAATTACATTATTTTCTTCTTTTTTCCCATTTCTTTGGGCAACAGACCTAACTGTAGTATCACTATATCTAAAAGTATTCACAGTTCCACAACTCTCTAGGCAAAATTACAAAATGATCTCCAAAAATATTGGATTCATTCAGTCTATGGTTATTTTAAATTTAATATAATTTTCTATTTCTTCTAAACTTTTTTGTTTCTGATATGTAGAAATTGTCTAGATTTATTTTGTATCCAGCTACTTATTATTTGTTTCAACTATATTAGTTGAATTACTATGATTTTCACATTAACTATCATATCTTCAAAAAAAGACAGTGCCATTACTTTTTGCCCATTCTGATTTCTTCTATTTCTTTTTCTTCTTTTATTGCTATTGGTAGCATTTCTAGTACAGTATTAAATAATATTGGTTATAATGGCATCCCTAGGTTGACTCCTGAACTTATTTGGAAAGACTTCTAGTATATTCCTATTATGAATAATATTTGCTCATGGTTTTAGTTAGATAATTAGATTTTTTGTCATTTTAAGAAATAATCCATTTATACTTATGCTCTCCAGTATTTTTAATAGAAATGAATGTTGCATCTCGTCAAAAAATTCTGCATCTAGTAAAGCATATATATTATCATTTATATTTTTAATAATTAATTTTTTTGGCTTACAATAAAATTAATTTTTTTGGCTTACACTTCATTCATAAAAGATATCACCCCAATGATAATAATGACAAATACACACACAATTTATACTTTACATGTGTATTCATAGGTAATTTTTTAACTATTAATTTTGAAGCGCTAATGTATTGGTTCAATTTATTTGTCTTTATAAATTAATGTAGGTTTTTCCAAGTTGTTACTGTTCTAATTAACCTTCTCATCATTTCTTTCTCAATAGTATTATTCCATCACAATCATATGCCATAACTTTTTTAGGCATTCTGCAATTGGTAGAAATCCTAATCTATTTCCATATATTTATCACCACAGAGAGAGCTATATTTTACAACATATATATATTCATTCTTTTTTCCTTCATCTTCTTTGAAACAGACCCGACAGTGGCATTGTGGGGTCTAAAAGTATATGCATTTCAAAACTTTCTGGGAATAATTGTAAAGTGCTCTCCAAAATGGTTAGATCAGTTCATAACTCTGTCAGCAGTATATTAGTGCCCCCATTTTCCCCAATATGTTCCAAAATCTGTCATTCTACCCTTTAAACTTTTTAGCCAATCTGATAGGTATGAAATGGTAATTCAGATTTGTTTTGATTTTTATTTCTCTAATAAGTAATGATCAAAAGAATTTTACATGCCCATGTATGGTTTTGATTTTTTCATTCCATAACTGTCTAGTTTGATTTTGTGATCTTTTATTAATTGGGGAATGATGAAATCATATGTTTTGTGTTCTTTTGTTATTGATAAAATCAATTATATTTATAGTTTTCTTTATAATGCAAACACCCTATATTTTTGGCATGAAGCATGTTTAGTCATAATATATAATATTGGAGTTTTATTATTTTAATCTTCTAGCTTGTATTTTACTTAGGATTTTTACAACCATATTCATTATTGAAAGTGATACTATATTTTTCATTTTTTGTTTTTTCTCTTCTTTGTTTGGTCATCAATATGAAATTCATTTCATAGTATGTTGGATGCCTTCCTTTTTATTATTTCATATAATTAATTTAATAGTAGTAATTGATCTTCAAATTTGTGACATAATTCATTTAACTATCTGGTTCTGATGCTTCTTTTCTTTTCTTTCAGTCTTTCTTTTTCCCTTCCTTCCTTCCTTCCTTCCTTCCTTTCAACATTTCATTTTTTCTCTGAATTACAGGGGGAAAAGTCAACTTCTTTATCTTTTTTTTCCAAGTTCAAGCCAAATTCTCACCCTTTCTTCCTTCATATAACAAGATGGCAAGCAAGCTGATCTAGATTTTACATGTGTAATAGTGTAAAACATCTTTCTATAGTGCTCATTTTGTGAAAAACAACACAAACAAACAAAATCAAAGAAAATTAAGTGAAACATATTATCTCAGTTTACATTCAGACTCTATCAGTTCTTTCTCTAGAGGCACAAGGAACTTTTCATCATGAGCCCTTGAGGATTATCTTTTTTATTTATATTTTGAATATTTTCCCATACTTAAATGTTTCACATTCTTTCCCTCTCCCCCAAGTCCCTCTAACCCCCCTTAGCTGAGGCACAATTCCACTGGGTTTTACATGTATCAATGATTAAGATCTAATTCTGTATTATTGATAATTGGACTAGAGTTATCATTTAGTGTCTACATTCCCAATAATATCCCCATCAGCCCATGTGTTCAAGCAGTTGTTTTTCTTCTGTGTTTCTCTTCCCACAATTTTTCTCTGAATGTGGCTACTTTTCTTTCTCATAAATCCCTCAGCCTTGCTCTGAATTCTTGGATTGCTGGTAGTAGAGAAGTCTGTTATGTTTGATTGTACTACAGTCTATCAGTCTCTGTGTAAAGTGTTCTCCTGGATCTGCTTCTTTCACTCTACATCAGTTCCTGGAGGTCATTCCAGTTCACATGGAATGCCTCCAGTTCTTTATTCCTTTGAGCATAATAGTATTCCATCACCACCAGATACCACAATTTGTTCAGCCATTCCCCAATCAAAGGATATTCTCTCATTTTCCAATGTTTTGCCACCACAAAGATTGCAGCTATAAATATTTTTGTACAAGTCTTTTCCCTTATTATCTCTTTGGGTATAAGGCAAGCAGTGCTATGGTTGGATCAAAAGGCAGATAGTCTTTTAAAGTCTTTTGAGCATAGTTCCAAATTGCCATCCAGAATGGTTGGACCAGTTCACAACTCCACCTTATGCATTAATTTCCCAATTTTGCCACATCCCCTCCAAAATTCATTACTCTCCCCTGCTGTCATTTTAGCCAATCTGCTATGTTTGAGGTGATACTTCCTTGTGGATTTTCTTGTATCACTGCATTACCAAGAATATATAAGTCATTCATAAATGCTCTCCATAGGATTTGAATAAAATTATTAATATTTTCTGTGACTTGTTCTTTATCCCATTCATTCTTTTAAGATTGTTATTTAATCTCCAATTATTTTTCACTTTGTATTTCCATGGCCTCTTACATATAATACAAAATATTTGCATTGCATTGTGGTTTGAAAAGGAGCCATTTAATATTTCTGCTTTTTTGTGTTTAGGTAGAAAGTTTTTATGCCTTAATATTTTGACAGCTTTTGCAAAGGTCTTATGTATCACTGAAAAGAAGGCATATTCTTTTCTATTGCAAGTCATTTGTCTTGATATATCTATCATGTTTAGCTTATATAAGGTTTTGTTCATTTCCCTGCCTTCTTTCTTATTTAATTTTTATTTAGCTATCCTGAATTCTTAGAGGGGAAATTAGAAGGTCCTCTAGTATTGGTATTTTCCTGTATATTTCTGACATTAATTCATTTAGCTTTTCCTTTAAAAATGTGGTTGCTGTTACAACTGTAGAATATAGTTCTGATAATGAAAATATTTCATTACCTATGATATCATATCTTTTAACATAATATAGTGGCTCTATTTATCTCTTAATTAAAACTATTTTAGCTTTAGTTTTATCTAAGATCATGATTGTTACCCCTGCTTTTTTGTATTATATGAAGCAGAGTACATTTTTTCAAGCACTTATTTTTACATTGTGTGAGTCTTATTTTTAAATGTGTTTCTTGTAAACAAGATATAGTTGAGTTTTGTTTTTTGATCCATTCTGCTATCCATTTACATTTAATGGGTGAATTCATCCTATTCTCACTCAGTGTTATAATTACTAGTTTTGTACTTTCTTCACTTTTTGTCCTTATCTCCCTCTCTTTGTGCCGTATCCCTCCTATGAAGTCTAATTGCCTCTGACTTCTTCCTTAATCAGGCCTCCTTCTAAATATCCCTCCTTTATCCTCTTCCCTTGCTCTGCTGGTTCTGAATCAATGAACCATCCCAATAGTCCCTCCTTTATCTCTTCAACTTTCCCTCCTTCTTAATATTAACTCTTTCTAAGAAACCTTCATTTTCTCCCCTTGACCTCTTTTCTCTAATATACACAACCTTATAAGAGTCCATCCCTTACTCTATTACTTTACCTACTTATTTCTCTGTAAGTAAAAAAAAATATTTTTCCCCTTTAAGTTGTATGTGTTCTTCCCTTTTTAAACCAGATCTGATGACATTAGGGTTCTAACACTTCTAGCCTTCTACTCATTCCTTGAAACAAATCTTTCACTCATGTCTCTTCCTATCCTATTTTATTATTTATTATTTTGGCTTATTCTATTCTATTTATATTTATCTCTAGCTTTCTATTTATATATTTTTAAAACTACCCATGTAGTAATATAATTCTAAAGGCCTGCAAATAATATTTTCTTCCATAAGAAATAAACAGTTCGACCTTATTGAATACTTTATAATTGTGCTTCCATGTTTATTTTATGATTTGTATAGATCAAATTTTCTATTTTTTACTGCTCATTTCCTCAAGAATATCCAACAGAACTTTAATTAATTCACTATGCATTTTTGAACTTGAATAATTATGTTAAACTTTACTGGATATATGATTCTTGTTTGTAAGCCCAGCTCCTTTATCTTACAGAATATTGTTTTTTGTTTCTTCTTTTATATTGATGTTGTTACAAATATATATATTTTTCTGGCTGTAGGTCTACAATATTTTTTTCTACTTGCTTATAGTATTTTCTTCTTAACCTTGGAGGTAAGGAACTTATCAGTAATGTTCCTATAGGTTTTCCTCTTGTCTTTTACTTCCACCAGGGGTAATCAGTCAATTCCTTTGTCTTCTATTTTCCCTCCTAGTTCTAGAACTTTTTGGAAATTTTCTTTAATAATTTCTTGAAATAAGATGCCTGTTTGAGGGAGGCAGCTTAATAACTTTACCGTAGTTAAAAGTTCTTAGATTCTCTTTGCTCAATTTCCATAATCAGTGTATTTGAAAAGTACATGGTTTAACTTAATTGTCTTCCGAATTTGAATCCTGATCTTTTCTGTTACTATAATAGTTACCTAAGATTTGATTCTTTCTCTTTTGTTTACTCATTTCTTTAAAAAATTATAGGAAATATTCTTTATTATCAGCTTTATCCTATAGTCAGACTCTGTTCTCATGGTGTAGGTGATGATGGCTTAATTTTCAGGCTTTTTGTGCTTTTATTTCTGGAGAACCACTTGGTTCTTTAAATTTCTATAATACAGGAACAGGTGTTTTCTCTGCTACCCCATCCTAGGCCCCACCTTACAGACTGAATTGAGATACATTTGGGGGCCTCTCTGATGACTTGGGATTTCTAGGGGTAGAAATGGGGTGTTCTGCTTCTGGCATAGAATAGGCTTGGTCCCCAAAAAACCTGGAATAATACTGGCAGGGTTGGGAACCTTGTTCTTGAATTGAGCTGGTATTTCTTATTGAGGCCTTGTTATGGACTGTGGCTTTGCTTAAGGCTCTCTCTTTTACCCATGTGAACCAGAGCCTCTCTGTTTACCTTACAAGTGTGTTTGTTTGTTTGTTTTAGAAGAAAAATTCGTTCAATCTATATCCTTGTTGGTTCTATCACTCCAGTATTTGTTTTGAAGTGTGTAAATAGAATTCTCTCCCCACTGTGAAGAGTTAAATTTGGGGGAGCAGGATTTTGAACAAAAGCAAGTGCACAGTTTATTAAACACAAAACACTTAGTTCATTATTAGGAAATGTAGATAGGAAATAGGAAGGAGGAAAGTGAAAGTAATCATAATAGATTATAACTATACCTCAGATCCCAATCCTAACTAAATTTTTTCTAGAAAAACCTTACATCTATCTGCCTCAGAGGGCAATTTCTTCTGCTTAGGCCTAAGCCCTTGCCTACTCTCATTACTCTCTCTGTCTGATAATATAATCACTATCTATCTCTCTTATCTACCCAAGTTAATCTGTAATCAATAAGACTATTAAGGATTTAATTCAGTTCTCTATCTCCAACCAGAGGGATTGCTAGCAGCACAACCTCTCCCCAGGAGACCCAGAAACAAAAGGCCTTTCCAACCTTCTGCAGCTTACAAACAACACTCAGCCACACCCTTCCAACTGTCACCAACTGCTAAGTGGCAGAGCAGGGGGTCTCTTACTGAAAAATATTATTTTTCCTTTTCTTCTTAAATATAAAAAAGGAGAAATTAATAAAAACTCATTAAACATCAAGACTCATCTGACCCAGCTCATCTTAACCATCATCTCATTTTCATGCTTATGCTGTATGAATGGACATCAATACACATGCATGTGGGGAACAGAGAATAAAAAGTTTTGGTGTGACTCTGCCCCCCTCTCTCTTCTTCCAAGAACGGGGTTGAGGATGCTGGCTGGGAGCCAGGTGAGAGAATCCACACACATGGTGTAATAAGGAAATAGAATTTTTAAGTATAGATAGAGAAAAAGTTGTGCAAAGTAGGAAGGATGAGAAGAACATTCTGGGAGCCTTGGAACTCTGCAGGTGAAACACAAGGGTCTGGGTCTCTTGGTTGTTGCCACTGGAGAGAAAGCAGGTGTTTTGTATTCCTCAAGAACCATCCCATCTCCTGTGTGGAGTGGAGCTTGGTTTGCAGTATAGAAGGTGGAATTGGTTGGAGACCCCTTTGAATTTACTAGCTGATTTTCATCTGGGACCTTGGAACATCTGAGACCACCGTTGGAGGGACAAGGACCCAAGGAGTGGTTGGATCTAGTTAGTGTTAGGGTTTTAGTGTAGTGATCCATTTCCCTTGTTTCTGATCCATAGTTAACCCCAGCTAAGGAAATCCCTGTTTACCCATCTCCCTAAATTTTTTACTTTAATAAATTGTTTCCTGCTTTTTGTCTGTTCTCCTTAACCCTAGAAGTACTAAAATTAAATTATATAAGGTTTTATTGTAATTCCCCAGCTGACTGGAGTCTGGCTCACTGCTAAACTGATTTAACTGCCATTCCTCCATATAGGTGTTACTCATTTCCCAGGTCCTGTGTTTGTGGGTGTAAAGGTGATTCCCCATTGGTATTTGTTCTTAGTCAGTTATCCCTTGCCCAAGCAGTCTTCCTTTTCCCCTTTCTTTAAACCCAGTAAACTCAGAGTTTAATATTACCCATAAAAATGGTCAGTTAGGTTAGAAAATTAAGTTTTATACTTCTATCCTTTTTATTTTTTCTACTTCTACTTTTATCTTTTTTATTTTTTTCTACTTCAAATAATTCTAAATAAAACTCGATGGAAAAATAAGAACCTGAAGTTACTGATGTTAATTTAAATTTTACATAAGCATTATTTTAATTTTGGTTAGAGAAGATTCTCAGAAAGGTTCCAGCTTTCAGTGCTTCTACACTATCTTGGCTCTGTCTTCCCAGGATACTTTTTTAAAGGGGCTACTACCATTTACATATTAATATTGGTCTACTCACCAAAGCACATGACTTAGAAGAGTTATAGAGTAAATAATAGTTGGATGAATATAGAACTTCAGTTCAAGTCCTGCTGCTTCTATTTATTATTGGTAACTACTTTGTATATTTATCCTGTGTCAGGCACTATATTATAGAAAATTTTGGATATATGAAGACAAATATGTAACATTCTCCATCTTGATGGAGCTGTAAAGCAGTGAACTAATCACTACACCATTGTAAAGAAGGTCTGAATTCTAATATAATCTTGGATATTTACAAACTGTGCAACCCCGGGCAAGTTATTTAACTTTTCTATGCCTTGATTTCTTTAGTGGTTAAATGGAAACAATAATAGCAATTTTCTCTAAGGTTTTTATTAGGATAAAAAAGAGATTTTTTTAAATTTTTTTTTTATTTTAAACCCTTAACTTCTGTGAATTGACTTATAAGTGGAAGAGTGGTAAGGGTAGGCAATGGGGGTCAAGTGACTTGCCCAGGGTCACACAGCTGGGAAGTGTCTGAGGCCAGATTTGAACCTTGGACCTCCCATCTCTAGCCCTGGCTCTCAATCCACTGAGCTACCCAGCTGCCCCAAAAAGAGATATTTTTGAAGAATTTAACACAATACCCATTAAATAGTAGGCCCTTGATAAATGATTATTTCCTTTCCTACTTTCATGAACGAGTTTATATTATAATGGGGAGAGGCATTACATAGAAGTGTAAGTGTGTAACTTTAATAAAAGTGCATATATCTTTACATATATGAGAAAGAAAATAGGAGAGACATAGAGACAGAGGCAGAAGACAGAGATAAAGAGAAAAAGACAGAGAGAGTATAGTTTGGGGAAAGAAATAATGAGAGTGTTCCTGATTCCAGCAGGTGCTACTTGTGGTAAGTCTTGAATGAAACCAAGAATTCTGAGACAAATCAATAGAGATAATTCCTTCCAGGAAAGGGGTGTGGTGGTGGCAGTGGAGGTATTGAACAGTTCAAATTCCAAAAGATGAGTTACTGAGAGATTACACAGAGAAAATAAGAAGTTTGGTAATTTGTCTCAGTCATATGATTCCTTACAAGGGAGTAATGTATAAGAAAACTAAATAAGTTGGAAGAAGTTAGGTTGGAAAGAAATTTGAATGCTAAGCAGCAGTTTGTATTTATATTTAAACATAATAGGGTGACTTCCTAGGTTTATTAAGGAGGGATGGGTGGCCTGGTTACACTTAAATTTTAGAAAAATCATTTTAGCAACTGAGGAAGAAATAGAATATAATGAGGAGAGATGAATTTGCTCAACATTAGGAAAGCAATAAGACTTTTGTGAGTTCTATTTTCATTACTTTTTAGGGGATAATTGGAGTAGATGATCACTAGGATCCCTTCAATTTCTTACATTCAGATTATGTAATTGATATTATGCATATATATTATAGATCTAGAACAAACAAGAATGTCAGGAATCATCTGGTCCATTCCACTTATCCTAAAATTGAAGAAACTGAGGTCCAAAGATCGTTAGTGAATTTGAGTGAATTATCTAAGTTCAGACAGAAATGCTTATTATGTTCAAAGTTTGAATTTGGAAATAGATTTTGTGAGATAGAGAGAAGGCACTTGTTTAAACTCTCTCACCTTGACACCAATAAGAACTCTTAATTATGGTGGCAAATGGGACTCAGATATAAAATTAATATCATAGTACTGGGAAGAAGGGCATGGTAAACATCAATCTGTTTACCCTATTTCAGGGAGATGCCAAGTACTATCTACTATTTTGGAGTTGAAGGGGAGGAAGTTATGTATAGATCTTTCTAAAAGTACTCATAGATTTCTTGTATGGAATACATATCTCTTTGAGCAACAAAAAAGATTAAGCTTTTTAAAGGATTTTTAAATCACTTCGTGAATATATCTAGAAATAATCTTCCTTTTATTCAGAGCACAAGAATAAAAAGAGACAGAAATGATTAAATACCTTTGCAAGTGATGCAATGCACCTGAAAAAATGAACATCAACCACCTGTCTCACAGATGTTCAGAGATATATGCGTCACTGCTGATCATCCTGTACAAAATGCCACCTCTTAATGGGGGTTAATTAGGAAGGAGCGGAACTTCAGGAAATGTTTGAGAAGTCTTACTAGTCCTCTGTACTTCAGATGGTGGGAAACAGTAATTTATCATACTTTGTAATTGCGAATGAAGTGATTCTCATTGAAATCCTAGCAACATTTTTTTGTATTCATTGAGTATGTGTACATTGCCCTTCATGCTTAGTTGGCAACCTAAATTTGTATTTGTAGTTGAAACTAGCTTCTGGAATTACTGTTATTCAACTTTAATTAATGATCTTTCTATGTAGTTGTAAAGACAAAAAATTAAGAGACCTAAAAAACTGTAATTTGAGAGAACATATGATCAGACATACTATATTCTACCTTTCCCCTAAAGAAAAGGTGATGGACTCTCAGACCATTTTGAGAAAGATGTTTGTTTATTTGGACACAAATAGAAAAGAAATTATTTTACTTGACTTAAAATATTTAATCCTGAAGAAGAAAATGGTAAACCACTGAAGTATCTTTTCCAAGAAATCTACAAATCTACATAAAGAGTCAGTCATAACTGAAAAAATGAATGAATATCAACAAATGTATTTAATCAAAGATTTGGAACTTTCTTCCTCCCTCCCTCTCTGCCTTCCTACCTCCCTCCCTGCTTTCCTTCCTACCTCCTTCCCTTCCTTCCTTCCATCCTCCCTTCCTGGACATTTATTTATTCAATTCATTAAGAATAAAAGATCAACTGGAATAGTCTAACCCAGTGATGGGCAAACTGCAATCTGCTGGCCAGATGCAGCACCCTGAAATGTTCTATCCAGCCACTCGACATTATTCCTAATCTGATGAATACAATGAGTCTTAGAAACAGACTGACAGATGAGCATTTTCTTTCCTTTGGCCCTCTCTTTAAAATGTTTGCCCATCACTGATCTAAACAATCGTGAAACATAGAAAATAAAAGGAAAAAAAACAAAACTTTGGAACAATAATCAGTGCAATACTATGCCTCAAGTACAAAATAATATGAAATGTGTCACACATCTAGTCAAAAAGACATAGTAGTTAAAATATAGAAGTATATCTGTATTTTTGGACTGTGGACTATGTACAATAGAATACCTATTCTATTCTATAACATTATTTTACTAGATTATGCAGATATGGGCATACCTTTTGTGTTTTTTATCTTTTTATGCTAAAAGGGAGTAGAAAGAAGGATAGAGTAATAAAAATGTGTTGATGGAAAGATAAAAAATACAAATTGAATGATATGTAGAAGGTAAAATAAGGTAATTAAATTTCAAAGGAGAAATATTCTAATAACTCTATAGTATGAATCTGGAAAGCTGTAAAATAGGAATTGTACCTGAACCATGCATTCAAAGAAGGTAGGGATTTTGAGATGGAAATGCGTGAGTGCATTCCACGGATCAACTGCCACTTGTTTGAATGAAAGGAGGTAGCAGAATGGAAGATATAAACAATTAACAGGTCACAGGAATATCTGATTAAAATGGAGAACTCATAATGATCCTCTGATACTCTGTACTCTGGAAGAAAAAAAAATAACATGAATTTTTATTGTATGGATATATGGGTTTGGTTATTTTTTTCCCATTTGTTTTGACTCATTGAATATCATTTTCTTGACTGGTTATTTCATTCAGTTAGTTCATATAGAGGTTTCCATCTTCTATATACTTAACATATTTTAAAGCATTCCATTACATTCAAATTTTTCCAATTGTTTAGTTATTCATTAATAGATGGAACCTCTATTATATTTCAAAATCTTTCCTAATATAATTGTACTAAGATAAATATCTGGGTATATAAGGAGAGTTTCTTCTTTTGGATTGTACCCTCAGGGTTATAAATCCAATTATATAAGCTCTTGCAAAATAGCTTGGGAATTTTATTAAATTTATTTGTATAATTATACATAACTTTCTATAGTAAAAGAACCAGTTCACAGATCCATCAGCAATGTACAACTATGCTTATCTTTCTGTAATACACTTTGCTCTTTCATTTTTGCAGATTTTTAGTGTAAGACATGAAACTTCAAGGTTGTTTTCACTAAATATAACTTATTAATGATTTGGAGCATTCTTTCATGCAGTTGTTAATAGTTATGACTCTTTTGAGAATTCTTTATTCCTTTTCATTAAACACAATTATTGGAGACTAGTGATATGGATAAATAGATATAGATATTTCCAATATGCATGCAAACAAATAATACATATCATAAAAACAGTTATCGGATCCATTTTATAATGGCATATACATCTGTGATTCACACACATTCACAACATACATATATGTGTGAATGTATGTATAAACATTACGGTTTTGATAATTGCAATATTATGATATATTTTGAATTCTGGCATTTCATTTCCCCTCTATTCCTCCTTTGAAAAAAATGCCTTTCATATTATAGATTATTTTCCAAATAAAATTTGTTATTATTATGTAAATTGTGGAAAAGAATTTGACATGATTATTTAACTGGTATGAAATTAAAGTTCAAGTTAATTTGAGTCTCATTATTTTTATTACATTGTCAATCATTCAAAGTCACGAATAGTCATAAGCTGGCATATTGCAAGTTCTAAAGCAGCATGAGGAATCCATCAAATTGTGAATATGCCAAGTGCTCTACAAATCATAAAACCTGAAACAAATGCCAATGACTACTACTACGTTTACTCATATCCCTGCTTTTATTATTGTTATCAAAGACAGAAAAGTTCACTGCTTGAAGTTCAATGAAATATGAGTGCAGAATGTTATTGCCAATGTAGCTGTCAATTGGCTCCACCAATCTGTAAACAAGTTGAAATTGGCAAAAAAAGTTACTAAATTTTTCATATCTTTAAACTTTATAATTCTACCAATGAGTTTCTGACAATTTTAATAAAAACAGGGTCTGACCTAAATATTCTATACAGAAAGCAGTATCAATACTGTTTGAATTTAAAAGAGGTAGAAACAAAATGGGAGAAATATAAAGAGAATGAGAACATTATTGTATATTAATTTAATAGGTAATTTTTCCATTGAGACAGATCAATATTAAGAATTCAGTGAAATATTGGAAGATGTGTATGAAGTCATTTAGGGTATAGAAAATAGAACAAAAAGAACAACAATGTATGTAATACCACCACATTTATTTATACACATAATGTCATGTCTATATCTGTAACAGTATCAATAAGCACAAAATGAACATGTATATCTAGTTAAATACAACATACAAGGTTGATGATGAACTAGTAAGACAATTTTTTCTAATAATAAGGAAAAGCAAAAAAAACAAAAGCATACTATGAATTACAAACATTTCTAAAGTAATCCAACAATATTTTTATTTGTCAGATATGATTTGAATCATTGAGTATTATTATTGGTGGGATATCCAACTTTCAATTGAATTATTTTATTGTTAAAGGAACCATTTCCTAATATTATCACATGTCACATTTATGTTCAATCAAAATTCATCTGCTTACACCTTCTATCTAGTTTTTTCTAGTGTAAGGGTTAAAGGGTAGGAGTATAACAAAAGTGAGGAGAGCAGTTTGATAAAACAGTTTAATTTGAGAAGTGCAGATAGAAAATAGAAAGGAGGAAAGAGAGATTATTGTTCTAATACTCTATGACTATACCTAAATTCCTAATACTATCTAAATTTTCTAAAAAACCCACTCTAACGGTCTTCAAGAACATGTCCTTCTTGCCAGGCCAGACCAGGCCTATTTAACCTCCACTACCTAAAATTAATTCACTAAACTACCTATCTACACTAATTAAACAGACATTCATCACCCATCAACTCCTTAAATAAGGTTTTATCCTCCAACCATCAGTAGTAACTGCCAGTAGTCCCTTGCCTCAGAGACCAACCTCCTCCTCTCTTGAGATCCAAAGGCAAAAGCCACAACTATCACCTGATTTCCATATATATATATATATATATATATATATATATATATATATATATATATATATATATATATATATATCTCATCTCCTAGGTAATGGAATCTTCAGCTCTCTCTCACAGGTACCTGTCAGTTTCTATTTAGAAATCCTTAAAGAGACAGATGGAAAAATTAAGAAAATCCTTTAACACTTTAACTCTAGTTTTGCCACTGAGGAATTTATTATATGTGTGTGATATAATTTTAATTTTATGAGTACAAAAGATCACTTCTGGATTTTACAGTATTTTCATTTTGTCATGACTTTATTATCTGTGAAAAAATAGAAGATGTAACAAGATATATATGTATATATATATATATACATATATATATATATATATATCCCCAAAAGATAAATTCATGAAGGAATAATGCATTATCGAACACATTGAATTTTTTTTTCCTTTCTAAATATTCCATTATTCTCCTTGCCTTAAAAATCAAGAATTATCTGGTGGGAAAATTGGAAAGCAATATGTCAAAAATTAGGTTTAGACCAAAATCTCACATACTCTACTATAGGGTCAAAACCTACAAGATTTAAATCCAGAGTGATACTATACGTAAATTAGGGGAACAAAGAAAAATTTACTTATCAGATCTATGGAGAAGGGAAGAATTTATGATCAAAATATAAAATGAATAATTTTGATGACATTAAATTAAAAAATTTGTGTACAAACCAAAGCAAAGCAACCAAGAGTAGCAGGGAAGCACAAACTGGGGGAAAAATTATAACAAATTTCTCTGATAAAGGTCTCCTTTCTCAAATATATAAAGAACTCAGTCAAATTTATAAAGCTCCAAGTCATTCTCCAATTGATAAATGGTCAAATGATATCAATAGACAATTTTCAAATGAAGAAATGAAAGTTATCAATAATCATATGAAAAAAGTTCCAAATCCCTCTTGAGTAGAGAAATGTAAATTAAAACAACTCTGAGGTACCACTTTACATCTATCAGATTGACCAATGTGACAGTAAAGGAAAATAATAAATACTAGAAGAAATGTGGCAAAAGTGGGGCACTCATTTATTGCTGGTAGAGTTGTGAATTGATTCAACTATTGTGTAAGATTATTTTGAATTATGGCCAAAGGGTTATAAAAGAATGCATATCTTTTGAGCCAGCAATACCACTACTAGGTCTGTATCCCAAAGAGATTTTTAAAATGGGGAAAGACTTTTTTGTAGAAAAAAATTTATTGCTGCTCTTTTTGTTGTGGCAAAGAATTGGTAGAATTCACTTGTGAATCCATCTGGTTCTGGGCATTTTTTTCTTAGGGAGTTCTTTGATGGTTTGTTCAATTTCTTTTTCTGATATGGAATTATTTAAGTATTGTATTTTTCTGCTATTAATCTAGGCAATTTATATTTTTATAAATATTCATCTATATCACTTAGATTGCTATATTTCTTGCCATATAATTGGGCAAAATAGTTTTTAATGATTGCCTTAATTTCCTCTTCTTTAGAGGTAAGGTCTCCCTTTTCATCTTTGATACTGTTAAATTGGTTTTCTTCTTTCCTTTTTTTAATTAGATTGACCAGTACTTTGTCGATTTTATTTGTTTTTTTTTCAAAGTACCAGCTTCTAGTCTTATTTATTAATTCAATAGTTCTTTTATTTTCAATTTTATTAATTTCTCCTTTAATTTTTATGATCTCTGATTTAGTTTTCATCTGGGGATTTTTAATTTGTTTGCTTTCTACTTTTTTTGATTTGTATACCCAATTCATTTATCTTTGCCCTCCCTAATTTGTTAATTTATGCACTCAAGGATATAAATTTTCCCCTAGTACAGCTTTGGCTAAATCCCACAGATTTGGCTACATCCTACTAACTGATTTTGGAGAATCATACTATTTAGTTTCCAATTAGTTTTTGAACTGCCTATCCATGTACCCTTGCTCATTATAATTTTTATTACATTATGACCTGAAATGGTTGCATTTATTATTTCTGCTCTTTTGTATTTGTCATTTTTCTATGTCCTAGTACATGATCAATCTTTGTGAATGTACCATGTAATGCCGAAAAGAAGATGAATTCTTTTTGTCCCTATTTTTTCTCCATATATCTACTATCTCTAATTTTCTAGGATTTCATTCACCCCTCTTACCTCTTTCTTATTTATTTTTTTGGTTTGACTTATCTAGACCTGATAGGGAAAAGTTCCTGTCTTCTACTAGTATAGTTTTACTATCTATATCTTCCTTGAGCTCTGCCAGTTTCTCCTTCAGAAATTTGGATGCTATAGCATTTGGTGCATAGATGTTGAGTACTGCTATTTCTTCATTGTCTACACTGCCTTTTATCAGGAAGTAAATATCTTCCTTATCTGTTTTAACCAGATCTATTTTTACTTTGGATTGGTTGGTTACCATGTTTGCAACTCCTACCTTCTTTTTCTCAGTTGAAACCTAATAGATTTTGCTCCAGCCATTTATTTTTACTCTATGTATGTCTACCTGCCTCATGTGTGTTTCTGGTAAATAACATATGGTACGGTTTTGGTTTCTAATCCACTAGGCTATTTGTTTCCATTTTATGGGCAAGTTCATTCCATTCACATTCAGAGTTATAATTATCAACTGTGTATTCCCTGACATTTTGATTCCCTCTCCTTGTCCTGCCATTTCTTCTTTCACTATTTCCTTCTATACCAGTGTTTTGTTTTTAATCAACCCCCCTAGTCCCCTCCCTTATTGTATTTCCCTTTCTCCCCTCTCCCTTCTTATTTTCTGCAAATGAGGTGTTTCATATTTTCCTCAAATTTTTTATTCCTTTGATTTTGTTTCATAGATTTTTGATGTTTTGTGAAGTCATTTGCTTCTAGTTGTTGAATTCTAATTTCTAAAGACTGAAATTCATCCCTGGCTTTTTGGTCATCCTTCTCCTTCTGATCTGATTTTCTTTGTACATCATCTTTCACCTTCTTTGCCTCATTTTCAAGCAGGTTAATTTTGGCTTTCAAGACACTTTTTTCTTGTTTTAGTTCATTATTTCTATTTTCCAATTGTCTTCATCCTCTCTCAATTGTTTTTTTCTTTTACTTTTATTTTGAGTTCTTCCAAAGCCTCTGTCCAATTCACTGGAGTTTCTGTGGTTTTGCTTAGGGTTCCTGGATTTTTTCTGTTTTATTTGCTTTTTGTTCACTTCCTGGGAAAAAAAGCTGTTGATTGTAGTATCTTTTTTCTTTTTCTGTTGTTTACTTATATTTTTCCTTCTTTCCCTCCTGTAATTAGCTGTAATCTTGATCCTGTGATATATTTGCTTTATTTACTGAATCTTTGGACTTTTGGTTCTTTTGTTCTGTCTGGGCTCTTTCTCTGCTCTGCTGAATGACTAGGTTAAGCAGATGGTTTTAATAAGCTCTTATGTAAGATCTTCACAAGCTGGCAACAGTAGTTTTTAGCTGCTTTATCTGCAGTCTATGTGTGAGGGGTATTGGATATTCCCTTCCCTCTGAAGACTTCTTGTCTGCCCTATTGATGGGATTAAGCCAGGGCAGGGTTGATCTGTAGAGTTTGGTGTACACTGAGGCCAAAACCTCAAGAGAAGAGTGGGGCAAAATGGAGCATTTTTACTGTGTCTAGGTTTCTCTCTCTTTATTTCTCCTACAGCCACCTCTGTGATGTCTGTGTTCAACACCCTGAGCCTGGCACAGCTATGCCAGCAAGGCCCTCTCTCTGGGCTAGTGTGTTTGCCCACTCAGAGATTCCAGGAGCCACTGGAGACTCAGAACAGCATGTGGGGGAGGGGTCCTGGGATCTTCCTTCTTCCTTACCCTGAAACCTAACAGTTCAAGGACTCAGGCTATTATTTTTTAGTGTACCTCTTGAGCTGAGTCTAGCAGGAGGATCCCCCAGCTCTGTGATGTTGTTATATTTGGTTTTCTTTCCCCTCGAAGCTCTTTGTTTTTTATCTTGTTGTGGAAGGGTATGGAGCTCTGAACTTTTGCTCCATCTAAGCCACCATCTTCCCAGAATCCATGAATAAGCTTTTTAGAAAATAAACACATACTTATTAAATGATTGGCCCATTTCTGGTGTAAATTTATTCTGATCATATTGTATTTTTTTTGTAATTGTTGCCAATAATTTTATTTAAAACTTTTGCATCAATTTTCATTGGGATATTCCTTTGTTATTATTCTTTCTCTATTTAGATATTAATATCACAGTTTTACATACAAAGAATTTCTTATTTTTAGACACTTCATGTGGTAGTAGGACTAATTATTTTTTAAATATTTGGTAGAATACAATTGTTGATTTTTTTTCATTTTTCCAGTCGCACATTGAAATAATTTTTGTCAATTGTATTCTGAATTTTTATGATTCAGATTTTCTCCCTTTCTCCCAAAGGTGTTATATTGTTTTATTTAGGTGATACCAATTCTTTTGTAAAATACATATTTCTTTATTGTTCATGCTGTGACAGAAGGCATATCACACACTTAAAAAAATACTAACTCATGAAGAAAATAAAGGGGAAGATGGCAAATTTTGACCTGTAATCAGACTCCAGCAGTTCTTTGACTCTGGATAGCCTCTTTCATCATAGCTCCTTTGTGTATATGTTGGGAATTTGCTTTGCTGATAATATTTTAGACCTTCACATTTGATCATTATATGATATTTCTGTTATCATATACATTCTTCTGCTTCTGCTTACTTCATTTTCCATCAGTTCATGTAAATCTTTCCAAGTTTTTCTGAAATTTTCCTATTTGTCATGCCTTATGGTGCAATAGTATTCCTTTACAACCTTATGCCACAACTTGTTCATCCATTCCCTAAATAACAGACAACTCCTAAGTTTCCAGTTCTTTGCCACTACAAAAAGTTGCTAAAATATTTTAATACAGGCATGCCCTTTTCCTTTACCTCTGATCTCTTTGAGATACACACCCATTAGTAGTTTTCAGGGTCAGAGGGTATGAGTAGTTTTTTGAACTTAGAATTCATTTGTCTAGCAGACTGATTCTTTTAAACTTGGAAATCTTTTAAAGAGTTTTGTTTAAAATTTAGTTATTTTATTTTAAGATAGTTAATTAAGAACCACATATGCTGTTCTATTAATCTTATCATTTTATATTAGAAAAAATATTCACCCTTTGTTAACTGTCAGTTTTCATGGTATATGGTTTGATAATAATATAAAAGTCTGTTCACTGTTCTCTTATTCTGAGATCTGTAAGTCATGGCCCAAAATTGGGTCCATTGGTATACCCCTACTTGAATGATTCAGGAGATTGGAACTGGTCTTAGTCATTATTATCACACTGGTAATTTTTGAAGGTATAGCGTGACTGAAATTTTGGCTCTTTGGTCTGGAAATTCTACCATAGATATTTTACTTTAGCCTTCTCCCCTGGACTGTGAGTTAGAAAGAAGTATGAGTTATCCAACAATCCAGATAGCAAGGTGAATGATTTAATAGAAAATAAATCATGGTCCATGATTTCATATATTACAAAATGCTTTACTTGACTAGAGTTATCAAACTACAGTCCTTGGAACACTATAGTCAGAAAATTCCCAAGTGAATCAAGAATAGAGCTAATATATAATTTAGAAATTCTCAACAAGAAAAGCACAGTACAATATGAATAATTTTAATTTGTGAATTCTTAGGTTGATATATGTTGGCAATGAACCCTTTTTTATTTGTCTTTGACACCACTGCACTACACTCAGAGAAAAGAGCAGAATAAGAGAAATGTAAATTCTGCCTTACTCTATCCTACTCTGCTATTATCTGAAAAATGTGTCCAGCTCTATTCCTTTTAATTATAGATATTGGCAAATTAGAGCATACATAGTAGAATTCAAGCAGGATTTGGAGAAGACTAATGATCTCACCAAACCAAGTTTAGATTAAGAAATTGTGAAAAAATGTCCTAGAGAAAAACACTTAATAGGATTTGGGAGTGCAGAAAAAGAAGCAACAAGTAGAATTCAAGAGATTGATTTTGGTTTGAGGTAAAGAAGATTTGTAATTATTAGAGTTTTCCAAAAGTGGGGAGTCTTTAAACAGAGACTGGATAGCACTTGTCACTGATAGAGAGAATTATGTTAATTCACATCTAAAGTAATCTCTGGGATCTCTGAAATGCTTTCTACATGTGATATTCCTTACTTCCTCCTTATTTTATGTGCTTCTGCTTTTCATATTACATCTGTCAGATAATTTCACTCATTGATAGGCTCCCTTTCCCCTGTCCTGTTTATTTCTCTCTACCAACACTTTGTATTCATAAAGTTATTGAAGTTACACATATACAGAAATAAGACATTTAATTTTTCTCTTCTGAGAAGCAGAATTTTCTACTTGAAAGAACACCTGGCTTGTAATCTGGAAAACCTGGTTTCAAATCATGTCAGCTTCTAACATTTAATAGATGTTAGTAAATGTACAAGTCACTTCTGTTCATTAAGCCTCAGTTTCCTCATCTTTTAAATGGAAATAATGAAAAAACCTACATCAAAAAGTTGGAAATATAAAATGAGATAGCGTATCTGTTTTACAAACTTAAAACACTTTGTAAATATAATCATTATTTTTCTTCTCTATGAATATTTTATGTATACATGACAGTGTATATCTTAGACTAAAATTTTCTAACAGATATTCATTTACTTTCTAGAGCCCAGGAGAGAGCAAAATAAATTAAGTTTTCTTCATGATTATGAATTTAATATTTGTATTTATACAGTATGTCATCATATGTATTGTTTTCAATGCATTTTATGGAGCTTAAAGATCACATTTCTTTTGGATGTCATCATAGGAATGAAAATTATAGAATTATTGTCTTTTTGAAGTAACATAATTAATACTCAAATAGTTCAAGTACTGCAGAGTAAGGCCAATTGGTACCTCTCAGCAAATCAAGTGTTTATGTACTTGAATGTCTAGAGATGTTTTAATTGCCAGATATGCTTTCTCAAAGGTTTGCATTTTTCACTGTGTATGAATGATCAGAGTGACTGTCAAAACATCTGTTACTTTGGTAGCATCCCATCCTTTTTAGATGACTGTGAGGTCATTCAAAAAAGGAAGAAAAGTGAAGAAAGAATGAGAAAGATTGTGGAAGGAAGGAAAGAAAGGAAGAAGGAAGGAAGGAAGGAAGAAAAGAAGGAAGGAAGAAGGGAGGGAGAGAGGGAGAGAGGAAAAAAGGAAGAAAGGAAGATTTTTCTTCTTTTTCCTAAGTAAAAGGGAAAGCTGGTTTGGGGATTCCTTTTTAATGACAAGAATTAAGAGAAATCTCCTTTTCATAGAAATATACTCTCTTCCAATGTGATGGTGCCTGAAAATGCTTACTGACAAAAGAATAATTATTTTTTGTTTTTGTTGCTGATGCTGCAGCTGCTGTTATTGTTTTTGTTGTTATTTTGATGGGCATAGTGTATTTGCATGTGCTGTCTGCCCATGTGTTCGAGAAGAAAATTCTGCTAGAATTTTTATTACTTTTGTTAATAAAAGTGCCAGTTCTATACAATTTGATCATTTTAGATTCAGAATTGGATATCAGACAGTCTGAGGTATCTTAATATTGCAATATAACTTTGGTTTTATGAAAGTGGGCACTAACTCCAGTGTTCATACCACAATTTCTCTGTGTTTTCTATATTGAGCCACTGCAATACATGTTTCCCATCAATCTCCCACAAGAAAACCACCCAATATTCTCATAGGGTTTTCTTAAATATTTTGGAATTGCTTAAATAACAATGGACCAAATAGGTTACCCATCAATTATCCCTCATCCTTGCTATATAACTGAACAAATCTTCCCTACTTTTAATCCTTCATTAACCTTTCTGATGTTTTACTTTATATTACCTCTCCTGAAAAAATGATAAAATTTGAGAATTAGAAATGACATCAGGCGCTATATTTTCTAAGTGATACATTAAAGGTATACTTTCTGTAACATATGAACAAGTGTTCATCTAGCTTCAGTTTGATGACCTCAAAGGAAGGATATTTTATATCATTGGAATCAAGAAATTGCATTTTTGACATCTCTTTCTTGTTATTTTGGAGATTTTTCTAATATCAAGCCTAAATTGGCATCTTTATAACTTTCATTCTCAATTCATGTTTCCAGTCTGAAGCCAAACAGAATAAATTCTATTCCATTCTCCACATGATATCCCTGAAAATACTTGGAAATGGTTACTATCTATGGAGGTCTCTCAGTCATATTTTTACTAGAAAAAATATTCTTCATTCCTTCCCGGAGTCATATGGCTCATTTTTATCATGAACTCAGATCCCTTCACCATCCTTGTTGAAACTCCACATCTTACCAAAATCTTAAAATCATGGTGTGCAAAAGTGAACACAGTACTTCACATTAAGTCTGACAAAGGCAAATAAAAAGAGTTTATCATCTCACTTCTCAAGGCTCTATCCCTCCCAATAAAGTTCAAGATTGTATCAGCATTTGGGGATGAATCATCACATTTCTGTTTCATATTAGACTTGCAATCCATTATCCACCCAAATATTCCTTGTTTTCATAATAATTTCTGTCTAGGCACATTCATCCATAATATTCTTATATACCTTATTCTTTTTACTCAAGTGCAAATCTTAATAATTTATGCCTATTTAGTTTATTATATTGAATTCGGACCAATGCTCTAGCTTGCCAAAATCCTTTCTTTTTGGAGCTGATGCTATGGATCGATATGCTAGCTATTTTTTCCAGGCTTGTATACGAAATTTTTTGAGCATACCAACTCTGTCTTTATCCAGATTATACCTGAATGTGTTTAATAGCAATAGGGCCACAATCAAATGTAATAGACTTTTTTACTAGCAGCAATGCAGTGAATCAGGATAATCCAGAGGAATTTTGGAGAAAGAACGCTATCCACATCCAGAGAAAGAACTGTGGGAGCAGAAATGCAGAAGAAAAACATATGATTCATCTGTTTGATATGGATATGATTAGGGTTTTGATGTAAAAACTTCACTCCACTGTAAATATTAATAACTTAGAAACTGGTTTTGAACAATGATACATGTATAATAGGTGGAACTGCTTATCAGCTATGGGAAGGGGGAGGAAAAATCAGGGCGGAGGGAATCATGAGTCATGGAATCATGGAAAAATGTTCCAAATTATAAAAAGGGGGGAAATAAACAAATAAATAACATAGGGCATAGATGAGATTCCTGGTGTTCTCTATTGAAGACCTCCTGTCATGTTACATTTGGATCATTAACAAATTATGTTTTAACATTGCCACACAACCAGTTCTAAATCAATCTGCTTATATTATTATCTAATTCATATTTTCCTATCTTCTATATAGGAATAATGATTTACCCTATCAAAATTTTTTCCATAAATTCTAGGTTAAAACATCTATAGTAAATCCCTATTTTATTAGTTTATTAAAGATGAAAAAATAAGATTAATCCAAAATGTCTTATTTTTAATGATACTGTGATAGCTCTTTTAAAAAATCATTATTTCACTTTCTATGTATTCATTAACCATCTCTTTATTAATTTTTTCTACAAGTTTCCAGGGAATCAAATCAAGCTTATGAACCTTTGTGATCCTTTATTGGTCATATATTGCATAAAATTCATAATAATCTTGATTATGAATTGGCAATGCATTTAATTATTTTATAAAACTAACATTTTTCAAAATATTTATCTATTTTAGTAATTCATCTTTGTTAAAGAAATAACCACTTAGAATCTAATCATCTGAATGTTTTGATTGTGATAAAAATCCATGGACCAACCTACTTTTTGATGCCATACTTAAAACCTTTTTGAGTTTAGCAAATTTTGCCAGAACTTTGCTTGCTATTTACAAAAGCTTCAAGAGCCCAGTGTCACTATTCACCAATACTGAGGCATCAGATTAGGACTCCTCGAATCATAATTGGATAGTAGGGTATAGTAGAAAAAAAAGCAAAGAAATTGGAGTAATAGAGGCTGAGTTTGAATGGTAGCTTTTCCACTTGCTAGTTATGTAGTCTTGGCAGGTCACTTATCTATTCAGGGCCTTCAGACTTCTGACTGAAAAATGTTCTTCTCTCAAAATGGGTTTTCCTTCAGTTTCTATGTTTGTAAACTAAAGAGTGATATCTCTAAGATATCTTCCAGCTCTCTATATGTGAGCCTATTTTTTTATGATAATAACTAGGTTAGACCTTAGGTAAGAGCTAGATAATCCAGACATATGATCAAAGAGACAAATGAACAGACTGGATTGGGGAGGGGGGGTTGGTATTTTTTGAGAGTTTCTGAGAAGTTGATGAATATTCTTTTATTTCCATCCTATCTCCAGCAAAAGTGATCAAAAGATGACTCATGTGCCAGTACTGCTTAATGAGTAAAAGTTTTCTAATCGGTTCTGGAACCATAAGAACTGGTCACTCAGAGGCCATTGCACCTTAATTGAGTTTATAAAAGAGGTAAAGGTGTTTTTAGCTCTCCCTTTCTTTTGTGTCTGCAAGGAAGCAAGACTACTTAGAATAGTAGTTCTTAACCTGAGTTCCATGGATCCCATAAATTTGAGATAAATGAGGTTGAAACTTTACTGGTGAAAACTTTACATCTCTATTTTGAAATAATTAATGTTCTTTGTGATCCTATTTATTACACTACATATTTTAAAATATTTTTTAAAATAGAACCATCAAACTTACTAGGTTACCAAGACATCTATCAAACACACACACACACACACACACACACACACACACACACACACACACTATTAATAAGCCTTTATTTAGAACTAATCCTGAGAGTCAGGTAGAGTTTAGTGGCTCTATATCTCATATGACTATGGGAGACTCCCAGTGTGACATCTGTCTGCCTAGTTATTCCTTCCTGATCTTAGATGAATGAGTGTTCTGAATTGAAAATACCTATAAATGACCTTGTGGATATTACAAAATCTGAAAATATATTGTAGGGTAACAACTGGCCCATGCTTTTTCTTTGGAATTAGAGCAGAAGTAGACAAGGAGTCCCTGTAGCAACATAATAGCCAGCTTTGCTTTAGGTGGCCCCACAATAGATCAGTCCAGATCAATAGAGAAATTGTACTATAAATAGTCAGCATTTGGTTCACCTCTAATACTTATGTCACACTCTACCTGTCCTCAAGCTATATTTTACAATATATAATTTACTCTATACAATATATACACATTTAATATATGTTATATGCTTTAATTTTAAAAGCTACAATTAACACAAAGTTAAAAAAAAGACTTTAGGAGCCCTCTTCCAGATATTAATTAACTGTTTTTGTTATACATGGTGATCTTATACATGGGCCCCTTTTGGATTCTTTACTGGCAATGAAACTGATCTGTTGCCAATTAAAACTGCTACCAGGGCACTTCTTCCTAATAAACTTCCTTATATATTGTGATTGCCATGAAATGTACCAAAAGTGAAATCCTCATAACATTTATAGGCAATTAGTTTCTATGCATATCTATCCCTACATAATCGGTTTTATGTTAGGGTATTTTCATGAATTCAAGTAGATATATACAAAGAAAGTTCCAACTGAGTGGCTGTGAACTCCAAATTAGTAGTGCAAGTAATTAGATGAGGGAGTAGAGGAAGAGTAAGGATTATTCTGAGAATTTCCCAGTATCGTTTTAGGAATAAAGAATGTTTCTGAAAATTTTCTTACATTAGATTTATATTTTAGAAATTGATTATCTTATTTTTAAACATAAAAATGCATAATCTGTTTCTTCTTGACTGAATAGATGTTCTCATAAAATGATATTTCTCTTTTAACTATTCTTAATTGCTACCTTAGTAGTATTCTCCAAAACAAGGTCAATAAAAGGGATATTATACTAACCTGAACTAAATTAAGAGGCAGTTATCTCATATCTCTTTACATCCAGCTTAATGTCAGATTCCAAATTCTCTTTTTGGTAATGTATTCAACAATGATCCTTTTTAGTTCATATCCAATGAGATGTGCCATGATGGCAAAAGGAGTTCTAGAAATTGACTAGCTAGGTCATTTAAATGATAGTATTTTGGGTACAATTTATGGAACAGTTGGTATATGACATCATTATGCCTTGTAATTGGTGATAATAGAGTAAGTTGGTAGTGGAATTTGTTGCAAATTACTGAATCACAAGAGAAAATGAGACCTGAAATCCAATAAACTTTGGGAAAAAGGCAAATCAAGTGTATATACTACCTAATTACTAGGGGGAGGATTTATATAAGAAATTGATCACAGCCCAGTGTTGGAAATTTTAAACCTTAGGGTTAATGTTTGCCTCTAGTGAAAATTTCACATTATTTATTCATTCTCAGGTATGGCATGTTAAATCCAAAATATTTTTTCCTTTTCTTGATTCACTGACAAGTTTCCAGTGACCAGATAGTGAAAATCACACTACTATTTTGGGCCTGACCCACAACACTTATCTATATATAGGTAATATTTAGAGTATACTGCTCCAAAATAGAAGTGAACTGTCTTTTGAAAAAGATGATTTCATACATGTAAATAAGTTTGATTCATGAAGGTTAATGGAATTAACCAATTCTTAGGTAGTTTCATTTACATAAAAATTATTTTTACCAACTAGCTCTCAAATAAGAAATCTGTTTCACATCTGATCAAAAAACAATTGAAAGCTTATTTTCTTTTTTTTAGGTTGTACATATATTATATAATATATATTTCCATGCTTGTCATGATATGAAACAAAACATATATGCTTATATAGAGAAAAATTAATAGGAGAAATAAAGGGAAAAGTTATAGGTTTCAATCTGCAATTCTACTCCTTCTATGGCAGTGGATTTTCTTTTAGGTCATGAATCCGCTGGAGTTGTCCCTGGATCCTTGGCATGTTGATAATAATTGTCATCCACTGTTTGTCATTATATTGTTTTTATTACACTATTATTTTATTTTATTTTTTAATATTTTTCCATATTTACATGATTCATTTTCTTTCCCTTCTCTCCTCTTTTCCCTCTCCCAGAGCCAATAAGCAATTCTTTCTCTCAATGTAAATAGCATTCTTTCTCATCAGTCCTTCAGGAATGTCCTGGATTATTGTATTGCTATTGGTACTAAAATACATTACATTGGATCATTCCACAATATTTTACTTTCTGTGTAAAATGTTCTTCCGATTCTGCTCATTTTACTCTGCATAAATTCATTGAGAATCTCCCAGATCATATAGAAAGCCTCCAGATTATCAATCCTACCAGCACAATCATATTCTATCACTATCATATACCAAAATTTGTTCAGCCATTACCCAATTGACAGACACCCCCTCATTTTCCAATTTTTTGCCACAACAAAAAACATGACTATGAATAGTTTTGTACAAGTATTTTTACTTATTATCTCTTTAGAGGACAAACCCAGAAGTGGTACTTCCGGATCAAAAGGCATACATTCTTTTAAAGCCTTTTGTGCATAATTCCAAATTGCCTTCCAGAACGGTTGGATTAATTCACAACTCCACCTGTAATGTCTTGGTGTCCCAATTTTGCCACTACCCCTCCAACATTTATTATTTTCCTTTACTGTCATATTGGCCTCTCTACTGGTGTCACGTGGTACCTCAGAGTTGTTTTGATTTGCCTTTCTCTAATTATGAGAGATTTAGAACATTTTGTCATGTGTTTATTCAAAGTTTTTTTATCTTAATCTGAAAACTGCCCATTCATATCCCTTGACCATTTGTCAATCAGGGAATCACTTGATTTTTTTGTGCAATTGACTTAACTCCCTATGAATTTGAGAAATTAGATCTTTGTCAGGGAATTTTGTTATAAATTTTTTTCACAATTTCTGCTTCTCTTCTAATTCTAGTTGTATTGGTTTTGTTTGTAGAGAAACTTTTTAATTTAATATAATCAAAATTATTTATTATGTAATTTGTAATATTCTCTTTCTCCTTCTTATTCCTAAACTCTTTCCTTTCCCATAAATCTGCAAGGTATACTATTCTATGTTGACCTATTTTTTAATGATTTCCCTATTTATATTTAAGTCATTTACCAGTTCTGAATTAATCTTGGTTTAGGGTGTGAGATGTTTAAACCTAATTTTTCACATACTGTTTTCCAATTCTCACAGCAGTTTTTATCAAATAGTGGAATCTTTGGGTTTATCTAACACTATCTTGCTACTGTCATTTACCCCAAGACTGTTCCACTAATCTACCCTTCTATCTCTAAGCCAGTATTTTATTGTTTTGATTATCATTGCTTTATAGTATAGTTTGAGATCTGCTAATGCTAGGCCTCCATCATTCCTTTTTTTCATTAGTGGTTCCCTTGATATTCTTGATCTTTTGTTCTTCCAGATGAACTGTATAATTTTTTTTTTGAAATCTATAAAAAACATGCTTTGGTAGTTTGGCGGGTATAGCATTGATTAAGTAAATTAATTCAAGTAGGATGGTCATTTTTATTATATTAGCTCATCCTACCCATGAGAAATTGATGTTTTCCCAATTGTTTAGATCTAGTTTTATTTGTTTGAGCAGTGCTTTTATTATGTTCATATACTTTCTGAATTTGTCTTGGCAAGTATATTCCCAGGTATTTTATATTGTCTAGAGCAGTGATGGGCAAACTATTCCCCATGGGCCAGATCCAGGCCGTAGTTTGCCCATCATTGCCTTAAGCAATTCTCTAATCACTACATTTGGATGTAGGGGCACAGTGATTAGGGAATTGCTTAAGGCAATGATGGGCAAAGTACAGCCTGGATCTGGCTCACAGGGAATAGTTTGCCCATCACTGGTCTAGAGTGATTTTAAATGGAGTTTCTCTTTCTAACTCTTACCACTGAGTTTTGTTGGAAACATATAGGAATGCTGATGATTTATATGGATTTGTATGTTGCAACTTTACTAACAATATTAAATATTTCTACTAACCTTTTAATTGATTTTCTTAGATTCTCTAGGTATACCATCATGTCATCTGCAAAGAGTGATAGTTTAGTTTCCTCATTGCCTACTCTAATACCTTCAATTACTTTTTTTTTTCTCTAACTACTACTACTAGCATTGCTAGTACAGTATTAAATAGTAGGGGTGATAATGGCCTTCCTTACTGCACTTGTGATCTTATTGAGAAGTCTCTAACTTATCCCAATTGCAGATGGTATTTGCTGATGGTTTTAAATGAATGCTGTTTATTATTTTAAGGAAAGGCCTTTCTATTCCTATACTTTCAAGTGTTTTCAATATGAATGAGCATTGCATTTTGTCAAAGGCTTTTTCTGCATCTATTGAAATAATTATGTTATTTTTATTAGTTTGTTTGTTAATATGGTCGATTATATGGATGGTTTTCCTAATAGTAAACCATCTTTGCATTCCTGGTATAAATCCCATCTGGTCATAATGAATAATCCTTGTGATAACCTGTTGTACCCTTTTAGTTAGTATCTTATTTAATATTTTTGCATCTATGTTCATTAAGGATATTGGTCTATACTTTTCCTTCTTTGTTTTTCATCTTCCTGGCTTGGGAATCACTACCATATTCATATCATTAAAAGAATTTATTATGACTCCTTCTTTGCCTATTTTGTCAAATAGTTTGTAGAGTATTGGGATCAGTTGATTTTTAAATGTCTGATAGAATTACCTTATGAATTTATCTAGCCCTGGGGATTTTTTTCTTCAGGAGCTCTTTGATGGCTTGTTCAATTTCTTTTTCTAATATGGGATTATTTAAGTATTCTATTTCCTCTTCTTTGAATCTAGGCAATTTATATTTTTATAAATATTAATCCATTTCACCTAGATAGCCATATTTATTACCATATAATTGGGCAAATAATTCTTAATAATTACCTTAATTTCCTCTTCATTAGAGGTGAGATTGCCCCTTTCATCCTTGACACCATTAATTTTGTTCTTTTCTTTTTTCTTAATTAGATTAAACAATACTTTATCTAGTTTATTTGTTGTTATTTTTTTTAAATACCAGCTCGTAGTCTTATTTATTAGTTCAATAGTTCTTTTACTTTCAATTTTATTAATTTTTCCTTTGAGTTTTAGAATTTCCAATTTGGTCTTTTATCTGAGGGTTTTTAATTTGTTTCTTTTTTCTAGTTTTTTTTAGATGTGTGCCCAGTTCATTAATCTCCTCTTTCTCTTTTGTGTTATATGGACATTCCGGGATATAAATTTTCCCTTGAGTACTGCTTTTACACTATGCAAAAAATTTTGATATATTAATTCCTCTTTGTCATTCTCTTCAATGAAATCATTAATTTTTTTCTATGATTCATTATCTAACCAATGAGTTTTGGAGAACCATATTATTTAACTTCCAATTAATTTTTTATTTTCCTCTCCATGTATCTTTACTAATTATAATTTTATTACATTATGACCTGAAAAATTTACATTTATTATTTCTGCAGTTTTGCATTTGTTTGCAATAATCTTATTCCCTAGTATTTGTTCAGTCTTTAGGAATGTACCATGTGCTGCTGAAAAGAAAGTGTATTTTTTATCCCTATTTACTTATATATTTATATATATATATATGTATATATACATATATACTATATATGTTTACTCTAATTTTTATAAGATTTCATTCATTTCTCTTCCTTTTTTCTTATTTAATTTTGGTATGATTTATCTAGATCTGATAGAGGAAGGTTGAGGTCTCCCACTAGTATAGTTTTACGAACTATTTCCTCCTTATGCTCCAAAAGTTTCTCCTTTAAAAATCTGGATGCTTTACCATTTGGTGCATACCTGTTGAGTACTGATATTTTTTTATTGTCTATACTGTCTTTTATCAGCATGTAAGTATCTTCCTTATCTCATTTAATCAGATCTATTTTTGCTTTGGCATTGTCACATATTATGATTGAGACTCCTGTCTTATTTTTTTTCAGTTTATGCCTTGTACCTTTACCCTTTGTGTACCTACCTGGCTCATGTGTTTTTCTTGTAGACAACATATGGTAAGGTTTTGGTTTTTAATCCATTCTGCTATCTGCTTCCATTCTATGGCTGAGTTCATCTCATGCACATTGATAGTTATGATTACCACCTGTGTATTCCCATCATTTTGGCTTCCTCTTTTAATCTTGCCCTTTCTTCTTTCACTATTTCCTTCCACACCAGTATTTTGCTTTTATAATCAGTCACTCTTTTTCCCATCCTTATTTTACTTTCCACTCCCTCCCTTCTTATTCCCCACCTATATCCATTTAGGATCTTTTAGTCACCCTCTAACCAACTTTTCTCTCCCTTTAATACACCCCTCCCCACACTTCCCCTTTCACATTCCCTTTCTACCCTACTATATTTTCCATTTAGTTCTGGTCTTTTCTTTAGGAATGTTTGGAAATCTTCTCTTTTGTTAATTACCAATACTTTCCCATGAAAGTATGTAGTTAATTTTTTTTAATTTTAAACATTTATTAATATTTAGATTTTAGAAAAGTTAACATGGTTACATGATTTATGCTCTTACTTTCCCCTTCAACCCCCAACCTCCCCTGGCCAATATGCATTTCCACTGGCTTTAACATATGTTATTAATCAAGACCTATTTACAAATTGTTAATAGTTGCATTGGTGTGGTACTTTCAATCCCCAATCATGTCCACATCAACCCATGTAATCAAGCAGTTGATTTTCTTCTATGTTTCCTCTCCTGCAGTTCTTCCTCTGAATGTGGGTAGAGGTCCTTTCCATAAATCCCTCAGAACTGTCCCGGGTCATTGCATTGCTGCTAGTACAGAAGCCCATTACATTCTATTTTAACACAGTATATCAGTCTCTGTGTACAATGTTCTTCTGGCTCTGCTCCTTTTGCTCTGCATCAATTCCTGGAGGTCATTGCAGTTCACGTGGAATTTCTCCAGTTTCTTACTCCTTTTAGCACAATAGTATTCCATCACCAGCATATACCACAATTAGTTCAGACATTCCCCAATTGAAGGGCATGCCCTCATTTTCCAGGTTTTGCCAAAACAAAACGCGCGGCTATAAATAATTTCATGCAAGTCTGTTTATCTATGATCTCTTTTGGGTACAATCTCAACAATGGTATGGCTGCATCAAAGGGTAGGCATTCTTTTATAGCCCTTTGAGCATAGTTCCAAATTGCCAGCCAGAATGGTTGGAACAGTTCACAGGTCCACCAGAAATGCATTAATGTCCCAATTTTGCCACATCCCCTCCAGCATTCATTACTCTCCCCTTCTTTCATTTTAGCTATTCTGCTAGGTGTGAGGTGATACCTCAGAGTTGTTTTGATTTGCATTTCTCTAATTATTAGAGATTTAGAACACTTTCTCATGTGCTGATTGATAGTTTTGATTTCTTTACCTGAAAATTGCCTATTCATGTCTCTTGCCCATTTATCAATTAGGGAATGGCTTGATTTTTTATACAATTGATTTAACTCCTTGTATATTTGAGTAATTAGACCCTTGTCAGAGTTTTTTGATATAATTTTTTTTCCCAATTTGTTGTTTCCCTTCTGATCTTGGCTAAATTTTTTGGTTTGTACAAAAGCTTTTTAGTTTTATATAATCAAAACAATTTATTTTACATCTTGGAATTTTCTCAAACTCTTGCTTGGTTTTAAAATATTTCCTTTCCCAGAGATATGACAAGTATACTATTCTGTGTTCACTTAACTTATTTATAGTTTCCCTCTTTATATTCAAGTCATACACCCATTCTGAATTTATCTTAGTGTAGGGTGTGAGATGTTGATCTAAACCTAATCTCTCCCATGTTGTTTTCCAAATTTCCCAATACTTTTGTAAAATAATGGATTTTTGTCCCAAAAACTGGGCTCTTTGGCTTTATCATATACTGTCTTGCTGATGTCACTTACCCCAAGTCTATTCCACTGATCCTCCCTTCTGTCCCTTAGCCAGTACCATATTGTTTTGATGACCTCTGTTTTATAGTACAGTTTAATATCTGGTACTGCTAGGCCCCCTTCCTTCACATTTTTTCATTATTTCCCTTCATATTCTTGATCTTTTGTTATTCCAAATGAACTTTGTTATAGTTCTTCCTAATACAGTGAAAAAGTTTTTTGGTAGTTTGATAGGTATGGCAGTAAATAGGTAAATTAATTTGGGAAGAATGGTCATTTTTATTATGTTATCTCATCCTACCCATGAGTAATCAATGTTTTTCCAATTTTTTAGATCTAGTTTTAATCGTTTGGAAAGTGTTTTGTAGTTGTTTTCGTATAATTCCTGTGTCTGTTTTGTAGTATACAGAATTGGAGTAATATAGTTTTTTCTAGCATTGGCTGAGTTCCAAAAGCTGTTAGGGGTTTGGAATCTTGAGGAAGGGTCAGTTCGCTGGAACTCAGCCAAAGCTAGAAAAAACTATATCACCCAAATTCTGTATACTACAGTTTTGGTAGATAGATTCCTAAGTATTTTATATTATCTAAGGTGATTTTAAATGGTGTTTCTCTTTCTACCTCTTGCTGCTCTAATGTGTTGGAAATGTATGGAAATGCTGATGATTTATGTGCATTTAGTTTTTATCCTGCAACTTTGGTAAAGTTGTTGATTATTTCTACCAGCTTCTTAGTTTATTCTCTAGGATTTTTTAAGTAGACCATCATATCATCTGCAAAGAGTGATAGCTTAGTCTCCTAATTGCCTATTTTAATACTCTCAATTTCTTTTTCTTCTCTAATTGCTACTGGTAGTGTTTATAGTACAATGTTAAATAATAGAGAAGATAATGGGCATCCTTGTTTCACTCCTGATCTTATTGGAAAGGCTTCTAATTTATCCCCATTGCATATGATGCTTGTTGATGATTTTACGTATATGCTGTTTATTGTTCTTAGAAAAGGAGATTCTATTCCTATAATTTCCAGTGTTTTCAATAGGAATGGGTGCTGTATTTTGTCAAAGGCTTTTTCAGCATCTATTGAGATAATCATGTGATTTTTGTTTGTTAGACTGTTGATATGGTCAATAATGTGGATGGTTTTCCTAATGTTGAATCATCCTTGCATTCCTGGTATAAATCCCAACTGATCATGGTGGATGATCCCCTTGATCACTTGCTGGTGTCTCTTTGCTAGTATTCTATTTAGGATTTTTGCATCTATGTTCATTAGGGAGATTGGTCTGTAGTTTCTTTCTCTGTTTTTGATCTACCTGGCTTTGGAATCAGTACCATATTTATGTCATGAAAGGAATTTCATAGGACTCCTTCTTGGCATATTATATCAAATAATTTGTGTATTATTGGGATTCGTTTTTCTTTGAATGTCAGATAGAATTCACTTTTGAATCCATCAGGTCCTGGTGATTTTTTCTCAGGGAGTTCTTTGATGGCTTGTTCAATTTCTTTTTCTGATATCGGATTATTTAGGTATTCTATTTCTTCTGCTGTTAATCTACGCAATATATATTTTTGTAAATATTCATCCATTTCTCTTAGATTGCTATATTTATTGCCATATAATTGGGCAAAATAGTTTTTAATGATTGCCTTAATTTCCCCTTCATTAGAGGTGAGGTCTCCCTTTTCATCTTTGATACTGTCAATTTGGTTTTCTTCTTTCCTTTTTTTATTAGATTGACCAGTACCTTGTCTATTTTATCTGTTTTTTCAAAATACCAGCTTCCAGTCTTATTTATTAATTCAATTGTTCTTTTACTTTCAATTTTATTAATTTTTCCCTTAATTTTTAGTATTTCTAATTTAGTTTTCATCTGGGGATTTTTAATTTGCTTGCTTTCTAATTTTTTACGTTGCATGCCCAATTCATTAATCTCTGCCCTCCCTAGTTTGTTAATATATGCACTCCAGGATATAAATTTCCCCCTGAGCACTGCCTTGGCTGCATCCCACAGAGTTTGATACGATGTCTCATCATTGTCATTCTCTTCAGTGAAATTGTTGATTGTTTCTATGATTTCTTCTTTGACTAGTTGGTTTTCAAGAAACATATTATTTAATTTCCAATTAGTTTTTCATTTGCCTGTCCACGTGCCCTTATTAATTATTATTTTTATTGCATTATGATCTGAAAAGGTTACATTTATTATTTCTGCTCTTTTGCATTTGTTTGCAATATTTCTATGCCCTATTACATGGTCAATCTTTGTGAATGTACCATGTGCAGCTGAGAAGAAGATGTATTCCTTTTTGTCCCTATTTGTTTTTCTCCACACATCAATTAAATCCAATTTTTCTAGGACTTCATTCACCTCTCTTACCTCTTTCTTATTTATTTTTTGGTTTGATTTATCTAGATCAGAAAGAGGAATATTTAGATTTCACATTTTTATGGTTTTACTATCTATTTCCTTCTTGAGCTCTGCCAGTTTCTCCTTTATGAATTTCGATGCTATGCCACTTGGTGCATACATATTGAGCAGTGTTATTTCCTCATTGTTTATATTGTCTTTAATCAGGATGTAATGACCTTCCCTGTCTTTTTTAATCATATCTATTTTCACTTTGGCTTTGCCAGAAATCACAATAGCCACTCCTGCCTTCTTTTTCTCATTTCATGCCCAAAAGATTTTGCTCAAGCCCTTAACCTTAAACTTGTGTATGTCCACCCACCTCATATGTGTTTCTTGTAGACAACATATGGTAGGATTTTGCTTTCTAATCCACTCTGCTATTTGCTTCCCTTTTATGAGCGAGTTCATCCTATTCACATTCAGAGTTATAATTATCAGTTGTGTATTTGCTGAAATTTTCCTATGCTCCCCTATTCCTACCCCTTCTTCTTACACTATTTCCTTTTAAACCAGTGGTTTGCTTTAAGCCAGTATCCCTTATCCCCTCCCTTGATTAACTTCCCTTTCTACCCCCTCCCTTGTTATTCCCCTCTTTTTATTTTTAAAGGCCTAATGAATTCCCTCCTCCTTCTTCTCCCCTCTTTTTTTGACCTCCCCACTCCCCTGATCCCCTTAGTTTATCCCTTCTGACTTTCCCAGTAGGGTTAGATAGAGTTTTAAATCCCAATGGATATAACTATTCTTCCCTCTCAGGGTTAATTACACTGAGAGTAAGGTTTAAATATTACCTCTTAATGCTCTCTTCCTCTCCTTCTTATAATAGTATTTATCCCTTCCCCTTCCCATGCCCTCTTTGTGTTTAATAGAATATCCTATTTTTCTTATTCACTCAAGATTCTCTTGGTGTCCTCTACTATTCACCCCCCTCTTTCCTTCCCACTCATATCATCTTAGACCATTTAGTATTCCAACCTCTCCCTATGAATAATTCTTCTAATTATTATAATAATGAGTGCTATAATGGTGAACAGAGTTCACTATAGAGACTTATACATAACATTTCCCCACATAGGAATACCAATAATTAGATCTTATTGAAGCCCTTAATGAGGCAAATTTTAAAAATATGAGTTTTCTTACTTTCTCTTCTGTTTCTTATTTACCTTTTCATGTATCTCTTGATTTTTGTGGTTGGATATCAAACTTTCCATTTAGTCCTGGTCTTTACTGTGCAAATGCTTAGAAATCTTCTATCTTGTTGAATGCCCAAATGTTCCCCTGGAAGAATATAGTCAGTTTTGATGGGTATGTGATCCTTGGTTGTAAACCCAGTTCTCTTGCCTTTCTGAATATCATATTCTAAGGCTTGCAGTCTTTTAGCGTGGAGGCTGCCAGATCCTGTGTGATCCTGATTGGTGCTCCTTGATATCTCAATTGTCTCTTTCTGGCATCTTGTAAAATTTTTTTCTTTTAGGTGGAAGCTCTTCAATTTGGCTATTATATTCCTGGGGGTTGTCTTTTCAGGGTCTAGTGTAGAGGTTGATCTATGGATCCTTTCAATTTCTATATTGCCCTCTTGTTGTAGAACTTCAGGGCAATTTTGCTGAATAATTTCTTTTAGTATGGAGTCCAAATTTCTATTAATTTCTGGTTTTTCAGGAAGACCAATCATTTTCAGATTTTCTCTTCTAGACTGGTTTTCTTGATCTATCAGTTTCTCATTGAGATATTTCATGTTTTCTTCTATTTTATCTGTCTTTTGACTTTGTTTTATTTGTTCTTGCTGTTTTGACAGATCATTGGCTTCTATTTGCCCAATTTTTGTCTTTAGAGACTGGTTTTCTGCTATAAGCTTTTGATTTTCCTTTTCAGTTTGGTCTGACCTGTTTTCCAGCTGTTTGATTTAGGTCTCCAATTTGCTTATTAATTTTCTTGGTTTGGGGGCATCTTTTTCTAATTGTCCAATTCTAGCCTTTAGAGACTGGTTTTCCTTTTCAATCTGGTCATTTCTGGTCTTTGATTTACTTGCTTCACTTTCCAATTGTGAAATTCTGCTTTTTAAACTGTTATTTTCTTGCCAGATGTCTTCCTTCTTTCCCATGATCTCTGATTTGAACTCTTTAAGACCTTGTGACCCATTTTCATAATTTGGGAAGGTTTGGATATGGTTATTTATGTGTTCTCCTCTGTTGTTTCCTCTGTTGTCTGGATTTTTTCTGTGTTAAAGTTGTCAAGTGTTAAAGGTTTTTTCTTCTTCATCTTTCTCTTCTGGTTTTCCTGATGATTCTGGCTGGCCATTGTAAGCTGAGTGCCCTCTCAGCTTTTTGCTTGTGCCCAGGATCTGTCTGCGCTCTTTAAGGTCCTGAGCTCTCAGGTCTAGTTGTTCTGGGACAAGCCTCCTGGTGGTCTCCTTGCTCGTTCTTCTGCCTGAAGCTCCTTTAACAGTCTCAGGGAGCTGCTTCTGTAGTCAAGCACCTCTCTGCACTGGGTCCCCACTCAAGGTCCACTCCTGCACTCAGAATCTGCTCCTTCATCCGCACCCTAGTCCACGCTTTAATCCGTGCCTCAGTCCGAGCCTGTGTCAGCCCCTTCGCCTGAGTCTGGGCTCAGAGCCTGGGCTCAGGGTCTGCACTCATAGTCTGCAAGTTCCTCAGCCTCCCGGGGGGTCCCCAAGTATTGCTGCTCCCAGGAAAAAGCCCTGGAGAGCTGCCAATGACCCAATGGGTGCCCCAAACCTGCTCCAACTCCCGTGCACTGGCTTTGGCATTGTAGGTGGTGTGGGGAGGGAGAGGGTGTTGCTCTGCTCGTGTTTTTGTGGGAGCTGTTTCACCCCTTTATAGCATGGAAATGCCCCAATTCCATTTACCTCCAATGCTGCGTCCTGTTGTGGGGTCCCTTCTTTCCTCTGGATTTGTTTTTATGTCTTCTTGAGGAGTCCTATATGGGTTGGTTAGGAGAAGCCAAGTAACTGCTTTTTACTCTGCCGCCATCTTAACTTGGAACTAGCTCAGTATGTAGTTAATTTTGATGGGTAGTTGATTCTTGGTTGTAGATCCAATTCTCTTGTCTTTCTGAATTTCATATTCTAAGCCTTGTAGTCCTTTTAGTATGGAAGCTGACAGATCCTGTGCAATCCTTGATATCTCAATTGTTTATTTCTGGTCATTTGTAATAATTTTATCCTTAGCCTGGAAGTTTTTGAATTTGGCTATAACATTTTTGAGCATTGTCTTTTGGGGATTTAATGTTGGAGGTGATCCATGGATTCTTTAAATTTCCATTGTGTTCTCTTGTTCAAGAATATCAGGGCAATTTTCTTGAATAATTTCTTATAATATGATGTATAAGCTTTTGTTGTTGTTGTTGTTCAGGCTTTCAGGTAGTCCAATAATTCTCAAATTGTCTCTCCTGGATCTATTTTCCAGGTCTGTTGTCTTTTCAATGAGATATTTCATGTTTCCTTCTGTTTTTTCATTCTTTTGATTTTGCTTTCTTAATTCTTGCTATCTCATGAGATCATTAGCTTCTACTTACACAATTCTAGTCTTTAAAGACTGACTTTCAGATATTGGTCTTTTAATTTTCCTTTTTTGTATGGTCCATCCTGCTTTAAATGGCTTCTAGCAGGTCAATTGTCATCTCCAATTTGCTTATTCCTTCATTTGATTTCTGCGCCTTTTTATCTATTTGGGAAATTTTGTCTTCTAAACTGTAATTTTCTTTTTGTATAACTTTTATTTCTTTTCCCCATTTTTCTTCTATCTTTCTTACTTGGTTCTTGAACTCCTTTTTGAGTGTCTTGAGAGCTTGTGAACAATTTCCATTTTTTTGGAAAGTTTGGATGTGTTTACTTATTTGTCTTGCTACTTTTGCTTCTGTATTTTTCTCCATAAAAATTATCCAGGGTCAAAAGCTTGTTCTGCTGCTGCTAAATTCCTTGTGGATTGTGGTTCCTTCGGATTGCTGAACATTGCTTTCTTAGCTTCTGTCTCATAGGGCTTTGCCTTGGCAATATATTCCAGTAAGTTTTTTTTTTTATTTTTTATAAACCATACTTTTAAGCATTTTGCCCTGAGGCTATTTTTCCAGTCCCTGCTGTCTCTGCTGTGGTCATACTTGTTTCTGCCCAATCTCCATGCTATGCTGTTCAGGCTCCTGCTCTTAAGCCCCGATTCTCAAGTCTTGCTATCAAGGCCTTTACACTGCTCTAAGGGATAATTTTGTGTTTAGCCAGCCCCAGAGAATTTAGAGCTTGCCTGATCCTCACTTTGACTCTGGCATTGTTGATGGTGTGGAGGAGGGCTGATCAGCTTTCATTTTGATAAGTGTAGTTTTGCCCCCTTATAGCAAGGGAATCCCCAAACACTGACCAACTTTAAGTCTACATCCTATGGGAGAGCCATTTTACTTGTCTGATTTTTATTTCTGTCTTTTTGAGGTGCTTTGTATTTATCAGTTGGAAGAAGTTTCGGTGAATTCCTGCTACTCTGTGGCCATCTTTGCTCTGCCCTCCAGCATTCTAGTTTTTAATGTACTCTACTAACTACTTCTTCTACATGGGTGATTTAATGCCATTCTAATTCAATTGTGACTAACTTGGATCCACTTTTCCACATGCACGTCCTCCATTCTGTCTCTCTGTCTCTCTCTCTCTGTCTTTCTCTCTCTCTCTCTGTCTCTCTCTCTCTCTCTCTCTCTCTCTCTCTCTCTGTCTCTCTCTCTTCCAATTTCTCTCTTTTTCTCTGTCTTCCCTTTCACTCTGTCATTCCTGAAAAGTGCTTGGCTTCTGAGAACTTCCCTCAAAATCTGACATCCCTTCTATCAACTCCCCAATTCCTATTTCCCACTACTCACATATTATCCTACATGACAAGATCAATTTCTATATCTAACTGACTGTGTAGGTTATTCCCTCTTTCAAGGAATTCTGATAAGATTAAAATTTAATCACTGCCCACCCATTTTCATTGTCTCCTCTACTATAAAAATGTTTCTGCACCCTATTTATGTAAGATAATTTACTCAATTCTACTTCTCCCTTCCCCATTTTCCAAGGGTTTTTAAAAATTTTTTTACCTCTTCTGCCCTAAGCATGATGAAGATTTTCAGTTATAAATATTATCTTGACATGTAGGAATATAAACAGCTTAATTGTATTGAATCTCTCATAATTTCTGTTTCAAGTTTTGTATTTCTATTTGTGTTTTATACTTAAAAGTCAAATATCCTATTCATCTCTGATCTTTTCATCAAGAATGCTTAAAATTCCTCTTTTCATAATATGAAAATTATTTCACTATAAAGAATTATTTTCAATTTAATGTGTAGATGATTCATGGTTGCTATACTAGCTCCTTTGCCTTCTAGAATATCATATGCAAACTCTCTGGTCCTTTAATGTAGAAGCTGCTAGATCTTTTATTAACTATGACCAAATTATTGAGTTTTTAAATATTTTTTTCCTGGCTGTTTGCAATTTTCTCTTTTATCTAAGAACTCTGGGATTTGGTGATAATATTGTTAGAAGTTTCCATTTGGGGATCTCTTCCTGGAGGTCATTAGTGGATTCTTTAAACATCAGTTTTACCATCTTATTCTACAATATTTGGGAAGTTTTCTTTTATAATTTCTTAAAATATGTCTATCCTCTTTTTAAAGATCATGTCTTTCAAGATTTAATGGTTCCTAACTTATCTCTTCTTTATTTTCCAGGTCATTGTATTTCCAATGAGAAATTTAACATTCTCTTCTCTTTTTTCATTATTTTAATTTTCTTTGTTTCTTGATGTTTTATAGAATCATTAGTTTCTACTTACATAATTCTAAATTTAAGGTATTATTATCTTCACTGAAATTTTGAGCCTCTTTTTAATTTAGCCAATTCTGCTTTTTATTTTTATGAATTTTTGTACCTTTCTTTCTAATTGACTCATTATGTTTTTTAAAAATTTCTTTTCAATTGATTTTGTACCACTTTTACTATTTTCCCTATTCTTTTTTTAAGATTTTTTTTTGTATTTTCTCCTCCTTTACCAATCCATTTATCTTTTTCATCACTTCCTTACAAAACTCTCATTTCTTTTCACAATTTTTCCTCTATCTTTCCTTGATTTTCAAAATCTTTTTTAAGTTTTTCTAAGGCCCAGACCAATTCACAATTTTCTTTGAGGTTTTTCATGTATCTATTTTTATTTCATTAGCTTCTCTTGAGATTGTGCTTTGATTTTCCTGTCACCATAATAACTTTATACAATAAGGTTATTTTTTTTCATCACTTTCTCATTTCCTAAGTCCATTTCCTATGTTTTCATTTTATGTTAAAATTGGGTTTTGCTCCTAAGGTGGAGGGGACACTATACAAAGCTTTAGATTTTTCTTGATGCTGTTTTCAGACCTATTTCTGATTTATGTAGGTTTACATTCCTTCAAAACTGTTATGATCTAAGGAGAGGTCCAGTTACTGCTCTCCCAACTTTTTTGAAGTCTATGAGTGATCACAAGTATTATTTTCTTCCTTGGAACTATGAAAAGGGTATTTGCTCCCACTTAGGCTCCTTCTTGTCTAGAACTGTGTCTGGAATTTTGTATGGACAATATAGTAGTGTCCTCCCTGCTCCTGAGGTGAAGAAATTGCCTCCTGCATATTTCTTTCTGACCAGTAGTCTATACTCTAATTACTCTGGAATCCAATCCTCATACATCAGATGTAGTCATCTCCCAACCCTGCCACTGACTTGTTGTGCATAACCTGGGTTGAATTGTTATTCATTCTCAACCCAGTGAAACTTTATGGCTATCGTTCTACATTGTCTTGTTTCACATCCTTCTTTTGTTGTTTTTCCACCCAAAAATTCATTTTAATGTTTATTAAATGTTGTTTAGTAATATGGAGATAGCTCAGGCAAGTCTCTTCTTTTACTCTACAATCTTGGCTTGTCCCTCCTCACAAAAAAATAAATATTCCACCCAAAAAGCTCAGCTATAAATATTTTTGAACAAATAAGTCCTTTTCCATTTTTTAATCTCTTTGAGATATAGAGTGTAATGCAAGGATGCAACAGAAGCTTTTGCTCTTGCAAGAGTCAACTGTAAACAGCCCTGGCAGTTAAGACTTAGAATCTTCAGAAAGGCAGTTGGAGTCTGAGGCTTGAAGAGAGCTGAGGTTCCAACTGAGGCTCTGCTTTGGCTTTTGGCTTTGCCTTGGCCTGTGCTTTTGTCTCTGGACAATTTGAACCTAGCTGATTTCTCTGGACCTTTTCCTGACCCCTCCATATTATGCCCCTGTTATCCTTCCTGAATTTCCCTTTGGGCTCTGGGAGGAAGGGTGGTTTTAGTTTTTGTTTAGACTTTGTGGGTTTTAGTTTTCTGTAGGCAAGTAGAACATCTTTAATTCAAGCTATCCCTTATTTTTAAATACTTTACTTTAAGGCAACCAAATTTTCCTGACTGGGAAAGCAGGCTCTCTCTCAGACTATCCATCTCCTGTGACCCTTCCCCCACCTTCAGCTTTCTGCCTAGTGGCTGTTACAAAACCCTAAACCCCACTCTCCTTCTGATTAACCATAGTATTAATAAATCCCCTTTGTTACCTACTGAAACCCTCGAGGGTAAATCATTATGTGAAAGATTAAGGCAACGATTGAAGAGGGAAGGAATTATTTGCTTTTATTTCTTAAGGGAACTGAGGGCATCCATCTTGGCAGGAAGTCTTTACCCAAGACTTCCTCCCATCATCAGTTTCATTGACAGGGAGGAGCTCTTTGACTCCTCCCTCAAGGGACTTTAGAAACTAACAAGAGAAGCCCTCAAGGCATATTTAAACATTTCTGACTGGCCCAACTCCTTTATGTTTATAGAGATACCTTTCCTTGCCTTGAAGGGTTCAGCCTATCTCCCCCAATATCCTTTGTCTCTAGCCTCAGTGTCAAGCCTGTTTTAAATTGCCTCTCCTGAATACCCTCTCTATTCCCTTACCATCCAATATACCACCTCATTCTTTCCTTCCCTACATTCAGCCATCCCCTTTCATTCCTCCTCCTAATACCTACCTCACATTTATCCCTTCTTTTAACCTAAAGATTCAAAGATTTACTTCATTTCTCTATAACAAGAGATAGTAGTGGTATTGCAAGATCAAAAGGTACACATTCTTTTATAGCCCTGTGGCCATAATTCCAAATTGCTTTACAGAATGGCTGGATCAATTCACAACTCCACCAGCAATGCATTAATGTCCCAAATTTGCCATATCCACCTCCAACATTTATTATGCTCCTTTATTGTCATTTTGACCAATCTGATAGGTATGAAGTGGTGCCACAGAGTTGTGTTAATGTGCATTTCTCTAATCAAGAGGGATTTAGAACATTTTTTTCAAATGATTATTAATAACTTTGATTTCTTCATCTAAAAATTGCCCATTCATATTTTTTACCATTTATTAAATAGGGAATGACTTTGTTTCTTATAAAATTGACTTTGCAATTTTCTTATTTTTTTATTTTGAATATTTTTCCATAGTTACATGTTTCATGTTCTTTCCCTCTCCCTCAAACCCCCTGTAGCCAACACACAATTCCACTGAGTTGTTACATGTATCATTGATTAAGACCTAATTCCATATTATTGATAGTTGGACTAGATTTTTCGTTTAGCATCTACAACCCCAATAATATTACAATCAACCCATGTGTTCAAGCAATTGTTTTTCTTCTCTGTTTCTCCTCCAACAGTTCTTCCTCTAAATTTGGCTAGTTTTCTTTTTCATAACTCCCTCAGCATTGCTCTGAATCCTTGCATTGCTGCTAGTAGAGAAGTCCATTATGTTTGATTATACCACAGTATATCAGTCTCTGTATACAACATTCTCCTGGATCTACTCCTTTCACTCTGCATCAATTTCTGGAGTTCATTCTAGTTCATACGGAATACCTCCAGTTCATTATTCCTTTGAGCTCAATAGTATTCGATCACCAGTGGATACTACAATTTGTTCAGCCATTTCCCAATTTAAGGACATTCCCTCATTTTCCAATATTTTGCCACAAGTCTTTTTCCTAATTTTTCTACAAGTAAAGTATGGATGTAAATATCTTTCTACAAATCTTTTTCCTAATTATTTCTTTGGGGTACAAAGCCAGCAGTGGTATGGCTGGATCAAAAGGCAGATAGTCTTTTAAAGCTCTTTGAGCATAGTTCCAAATTGCCATCCAGAATGGTTGGATCAATTCACAACTCCACCAGCAACTCATTAATATCGCAATTTTGCCACATCCCTTCCAACATTTATTACTTTCCTTTGCTGTCATGTTAGTGAATCTGCTAGGTGTTCCATGGTACCACAGAGTTGTTTTGATTTGTATTTCTCTAATTATAAGAAATTCAGAACACTTTTTCATTTATTTGTTGATAGTTTTCATTTCTTCATCTGAAAATTCCCTATTCATGTCCCTTGCCCGTTTATCAACTCGGGAAGAACTTGATGTTTTCTACAATTGATTTAGCTCCTTGTATATTTGAGTAATTAGACTTTGTCAGAGTTTTTTTTTGTTATAAAGATTTTTTACCAGTTTGTTGCTTCCCTTCTAATTATATAGCATTGGATTTCTTTCTACAAAAACATTTTAAATTATAATCAAAATTATAATTTTATATTTTGTAATTTTTTAAACTCTTGCTTGGGTTTAAAATCTTTTCTTTCCAGGGGCAGCTGGGTAGCTCAGTGGAGTGAGAGTCAGGCCTAGAGACAGGAGGTCCTAGGTTCAAACCCAGCCTCAGCCACTTCCCAGCTGTGTGACCCTGGGCAAGTCACTTGACCCCCATTGCCCACCCTTACCAATCTTCCACCTATGAGACAATACACCAAAGTACAAGGGTTTAAAAAAATCTTTCATTTCCCAGAGATCTGACAAGTATATTATTCTGTGCTGACCTAATTTACTTATACTTTACTTCTTTATAGTCGAGTCATTCAGATATTCAGAGTTTATCTTGGTATAGGGTGTGAGATGTTGATCTAGGCCCAATATCTCCCATACTGTTTTTCAATTTTCCCAGCACTATTTGTGAAATAATGAGTTTTGTCCCAAATCTGGGTTCTTTGGGTTTATTGAAGACTGTCTTGCTGAGGGCACTTACCTCTAGTCTATTCCAACAGATCCTCCCTTCTTTCTCTTCTCCAGTACCATATTGTTTTGATGACGACTGTTTTATAGTACAGTTTAAGATCTGGTACTGCTAGGCCAACTTCCTTCATATTTTTTTCATTATTTCTCTTGATATTCTTGGTCTCTTGTTCTTCCAAATGAACTTTGTTATATTACTTTCTAATTCAGTAAAAAAGTTTTTTGGTAGTTTGATAGGTATAGCACTAAATAGGTAAATTAATTTGGGTAGGATGTTCATTTTTATTGTGTTAGCTCATCCTACCCATGAGCAATCAAAGTTTTTATAGTTGTTTGGATCTAATTTTAATTGGGTGGAAAGGGCTTTGTAGTTGTGTTTGTATAATTCCTATGCTTGTCTTGGCAGATAGATTCCTACACATTTTATATTGTGTAGGGTGATTTTAAATAGAATTTCTCTTTCTAACTCTTCCTGCTGTGATGTGTTGGAAATATATAGTAATTGCTGATGATTTATGTGTGTTTATTTTGTATCCTGCAACTTTGCTAAATTTGTTGATTATTTCCACTAACTTTTTAGTTGATTCTCTAGGATTTATTAAGTACATCATCATATCATCTGCAAAGAGTGATAGCTTGGTCTCCTCACTGCCTATTTTAATACCTTCAATTTCTTTTTCTTCTCTAATTGCTACTGCTAGTGTTGCTAGTACAATGTTAAATAATAGAGGTGACAATGGGCATCCTTGTTTGCTCCTGATCTTATTGGGAAGGCTTCTACGAAGGTTGCCTAGAAGTACAAGATATTAAACTATACTATAAAGCAGCAGGCATCAAAACAATATGGTACTGGCTAAGAGACAGAAGGGAGGACCAGTAGATTAGACTTTGGGTAAGTGACGTCACCAAGACAGTGGATGATAAACCCAAATAGCCCAACCCTGGGGACAAAAATCCACTATTTGACAAAAACTGTTGGGAAAATTGTAAAACAATATGGGAGAGATTAGGTTTAGATCAACATTTCACGCCATACACCAAGATAAATTCAGAATGAGTGAATGACCTGAATATAATGAATTAAACTATAAGTAAATTAAGTGAACACAGAATAGTATACTTGTCAGATCTATGGAAAGGGAAAATTTAGAAAAAAAAAGCAAGAGTTAGAAAAAATTACAAATGTAAAATAAATAATTTTGATTATGTTAAATTAAAATTTTTTATACAAAAACAATGCAACCAAAATGAAAAGGGAAACAACAAACTGGGAAAAATCTTTATAATAAAAATCTCTGACAGAGGTCTAATTACTCAAATATACAAATTGCTAAATCAATTGTATAAAAAATCAAGCCATTCCCCAACTGATAAATGAGGAAGTAACACGAATAGGCAATTTTCAGATAAAGAAATCAAAAGTATCAATAAGCACATGAGAAAGTGTTCTAAATCTTTAATAGAGAACTGGAAAGACCTCTGGGAATTGATGCAGAGTGAAAGGAGCAGAACCAGAAGAACATTGTACACAGAGACTGATACATTGTAGTAAAATCGAATGAAATGGACTTCTGTATTAGCAGCAATGCAATGACTCAGGACAATTCTGAGGGATTTATGGAAAATAATGCTACCCATATTCAGAGGAAGATCTACAGGAGTGGAAACACAGAAGAAAAATAAGCACTTGCACACATGGGTTGATGCAGACATGGTTAGGGATATAGACCCGAAAAGACCACACCAATGCAAGTAACAATAATATGTAAATAAGTCTAGATTGATGGGTGAAGGGGAAAGTAAAAACAAGAATCATGTAACCATGGAAAATTTGTCTAAAAAAATAAAATATTCAAATCTAAAATTAAAAAAAAAATAACACAAAGAGGAGAAGGAAGGAACACCTTGTAAATAACACAATTTTGCGTTGTTTTTCTGAAATATCTAAAAATTGTATATCTGAAATACTTTTGTTTTTATTGATTTGTTAATTACTTTAACCAAGGCAGATCACAACAGATCCATTATTTTAGATAAACCTTAGGGAGTTTCCTGATGCTCAGAAACAACACATGATTCTCTAACTCACAAAGCTAATGTCAAAGGCAAGATGTAGAAGTTGTATAACTGATTAGACCACATTGTTTCTCTCCTATACACTATTCCTGAATTAATTGGAAAATAGGTAAAGTCTCATAGTGCTTGGTTTTATATGACAACTCAGATAGATTTTAAGCTTTCGTCAATCTGGAACTACCCTATGTATAGAGTAATTAGCACATAGAAAACATAAATATATTTGAAAGTTTTCTTTTTTGTCTTTCTCAAAATTATCTCATATTTATCAATCAATATTGCCAAAAGAATCACATAAATAAGAATCTGTTGCTTTACAAAATTTCAAAACTATACTCCTTGCACTCTGAGTGCAATTCTTGAGTGCTAGCAACTCAAATTTTATTTATTTATTTTTTAAAGTTATTTTGTTTAATTTATTTTTTTAGAAAAAAAATTTTCCATGGTTACATGATTCATATTCTTACTCTCTCCCCAACAATCACCCCCCCCCAGTAGCCAATGTGAATTTCCACTGGTTTCTTCATGTGTCATTGATCAAGACCTATTACCATATTATTGATAATTGTACTAAGATGGTTGTTTAGAATCTACATCCCAAATCATGTCCGCATCAACCAATGCGTTCAAGAAGTTGTGTTTCTTCTATGTTTCTCCTCCAACAGTTTGTCCTCTGAATGTGAGTAGCATTCTTTTCCATAAATCCCTTAGAGTTGTCCTGGATCATTGTATTCAAGCTAGTATAGAAGTCATTACATTCAATTTTACAACAGTGTATCAGTCTCTCTGTACAGGGTTCTCCTGGTTTTGCTCTTTTCACTCTGCATCAATTCCTGGAGGTCATTACAGTTCACATGGAATTCCTCCAGTTTATTATTCCTTTTAGCACAATAGTATTCCATGACCAACAGATCCCACAATTTGTTCAGCCATTCCCCAATTGATAGTCATACCCTCTTTTTCCAATTTTTTGCCACCACAAAGAGTGTAGCTATAAATATTTTTGTACAAGTCATTTTCCCTATGATCTCTTTGGGGTACAAACCCAGAAATGGTATGGCTGGATCAAAGCATAGGCAATCTTTTAGTGCTCTTTGGGATTAGTACCAAATTGCATCCAAAATGGTTGGATCAATTCACAACTGCACCAGCAGTGCATTAATGTCCCAATTTTGCCATATCCCCTCCAACATTCATTACTCTCCCTTCTTGTCATTTTAGCCAATCTGCTAGGTGTGAGGTGATACCTCAGAGTCGTTTTAATTTGCATTTCTCTAATTATTAGAGATTTAGAACACTTTCACATGTGCTTATCGATATTTTTGATTTCTTTATCTAAAAATTGCCTATTCATGTCGCTTGCCCTTTTATCAATTGAGGAATGGCTTAATTTTTAGCTTCTTCATATTTGGGTAATTAGACCTCTGTCTGAGTTTATTGTTATAAAGATTTTTTCCCACTTTGTTGTTCCCCTTCTGATTTTGGTTGCATTGTTTTTGTTTGTCCAAAAACTTTTTAATTTAATATAATCTAAATTATCATTATATATTTGGTAATTTGTTCTAACTTTTGCTTGGTTTTAAAATCTTTCCTTTCCCTGAGATCTGACAAGTATACTATTCTGTGTTCACTTAATTTACTTATAGTTTCCTTCTTTATATTCAAGTCATTCACCCATTCTGAATTCATCTTGGTGTAGGGTTTGTGATGTTGATCTAAACCTAATCTCTACTGTATTGTTTCCCAATTTTCCCAGCAGTTTTTGTCAGATAGGGAAATTTTGTCCCTAAAGTTCGGCTCTTTGGGTTTATCTTGGTGACATCACTTACCCCAAGTCTATTCCACTGATCTTCCATTCTGTCTCTTAGCCAGTACCATATTGTTTTGATGACCGGTGCTTTATAGTATAGTTTAATATCTTGTACTGCTAAGTTGCCTTCCTTATATTATATATATTAACAAATTAGAGAGGGCAAAGATCAATGAACTGGGCATGCAAATCAAAAAAATAGAAAGAAAACAAATTAAAAATCCCCAGTTAAATACTAAATTAATGATTATAAAAATTAAAGGAGAAATTAATAAGTTCACTTTGCATTCTAATTTGTTAATTTATGCGCTCAAGTATATACATTTCACCCTGAGTACTGCCTTAGCTACATCCCACAGAGTTTGGTAGTATGTCTCATCATTGTCCCTCTCTTCAATGAAATTATTGATTGTTTCTATGATTTCTTCTTTAACTAACTGGTTTTGGAGAATCATATTATTTAATTTCCAATTAGTTTTTGATTTGCCTATCCATGTGCCCATTCTAATTATTATTTTTATTGCATTATGATCTAAGAAGGTTATATTTATTATTTCTGCTCTTTTTCATTTGTTTGCAATGTTTCTATGCCCTATTACATGTTCAGTCTTTGTGAATGTATCATGTGCAGCTCAAAAGAAGGTGTATTCCTTTTTGTCCCTATTTATTTTTCTCCACATATCTACAAAATGTAATTTTTCTAGGACTTCATTCACCTCTCTTATCTCTTTCTTATTTATTTTTGTTTTGATTTATCTAGATCTGAAAGAGGAATATTTAGATCTCCCACTAGTATGGTTTTACTATCTATTTCCTTCTTGAGCTCTGCCAGTTTCTCTTTTAGGAATTTGGATGCTATACAATTTGGTGCATACATGTTGAGTACTCTTATTTCCTTATTGTCTATACTGCCCTTTACCAGGATATAATTCCTTCCTTGTCTCTTTTAATCATATATAATTTTACTTCGGCTTTGTCAGAAATCATGATCTCCACTCCTGCCTTCTTTTTCTCATTTGAAACCCAAAAGATTTTGTTCCAACCCTTGATCTTAAACCTGTGTATGTCCACCCACCTGATATGTGTTTCTTGTAGACAACATATGGTAGGATTTTGGTTTCTAATCCACTCTGCTATCATGGGCCAGTTCATTCCATTCACATTCAGAGTTATAATTATCAGTTGTGTATTCCCCAACATTTTGTTATCCTCTCCTATTTCTACTCCTTCTTCATATTCTATTTCCTTTTAAACCAGTGATTTGTTTTATACCAGTCCCCCTTGTCCCCTCCATTGATTTATTTCTATTTTGCCCCCTCCCTTATTATTCCCCTATTTTTATTTTTTAAGGACTAATTAATTCCCTTGCCCCTCTCCTCCCCTCCCTTTTTTGACCTCCCCATTCCCCTGCACCCCTTGGTTAATCTCTTCTGACTTCCTCAGTAGGGTTAGATAGAATTCTATATCGCAATGGATATAGCTACTCTTCCCTCTCAGGGTTAATTCTGCTCAGAGTAAGGTTTAAATAGTACCTCTTAATGCTCTCTTCATCTCCTTCTTATACTAGAATTCATCCCCTCCCCTTCCCATGCCTTCTTTGTGTGGTATAGAACATCCTATTTTTCTTATTCATTCATGTTTCTCTTGGTTTTCTCTACTATTCACCCCCCTTTTATCCCCATATCATCTTAGATCATTTAGTGCTCCAACCTCTCCCTATGAATAATTCTTCTAATTACTAAAATAGTGAATATAGTTTTTGAAAATTACACATAATATTTTCCATATACATATAGGAATACAAATAATTTGACATTATTAAAGCCCTTAAAGAGGTAAATTTAAAAATAAGTGTTTTCTTTCTTTCTCCTCTGTTTCTTATTTACCTTTCCATGTTTCTCTTTGTTTTTTGTTGTTGTTGTTGTTGTTGTTTTTGGATATCAAACTTTCCATTTAGTCCTGGTCTTTTCTGTGCAAATACTTGGACATCTTCTATCTTGTTGAATGCCCATACTTTCCCCTGGAAGTATATAGTCAGTTTTGATGGGTAGGTGATCCTTGGTTGTAGACCCAGTTATCTTGCCTTTCTGAATATCATATTCCAAGCCTTGCAGTCTTTTAGTGTGGAGGCTGCCAGATCCTGTGCGATCCTGATTTATATCTGAATTGTCTCTTTCTGGCTTCTTGTAAAATGTTTTTCTTTTATTTGGAAGCTCTTGAATTTGGCTTTTATATTCCTGGGGGTTGTCTTTCCAGGGTTTAATGTAGAGGTTGATCTATGGATCCTTTCAATTTCTATATTGCCCTCTTGTTGTAGAACTTCAGGGCAGTTTTGCTGGATAATTTCTTTTACTATAGAGTCCAAATTTCTATTAATTTCTGCTTTTTCAGGAAGACAAATGATTCTCAAATTGTCTCTTCTAGACCTGTTTTCTTGATCTGTCAATTTCTGAGTGAGATGCTTCATATTTCCTTCTGTTTTATCAGTCTTTTTATTTTGCTTTATTTGATCTTGTCTTGAGAGATCATTGGCTTCTGCTTGCCCAATTCTGGACTCTAGAGACTGGTTTTCTGTTATAATTTTGGGCCATCTTTCTCCAGTTGGGAGTTTCTGTGTTTTAACTTGTTAATTTCCTTTTGAGCTATTTCCCATTCCTCTCACCAAATCTCTTCCATCTTTCTCATCATCTCAGATTTGAACTCTTCAAAAGCTTGTGACCAATTTTCATTTTTTTCGAATGTTTGGATGGGTTTACTTGTTTGTTCTCCTCTGCTGTTTGCTGTGTTGTCTGGATTTTTTTCTGTGTAAAAGTTGTCCAGTGTTAAAGATTTCTTCTTGATTTTTCTCTTTTGGGGTTCTTGTGACTGGCTTGCCATTATTATTATTTCTTTCTCATTTATAAGTAGAAGCAGATAGGCTCTCTACCTATGGAGCTGTGGAGGAATTTTCGCCTGAGTCACTGTGCCATGTGGCCTCTCAGCTTTATCCTCACGCCCAGGGTTTTTCTGTCCTCTGTAGGCTCCTGAGGTTTCAAATCTAGTTGTTCTCAGGGTCAAGCCTCCTGGTGGTCCCCTTCCTTGCTCCTTTGTCCAAAGTTCCTTTAACAGTCTCAGGGAGCTGCTTCCACAGTCATGCACCTCTCTGCACTGGGTCCCCACCCAAGGTTCTTACCTGCACATGACCTCAACTTCTGTTCTCCAAGTCTGCATGTTCTTTAGCCTCTTGGGGTCAAGTCTTGCTGCTCTTAGGAGCAGGCCCTACTAATCCTAGGTAGCTACCAAGAATTTAATGAATGCCCCAAATTTGTTCTAACTCTTGTGGGTTGGCTTTGGCACTGTAGGTGGTGTGGGGGGAGAAGGGGGTTGCTCAGCTTAAGTTTTAATGAGAGCTATTTCACCCACTTATAGCAAGGAAATGCCCTGATCCCACGTACCTTCAATGTTGTGTCCTGATGTGGGGTCCCTTCGTTCGTCTGGGTTTGTTTTTATATCCTCTTTAGGAGTCCTATATGTCTGGGTTAGGAGAGTTTAGCAGTTTCTTTTTACTCTGCCACTTCACCCAGAAGCCTCCTCTTTATGTTTTGAAATAATAATTAGTTATTCATTCAGTTGAGAAAAGTTGACTCTGATATCTAGATGAATATACTAACTTAATTATGCAGTGGCATTTTTCTCATTGTTCCTTTTATATTTCATTCATGTATGCATTCTATAAACTTTTGTTAAATTCTTGGTGAATGTATCTGTGATGTCATCAATGTAGGAACTCTTAGGAAAACAACTTCCACTACTGAAGGTTGGAAAATTCTTTGTTTTAAATTGATAAAGCCATGAGTATTTAAAGGATTTTTGTAGAGTCTCACAGCCAGTATATGTTAGAGGTTATACTTGAAATCATGTATTCCTCATTCCAAGGTCAGTTCTTGTTGGGAGCTATTAAGAGAAATTAGAATCTCAAGTAGATATTTTTTTCTGGATCCCCTCAAAAGATCAATACAGACCAGCAGAGCCGTATATTGGCTTTTTCTCCCTTTTGGTTTGAGAACTGGTGTGGGATATCTAAGATAAAAATCTGAGATTCCTCTTTTGACTCTTTTTCAGATCCACACCTTTTCTTAATAACATTATAGGTCCCATTGGAAGGCTTTAAAACAAACCAGCAATTACTGGGTTAACAATTTCTCCACAAGAAAATTAAGATCCCTAAACTTAAGAATATTCCTAAGTCAGCCAAGGTTAGAGCTAGATAAGAGTTCATCCAGCCAGGTGCAGTCCTCCCGATAAAAAATAAAAGATTCAATTCATTTATGATATCTATAGAATATATTTACAATTCTCAGAATTTGCTTGCTGATATCCAGGCTGCTAGAATTCAGCCTTGGACCCTGTTCTATCTTTTCTTTGAAGCCTCCAAGGATTTTCTTTTGTATGATTTATAACCCTTTTACAGCTGTGACTCTTTCTTTGTGTTTTTTTTGAAACCAGTATAAAGTTGACTCATGAACTCCATAAAGATGGAGCACTATGAGCTAATAAGCCGTGCTTCCAATCTATTTCATTCTTGGCATCTGACGACCACCGTAGGTCACTCAGATTAGTCTCTGGTTATAGAGCAAGACCCCTATAGTCATTAGCATTAAAATAGATTATAAAACTTCTTTCAAAAGTAGAATGTCATTTGAAATTTTAAGGAAGCAAGAGATTCCAAGAAGTGGTAATGAAGATGGGGAACATTTTATGCAAGGAGAAATCCAGTGAAGATCTTCAAAGGCTAGAGATAGTGACTTACTTGACAGATAGTTAGGTGAACAGTGTCACTGGATCAAAGACAATTCCAAGAATAAATTATAAGAAGACATGAAATTTAATAGGAGCCAAGTTATCAAGGTCTTTGTAAACCAGAGAGGATCTTATTTTTTTAAACCTACACAAAGGGGATAGGGTAGAGATATGGTAATATCTGTGCCTTAGGAAGTTCAGTTTGACACCTGAGTATAGATAGCATGAATTGGATTAATCAAATACTTGAAGCAGAGAGATTAACAAGAGAGTTATTGAAAGGTAATAAAAACATAACGTTCCAGGCATACTTCTTTGATTTTATTTTAAAATATACATTATAGAAACAACAACAACATCAATAACAAACATTTGTAAGGGCAACTGGAAAATAAATTGAATTTTTCTGATGCAAAGAAATCTACTGAGACATCTAATGAGTTTATACATTGGCCAAAGTATCTGAATTCAAATTATTTGGAAGTGGAATGGAATGCAAAGGTATCATGCATATTTTGTTATACTTCTAAAGTTTATTAGATTATTTTTCTTCCTTTTCTAATTGGTTGTTGAGAAGTAATGCACAGCCAATGAGTAGTAACTTGATGTTAAAATCAAGTAGGGTAAGTGAATATTTAAGAAGATATTCTTTCTAGATAATTTGCTTTACTCAACCATTTTTATTCTTTAATGCCTAATTTGTGGTACCAATTGAGGAAAGATTTGAATGGCTCAACTTTCCTTTCTTTTCCTTCAGTCTTATAATTGAAGAGCACTCACACTTAAGAAAATCATCTGTCATGGAAAGGATAATTTTTAAAAGAAGAATTTTAAGACAAAGGAAGAGAAGAAAGGTGACAGTAAAGGATAAGAATTGATTGGATATGAAATGCAAGTGCCTAATGATGTATTATCTTTGTCAGACCTGAATTTAAAGATGACTGAAAATAATATCCCTGCCACTGCTGTGATGCTGATAATGGTACACACAGCTGTGGCTGTTCATACCTGATAAATAAAACTTTATTCTGCCCCTCCCTAATGATTTCCTCATATAATATTGTATGATATAGTCATCTGTATTTTGTGTGATATGCCTTAGAGTATTAAAAAGCGGGGAAAAGGGGAAAGGCAGAGGCTTATAATAATATAATTTATCTGCACAGCTCCTTAGCACAGTGCTCTGAAGAAAAGAAACACATCGAATTAATGAATAAATAAATTAACCAATTTCCTTTCGAAACTATAATCCTTTCTATCTTAAAAAGCTTATATGTTGGGGTTGGGGCACAGTAAAGATGGTGGCTTAGAAACAGCAACAATTTATTCCTCTGTGAAAACTCTTCCACACCAATCAAAAACAAAGTTGTTCAAGGGGGAAAGAAAACCAAATCCATAAACTATACAGAGCTGAGGGCCCCTTCTGCTTGATTCAATGTAAAAAGTACACAGAGGGTTTTGAATACTGGGGTTAAAGGGAAAAAAAAGAAGGAAGGTGCCAGTGCCTTTCCCCCATCTACTGTGCTGAGACTAGGGTGGTTGGTGGAATACTGCAACAAGGATTTCAACTGAGACAGAGTATCTTGCTGAAGTTCAGGGTTCTGACCACAGCTGGCAAGGAGTCATTTAGAGGAGAGAAGCAGAGAAGAAGGCACACTAGTTTCAGCCTTCAGTCACAACACTTCCATCTTAGGCCTCTGCTTCTGGAAGTTTTGGCCTCAGAGCCCATTCATCTCTGCAGACAAGCTCAACTGCTTTAATCCAGTTTTTCAATAGTTCAGAGAAGAAACCTCTTGAGGGCTTCTAATCCCCACCTACTATCCTGAGACCCATGGTAGAAATCCAGCTAACTTGGATCCCACCACAAAGGCTGCAACCCATATGGAGTACTTTGGCACCACCACAGAAAGCTCAGGGCTCTGACCAGGCAGCTGACAGGGAGGCAACTGGAAGAAAAGAGTAGAGAGGAGGACTGAGAGTAACTACCTTCAGTCTCTACACCGTCACTTTCAGCTTTGCCTCTGCTGGTAGCTGGGGAAGATCTGGCCTCAGGATACATTAATATAATAAGTAAGCTCCAGCAGCCTAATACAATTAATTAGCAGAGCAGAGAAGAAGCCCCTTCATTACAGAAAAGCCCACACTCACAGATCAAGCAAATAAATAGAGAAGCAAGAATATAGCCAATTAAGGATGGGAAAAGAAGGAAAAAATATAAGTAAACAACAAAAAAAGAAAAAAGAAATTACAATTGATAGCTTCTATTCAGGTAATGAACAAAAAACAAATGGAACAGAGGAGGATTAAGGAACACCAAGAAAAAACTCAGGAACTCCAGTGAATTGGTCTTGGGCTTTGGAAGAACTCAAAACACAATTCAAAAAGCAATTAAGAGAGTATTCAAGAACTTAAGAAGCAAAATATGTAACCTGGAAACAGGCAGATGAACTAAAACAAGAAAATAATATCTTGAAAGTCAAAATTGACCAGCTCAAAAATAAAGCAAAGAAAGTAAAAGATAAGAAAATGACCTACAATGAAAAGTAGATCAAAAGGATAAGGAGGATCAAAGAGTCAGGGATGAAATTCAGTCTCTAAAAATTAGAATTGAATAATTAAAAGTGAATGAATTTACAAGGCAGCAATAATCTATAAACCAAAATCAAAATAATAAAAAATTTGAGGAAAATATGAAATACCTCATTGATAAAACAACAAAACTGGAAAACAGAGCCAAAAGAGACAATTTAAGTATTATTGGACTACCTGAAAATCACGACAAAAGTAAAAACCTGGACATCATTCTAAAGGAAATTATGCAAAAAAAACTGCCATGATATTTTTGAACAAGAAGATAAAGTAGGGATTAAAGGAATCCACAGGTCATCTCCTGCATCAAATCCCGAATTGATAAGGCCCTTGAATGTTATAGTCAAATTCAAGAACTTGCAGACCAAGAAAAAGTTACTACAAACTGCTAAAAAGAAACAATTCAGATATCACGGAGCCACAGTCAACCTTACCCAGGACTTGGCTGAATTCACACTGAAAGACCAGAAGATATGGAATATAATAGTGTGGAAAGGAAGGGAACTGTGTCAACAACCATGAATCAACTACCCAGTATTAAAGGGATTTTCTTAATCTCTCCCTCTCTCTCTTTAAGAGGCAGGAGAGGGGGATTTCTAGGTGGAGCAGAACTGGAAGGAACAAGAGAGTCAGAACCTAAAGATTCTCTTACCAACGGGATCAGGGGAAAGATAAGGAAAGAATCAGTTGGCAGTTAAGGTCTTTTGCCTTTGGATCTTGAGAGAGGAGGAAGTCTGTGAGGCAAGGGTTTACTGGCAGTTACTACTGAGAGTTGAAGGATAGAATCTTATTTAAGTAGGTTGTGTATGGTGACTGTTGATTTATTAGTGTAAGATAGGTAGTTAGTGAATCAAATTGAGATAGTTTAGGTTAGATAGGCCTGGTCTGATTAGGCAAGAAGAACCTATCCTCAGAAGACAGTTAGAAATTTTGTTTTAGAAATTTTAGTTAGTATTAGGAATTTAGGTATAGGGTATTAGAATAATCATCTCTCTTTCCTCCTTTCTATTTTCTATCTGTACTTTTCACATTAAACTAACTGTTTTATTAAACTACTCTCTTCACTTTTGTCAAACTCCTACCATTTAACCCCTAAACCACAAAATTGACTATATTGTTATAGGGGAAAGTATGGTAAATTAATAAAATAGAAGGTTTCCAAACATTCCTGAAGAAATCACCACACTTAGACAAAAATTTAATGCCCCGATACAGAACTCAAGTGAATCGAGAAAGGTAATTGAGAAAGGAAAAGAAAAAAAATTATTTAAGAGATCCGATAAAATAAATTCAAATGATGTGTATTCCTATACAAAAAGTTGATATGAGTAACTCTTAAAAATTTTTATTTTCATCAGTGTAGCTAAAATAAGTATACTTAGAGGGTACAGTGATAGACTGAATAAGATGTGGCAAAAAATAATAAACTGGGGGTAAAAAAGAAGATATAGTAAAAGAAATGGGAAAAGAGATAAAAAGGGGTAAATATATACTTCATAGAGAAGCACATGGAAGGAGAGGGGGGAGAAGATTAGGTAAAGGGAACCCCTTCCACCCAGGGTCATGAACTTTATTCTTGTCCAACCCAATCCATTAGAATGTCTAGAATACTCTGAACAGAGCTCACAGGTTCCTAAAAGCCTTAGGAACATGACCTGAAACTATGGGTTATGAGTCTGAGGTAGAGGCTTTGATTGGTTCCTGGGATTTGATATACCAGTTTAGAGAGATAGGAAGTAATGTAGAGAAAAGGACTATAATAGATGAGACCATAGAGGAGATTGTGTCCTCAGTGTGAAGACTGATTCTTTTACTCCATTCAGCACTGGTGACCCAGGCAAAAGACACCCTCTTGAACTGGTAAGACTCTTGCTCCAAAGAGAATACTAGACTTCTACATGGAGATTAGAACCTTGTAGGGGACTGAGCTGAAATTCTACAGACAAGACTTTATAGTGGGAGGCTAAGAAATAAATTTTTTTTATTTCTTTTCTTCCTTATTTCTTTCTTATACTATATACGTATTACATTAAATTGTTTAAAACTACTATTATCCTCTTCATTTAAGAGTTAATTTTATAAATGGAGATGACAACAATTTTTTTACTAATATTCTTTAACAAAACCAATTTCTAAATATTACATGTAGCATTTTAATTATTACATATTACATTTATTTTCATTATTACAAGACCAATACAATGGAAGGGAAGAAGAGGTTGATGACAGGTAATACTTAAATCTTATGCTGCTTAGAATTGGCTCAGTAAGAGAACAGTTGGATCCATTGGGGCAGAGAATTATATTGTCCCATATACAGAAATATAAGGGTAATAAATGGGCTGGTGGGAAGGGGAGGATTAAAAGGGAGGAAGAGGTTGGGGTATCATTTAAAAGACACCATAGTAAGAGGTGAATAATAGGAAAGGAGGGGAAGAGGAGGCAAGTAACATTAGGGAGGGGAAAAGGCAGACACTGAATAAAATGAAAACGTTAGAGGGTAGGGTAAGAGGGAAAAGAGAAAAGGCAGAATCAAAGGAGGAAGTCAAAATGGAGAGGATACAAAGATAGTAATCAGAAAGTGGGAATGTAAAGAGGTTGAAATCACCCATAAAAAGGAAATGGATAGCAGAATGAATTAAAAACCAGAATCCTACTTTATGTTGTCTACAAGAAACACACTTGAAGCAGGTAGACATGCACAAGGTAAAGGTGAGGGTGAAATAGAATTTACTGGGCTGCAACTGAGACAAAGAAGGCAAGATTAGCAATTATGATTTCAGACAAAGCTAAAGCAAAATATATATCTAATTTAAAGAGATAAGGAAGGTAATTATGTCTTGATGAAAGGAAGCATAAATAATGAAGAATTATCAGTACTCAACCTATATGCTTCAGATGCTATAGCATTCAGATTTCTAAAGGAGAAATTAAAGGAGTTTAAGAATGAAATAGAGAGTAAAACTATGCTAGTGGGGAATGTCAAACTTCCCCTATAAGAAATACATAAATCAAACCAAAAAATAAATGAGACAGAATTAAGGAAGTGAACGAAATGTTAGAAAAATTAGAGCTAATAGATATCTAGAGAAAAATTAATAGGGATTAAAACATAACATATGGGGCTTCTGGGTTAAGATGGCGATAGAGTAAAAAGCAGCGCTTAACCTCTCCTAACCAAAACATACAGGACTCCTAAAGGGGACATAAAAACAAATCCAGACAAAAGGAGGGATGCCAGAACAGGGTGCAGTGTGGAAGGTACATGGAATCAGGGCATTTCCATGCTATAAACGGGTAAAACAGCTGTCACTAAATCACGGGCTGAGCAACCCCCCCCCCCGCCCCACCACACACACACATACCACCTACAACTCCAAAGCCAGCTCAAAAGAAATAGAGCAAGTTTGGGGCACCTATTGAGTCATTGGCAGCTCCAGGGCCTGTTCATGAGAACAGCAAGACTTAGGACCCCAAAAGGCTAAAGAACACACACGGATTTTGAGCGTGGAAACGGAGTTCAGGCATGAACTGAGGCAGACACAGGCATGAGTGAAAGCTCTGAAACCCCAAGTGGAGAACCAGTGCAGACGGGTATACCACTGTGGAAGCAGGACCCTGAGACCTGTAAAGGAACCTCTGGCAGAGGATCAAGCAAAGGGGTCCACCAGGGGGGGTGACCTTGAAAACAACCAGACCTGAGACCTCAGGAGCCGATAGAGCACAGACAGACCCTGAGCACAGACAGACCCTGAGCTCAGACAGACCCTGAGCACGAGGATAAAGCTGAGAACAGGCTGGGCTAACAATGGCAACCCAGAATCAGGAAGGCCAAAAGAGAAAGATTAACAACAAGAAGAAGAAATCTTTAACACTCTAGAACTTTAACACAGAGAAAATCCAGACATCCAAGCAAACAGAAGAGGAGAAAAAACAAGCAATCACATCCAGACCCTCTCAAAATAATGAAAACTGGTCACAAGCTCTTGAAGAGTTCAAATCTGAGATGACAAGAAAGTTGGAAAAGATTTGGCTAGAGAAATGGGAAATAGCTCAGAAAGAAATCAGGCAAGAAAATAACAGTTTAAAAGGCAGAATTTCACAATTTGAAAGTGAGGCAAGTCAACTGAAGACCAGAAATGACCAGATTGAAAAGGAAAACCAGTCCCTAAAGGCTAGAAATGAGCAATTAGAAGCTAATGTTCTCTCAAGACAGCAAGAATAAATAAAACAAAGTCAAAAGACTGAAAAAATAGAAGGAAACATGAAATATCTCAATGAGAAAGTGACAGACCAAGAAAACCGGTCCAAAAGAGACAATTTGAAAATCATTGGTCTCCCTGAAAAAGCAGAAATTAATAGAAATTTGGTCTCCATACTAAAAGAAATTATTCAGCAAAATTGCCCTGAAGTTCTAAAATGAGAGGGCAATATAGACATTGAAAAGATCCACAGATCACCCTTTACACCAGACCCAGAAAAGAAAACACTCAGGAATATAATAGCCAAATTCAAGAGCTTCCAAGGAAAAGAAAAAAAATCTTACAAGAAGCCATAAAGAGACAATTCAAATATCAAGGAGCACCAATAAGTATCACACAGGATCTGGCAGCCTCCACGCTAAAAAACCACAAGGCTTGGAATATGATATTCAGAAAGGCAAGAGAGCTGGGCCTTCAGCCACGGATCAACTACTCATCAAAATTGACTATATACTTCCAGGGGAAAGTATGGGCATTCAACAAAATTGAAGATTTCCAAGTATTCGCACAGAAAAGACCAGGGCTAAATGGAAAGTTTGATATCCAACCACAAAAATCAAGAGAAACATGAAAAGATAAATAAGAAACAGAGGGAGAAAAAAGAAAATTTATAATTTTTAAATTTGCCTTTTTTAAGGACCTCAGTAAGATCTAATTATCTGTATTCCTATGTGGAGAAATGCTATGTATAATTCTCTGTAGTGAATTCTATTCAATATTACAGTATTCACGATCATAGTGATCAGAAGAGTAATTCATAGGGAGAGGACAGAATACTAAAGGGTCTAAGATGATATAGGGGGTGAGAAAGAGGGGGGGTGAATAGTAGGGGACACCAAGAGAAACTTGAGTGAATAAGAAAAATAGGATATTCTATTAAACAAAAAGAGGGCATGGGAAGGGGAGGGGACAAATACTATTATAAGAAGGAGAGGAAGAGAGCATTAAGAGGTAATATTTAAACCTTATTCTCAGTGTAATCAACACTGAGAGGGAAGAGTAGCTATATTATCCATTGGGATATAAAACTGTATCTAACCCTACTGAGAATGTCAGAAGGCATAAACCAAGGGGAGCAGGGGAGTGAGGAGGTCAAAAAAGGGAGGGGAGAAGAAGGGAGAGGGAATTCATTAGGCCTTTAAAAATAAAAAGGGGGGAATAATAAGGGAGGGGTAGAAAGGGAAGTGAATCAAGGAAGGGGATAAGGGATACTGGCTCAAAGCAAACCACTGGTTTAAAAGGAAATAGTTTAAGAAGAAGGGGTAGGAAAAGGGGAGGATATGAAAATGTCAGCAAATGCACAACTGATAATTATAACTCTGAATGTGAATGGGATGAACTTGCTCATAAAATGGAATCAAATAGCAGAGTGGATTAGAAACCAAAATCCAACCATATGTTGTCTACAAGAAACACATATGAGGAGGGTGGACATACACAAGTTTAAGGTTAAGGGCTTGAACAAAATCTTTTGGGCATCAAATGAGAAAAAGAAGGCAGGAGTGGCTATTGTGATTTCTGACAAAGCCAAAGTAAAAATAGATATGATTAAAAAAGACAGGGAAGGTCATTACATCCTGATTAAAGGCAGTATAAACTCAATATGTATGCACCAAGTGGCATAGCATCGAAATTCATAAAGGAGAAACTGGCAGAGCTCAAGAAGGAAATAGATAGTAAAACCATAATAGTGGGAGATCTAAGTATTCCTCTTTCAGATCTAGATAAATGAAACCAAAAATAAATAAGAAAGAGGTAAGAGATGTGAATGAAACCCTAGAAAAATTAGATTTAATTGATATATGGAGAAAAATGAATAGGGACAAAAAGGAATACACCTTCTTTTCATCTGCACATGGTATATTCACAAAGATTGACCATGTAATAGGGCATAGAAATATTGCAAACAAATGCAAAAGAGCAGAAATAATAAATGTAACCTTCTCAGATCAGAATACAATAAAAATGATAATTAGTAAGGGCACCTGGACAGGCAAATCAAAACCAATTGGAAATTAAACAATATGATTCTCCAAAACCAATTAGTCAAAGAAGAAATCATAGAAACAATCAACAATTTCATTGAAGAGAATGAAAATGATGAGACATCCTACCAAACTCTGTGGGATGCAGCCAAGGCAGTGCTCAGGGGGAAATTTATATCCTTGAGTGAATACATTAACAAATTAAGGAGGGCAGAGATTAATTAATTGGGCATACAACTCAAAAAATTAGAAAGCAAGCAAATTAAAAATCCCCAGATGAAAACTAAATTAGAAATGCTAAAAATCAAGGGAGAAAGTAATAAAATCGAAAGTAAAAGAACTATTGAATTAATAAGTAAGACTAGAAGCTGGTATTTTGAAAAAACAGATAAAATAGACAAAGTACTGGTCAGTCTAATTTAAAAAAGGAAAGAAGAAAATCAAATTGACAGTATCAAAGATGAAAACGGAGACCTCACCTCTAATGAAGGGGAAATTAAGGCAATCATTAAAAACTATTTTGCCCAACTATATGTCAATAAATATAACAATTTAGGAGATATGGATGAATATTTACAAAAATATATATTGCGTAGATTAACAGCAGAAGAAATAGAATACCTAAATAATCCCATATCAGAAAAATAAATTGAACAAGCCATCAAAGAACTCCCTAAGAAAAAATCACCAGGACCTGATGGATTCACAAGTGAATTCTATCAGACATTCAAGGAGCAACTAATCCCAGGACTATACAAATTATTTGATATGATAAGCAAAGAAGGAGTCCTACCAAATTCCTTTCATGACACAAATATGGTACTGATTCCAAAGCCAGGGAGATCAAAAACAGAGAAAGAAAACTACAGACCAATCTCCCTAATGAACACAGATGCAAAAATCTTAAATAGAATACCAGCAAAGAGACTCCAGCAAGTAATTAAGATCTTTCACCCTGATCATGTGGGATTCATACCAGGAATGCAAGGATGGTTCAACATTAGGAAAACCATCCACATAATTAACCATATCAACAGTCTAACAAACAAAAATCACATGATTATCTCAATAGATGCTGAAAAAGCCTTTGACAAAATACAGCAACCATTCCTATTGAAAACACTGAAAGATATTGGAATAGAAGGACCTTTCCTAAAAATAATGAATAGTATATACCTAAAACCATCAACAAACATCATATGCAATGGGGATAAATTAGAAGCCTTCCCAGTAAGATCAGGAGTAAAACAAGGATGCCCATTATCACCTCTATTATTCAACATAGTACTAGAAACACTAGCAGTAGCAATTAGAGAAGAAAAAGAAACTGAAGGTATCAAAATAGGCAATGAGGAGACTAAGCTTTCACTCTTCGCAGATGATATGAAGGTCTACTTAAAAAATCCTAGAGAATAAACTAAGAAGCTGGTAGAAATAATCAACAACTTTACCAAAGTTGCAGGATAAAAACTAAATGCACACAAATCATCAGCATTTCCATACATTTCCAACACATTAGAGCAGCAAGAGGTAGAAAGAGAAACACCATTTAAAATCACCCTAGACAATATAAAATACTTGGGAATCTATCTTCCAAAACAAACACAGCAATTATATGAAAACAACTACAAAACACTTTCCAAACAAATAAAACTGGATCTAAACAATTGGAAAGCTACTGATTGCTCATGGGTAGGATGAGCAAACATAAAAAAATGACCATTCTACCCAAATCAATTTACCTATTTACTGCCATACCTATCAAGGTACCAAAAAAACTTCTTTACTGAATTAGAAAAAGCTGTAACAAATTTCATTTGGAATAACAAAAGATCAAGAATATCAAGGGAAATAATGAAAAAAAATGTGAAGGAAGGGGGCCTAGCAGTACCAGATATTAAACTATAATATAAAGCAGCAGTCATTAAAACAATATGTTTCTGACTAAGAGATAGAAGGGAGGATCAGTGGAATAGACTTGGGGTAAATAACATCAGCAAGACAGTGTATGATAAACCCAAAGAACCCAACTTTTGGGACATGAATCCAGTATTTGACAAAAATTACTGGGAAATTTGGAAAACAATATGGGAGAGATTAGGTTTAGATCAACACCTCACACCCTACACCAAGATAAATTCAGAATGGGTGAATGACTTGAATATAAAGAGGGAAACTATAAATGAGTTAAGTCAACATAGAATGGTATACTTGTCAGATCTCTGGGAAAGGAAATATTTTAAAACCAAGCAAGAGTTTGAGAAAATTACAAAATGTAAAATAAATTGTTTTGATTATATTAAACTAAAAATCTTTTGTACAAACAAAAACAATGTACTCAAAATCAGAAGGGAAACAACAAATTGGGAAAAAATCTTTATAACAAATTCTCTGACATGGGTCTAATTACTCAAATATACAAGGAGTTAAGTCAATTGTATAAAAAAATCAAGCCATTCACCAATTGATAAATGGGCAAGAGACATGAATAGGCAATTTTCAGGTAAAGAAGTCAAAAATATCAATAAGCACATGAGAAAATGTTCTAAATCTCTAATAATTAGAGAAATGCAATTGAAAACAACTCTGAGGTACCACCTCACACCTAGCAGATTGGCTAAAGTGAAAGAAGGGGAGAGTAATGAATGTTGGAGGGGATGTGGCAAAATTGGGACATTAATGCATTGCTGGTGGAGTTGTGAACTGATACAACCATTCTGGCTGGCAATTTGGAACTATGCTCAAAGGCTATAAAAGATTGACTGCCCTTTGATCCAGCCATACCATTGTTGGGTTTGTACCCCAAAGAGATCATAAATAAACAGACTTGTATGAAAATATTTATAGCTGCACTTTTTGTAGTGGCAAAAAACTAGAAAAGGAGGGTATGCCCTTCAACTGGGGAATGGCTGAACAAATCGTGGTATATGCTGGTGATGGAATACTATTGTGCTCAAAGGAATAATAAACTGGAGGAATTCCATGTGAACTGGAAAGACCTCCAGGAATTGATGCAGAGCAAAAGGAGCAGTGCCAGAAGAACCTTGTACACAGAGACTGATATACTACGGTAAAATCGAATGTAATGGACTTCTGTACTAGCAGCAATGCAATGACACAGGACAATTCTGAGGGATTTATGGTAAAGAACACTACCCACATTCAGAGGAAGGACTGCAGGAGAGAAAACATATAAGAAAAACAACTGTTTGAACGCATGGGTTGGGGTGGACATGAAACTCGAAACTACCACACCAATGCAACTATCAATAATTTGGAAATAGGTCTTGATCAATGACACATGATAAAACCAGTGAAAATGGTTGTCGGCATGGGTGGGGGCATGCGGGGGGTGAAGGGGAAAGTAGGAGCATGAATCATATAACTCTTTTAAAAAACGAATATTAATTAATGTTTAAAAAAAAGTAACATGTTTTTTTCCAGCAGCACATGGCACATATACAATGGCTGACCATGTACTACAACATGAAAACATTTCAAATAAATGTAAGAAAGCAGAAATAATAATTGCAACTTTTCAGACAAAAATATAATAAAATTATTATCAATAAGGTTTTATGGAAAGGTAAATTCAAAATGAATTGGAAATTAAATAATCTATTTCTTCAAAACTGTTGGATCAAAGAACAAATCAAAGAAACAATTACTGATTTCAGGGAAGAGAATGACAATGAGGAAACAACATATCAAAATCTATGGTATTCAGCCAAAACAGTAATCAGGGGGAAAATTTATATCCCTGAGTGTATATATGAAGAAATGAGAGAGGGAGGAGATCAACGATTTGTGCATGCAACTTAAAAAAATAGGGCACAAATTATAAACCCACAGATACAAATTAAATTGGAAATCCTAAAAATCAAAGGAGAAATTAATGAATTTGAAAGTAAAAGAACTATTGAACTAATAAATAAAACTAGGAGCTGGTACTTTGAAAAAAAATAAATAAAATAAAGTACTAGTTAAATTAATCAAATTAAAAGAAAGAAGAAAATCAAATTAAAAGTATCAAAGATGACCTCTAATGAAGAGGAAAGTAAATCTACTATTAAGAGCTATTTTGCCTAATTATATGGCAATAAATATGACATTCTAGGTAAAATGAGTGAATATTTACAAAAGATAAGCTGCCTAGATTAACGAAAGAGGAAACAGAATACTTAAACAATCACGTCTCAGAAAAATAAATTGAGCCATTAAAGAACTCCCTAAGAAAAAAATCTGCAGGGTCAGATGGATTCACAAGTGAAAATTCTATCCAACATTTAAAGAAAAACTAATCTCAATACTATACAAACTATTTGACAAAATAAACATAGGAGTTTTACCAAATTCCTTTTATGACAGTAATATGATACTGATTCCAAAGCGAAGCAGAACAAAAACAAAGAAAGAAAACTATAGACCAATCTCCTTATTGAACATAGATGGAAAAAATCTTAAATAAAATACTAGCAAAAACACTGCAGTAAATGATCATGAGGATTATTCACTATGATCAGGTATGATTTATACGAGGAATGCGAGGATGGTTTACTATTAGGATAACCATGTATATAATTGACTGTATCAATAATCAAACCAACAGAAATAACATGATTATCTTAACAGATTCAGAAAAAGTCATTGACACAATACAATGCCCATTCCTATTGAAAACACTAGAAAGTACAGGAATAGATGGGCATTTCTTAAAAGTAATAAACAGCATATATTTAAAAAGAGCAGCAAGTATCAGCTGCAATCAGAAAAAGTTAGATGCCATCTGTTGGTGATGGAATAGTATTGTGCTGAAAGGAATGATGAAATGGCAGTATTTCATGTGAACTGGAAAGACCTCCAGGAATTGATGTAGAGCAAAAGGTGCAGAACTAGAACATTGTACACAGAAACTGATATGTTGTGGCACAGTAGAAAGTAATAGACTTCTTTACTGGTATCAATGCAATGATCCAGGACAATCCAGAGGGACTTATGAGAAATAATGCTATCCACATTCAAAGAAAGAACTATTGTAGTAGAAATGCAGAAGAAAAATATATGATTAATCACATGGCTCAATTGATATATGATTGGGGATTTTGACTTTAAACGATCATTCTATTGCAAATATTTATAATATGGAAATATGTTTTGAACAATGATACATGTAGAATGATACAGTAGAATTGCTTGTCAGCTCTTCAAGGGGGGAAGAAAGAGGGGAGAGAAAGAACATGAATTATGTAACCATGAAAATATTATAATTAAGTTGTCTTGTTTTTCTATATAACATTTTGGCTTATTCTAAATGTCTCCTCTTCTAAAAGTTTGAAAATTTCCAATTTTATGTATCATTCCTTCCAAGCAATAAATCACTAAACTTTGCCCTTCACATGGTGTGATAGGGTACATGGATCCATATGGAAGGGCTTCATAGATATACTCTTATAAATTTGTATACTCTTATAGAAAAGGTCAATTTTCCCCCTTGGACAAGATTGGTCCTATCCCAACTCAAAGCTATTCTAAAGAGGGGGAAACGCTGCAGTAGCTAATGAAGTGTATTAAACAAGCTAAGGATAGGCCAACCATATTTCACATGTATCATGAAGGTAAAACCTACTGGAATCTTCTTGCCTACCTAAGCACAAATATGGACAGATATTCACAAATTTTTCAAAAGAAAGAAATGTACTGGAATGCTTTTGCTTGCCATACATTTTGTCTCCTATCTCATGGTAAATAAATAGACATATATAAATTCTGATGTTTTATCAATATGATCATGGGAATATGTTGAGGATGATGATGTTGGTGGTGTTAGCAAAGACACTGATGATGGTAGTATGTGTATATGTATGTATGTTTTAGACAAGTTCATATTTTTAGTGTGAAGACTGTGAGTGATGAAACTATATGGTAAGGAGGACTTGATATGTGAATCTTGCATTTGGGATTAAAGGAAATAAAATTTTTTACAGAAACTAAAAGCCAATTTTGTATGGTGGAATGAGCACTTGAGTAGTAAAAAACAGATTTAAGAATAATATTATAGTCCATCTCTGTCATTTGGTAGAGATGTGAGAAAAGGACAAGTATCTCAATATCTTAGCCATTGTATTTTAAAAATGAAAATAGCTTTATATAAGTTAAACGGTTGAAGTAGTACTGTTATTTACTTCAAATCATCATCTAAAGCAGGGAATGGCTCTATAGTAATTTTGTTACTGGTCAACCCATCGACCTTTTTTTTTTTTTTTTAAACCCTTACCTTCAGTCTTGGAGTCAAAACTCTGTATTGGCTACAAGGCAGAAGAGTGGTAAGGGTAGGCAATGGGGTTTAAGTGACTTGCCCAGGGTCACACAGCTGGGAAGTGTCTGAGGTCAGATTTGAACCTAGGACCTCCCATCTCTAGGCCTGGCTCTCAATCCACTGAGCTACCCAGCTGCCCTCAACCCATCGACCTTTGAATATTTTCAGTGATAAAAAATTGCTTTTAGGCAGTGCATTTTATATATTAAAGACTGTTTATTATGAGAGCAATCATAAATCTGTCTCTGCATAAATTCTGAATATTTTTAATAATGTCTCTAAACTTTTAAAGTGTGATATCACTTATTCCTTTTTCTTCATGACTGCTTTTAAATATTCTTTAATTAACTATCGTAAATCTTATTCAGTCTTCTCCAAATTCCTTCAAGATAATTCTATGAAATTCACCATGTTTTACTTCTTTATTGCTTATTCATAGTTACTTTTTGTTTTAGATAAGAAAATTATTGAATGAAAAATATTATTAATTTAAGGTAATTGGATCTCTCAACTGAGAGAGTATCATACTTAGATTCTGGATGATCTCAGTTTGTATTCTGCCCCAGATATTTATTAGCTGTGTGATCCTTGACAACTTGCTTATCTATTTTCATCCTATTTCTTCATCTTTAAAATGGGGATAATAATGTTACCTACTTCAGAAGATTGTAGGTATTAAATGAGATAAGTTAAAAGTGATTTACACTCCCTAAAACAGTATTATTCTTATTATTAATCATATTAATCAACTAATAATGTTGAGAAAGAATATCAATAGAATGTATCTACTCCTTGGATATCAATCAAGCTAAGTATAGAGGGATGCATCAGCAGCAGTTACAGGTTATTCACTTTTTGTTAAGTATTCGTTTATTTCCTTATTTTGGCTACAGCAAAACATGAGACATAAAAATGGAAGATTAACCTCAGTTCTGGGAATAATCTTTTAGATTCTGAAGTAACAGTGGCAGAAAGTTGAAGCAGCAAAATATATGAAGAGTAACAGATTTTTTATACCGTCTACGAGCATTAAAGTTTGCTAAATGTATATTGTAAACATAAGATCTTTTCCCAGTGACTATTATTAGAAATGGCATAAGTGGTATTAACAAATTAATAAATGAAGGGTATAAACTTTGATTCTTTCACTATAAATAAAATCAAAAGGCATAAAATATTATACATAAATGGAAGTATCACTCACTAATTCTTTTAGGACAATGGAGGACTTAGCAAAGCTGGTTTGCATAGTCAAGAAGATACATTATATCATTTCTTGGGATATTTATTCCTATTTTATTTTAATTCTCATGATAATTATTTTAGAAAACACTACCATAAAAACAATTACAGTAGGAAGCAGCTGGGTAGCTCAGTGGATTGAGAGTGAGGCCTAGAGTAGGAGGTCCTAAGTTCAAATCCAGCCTCAGACACTTCCCAGCTGTGTGACCCTGGGCAAGTCACTTGACCCCCATTGCCCATCCTTATCACTCTTCCACCTATGAACCAATACACAGAAGTTAAGGGTTAAAAAAAACATTTACAGTATATTCACCAACATATATTTCAGGAATTGAAAAGATTGGGGAAATTTTATTGGGAATTCAGAAAAGACCATACAAAATAAACCATACAGAAGTGTTAAAATATGGAAAAAAATTAAAGTACTCATTTAATTAATAATTTATCCTAAGCCATCATTAACAGGTAATAATAACTTTGATTTACATGCAGAATCAATAGAGGGACAAAGTAGGCTTATGGCCCCTAATTTAGTTAACCAATCACGCAAAAGTATCAATGAGGTGGTAAAAAGTTACCACAATAATTTGGGATGAATGAAGTGTCTTTGATTTATTGGGCAACAAAAAATAAAAACACACGTGAAATGTTTTTTGATTGTTCAAGATATGTAAACATATGTTTGTTACTAAATATGTCAGAGAAAAGACCTGTGGAGGAAAGGAGATAAACTTCAAAAGTATTTTGAGCAGTTTAGATCCCTTTTGCCTCCACTGGAGTGGAACAGTTGGAAGCATTCTGAGTCTAGAGGAAGTGCTACTCTCCACTCCCTCTGGATTCCCACCACTGAACAGAAATTGACCTTATAAACTTCAAAGGGCTAATTGTTTCCAATTGATTTTAATAGAAAAGTGCCTGGAATGGCAGTCTTCACAGGGGGAGCTGAGAAACATAACAAATAACACAAAGGAAAAATCTGCTTTAGAACTCTTTAAAAAGAGTCCAAAGTGAACAAAAAGAAGGTTTCTTCCAGTAACTTCTTGAAAATTATATGAAAGAAGAAAAAGTCTTCAAAAAATCCAGAGGTTTGAGTGTACCTTTTGGTCATATAAACTCTAATTTTGAGCTGACACTTTCCCAAAAGACCTTCTATGTGAAAGAAGAATCTATAGTTCCATTTCTTTCTTTTTTCATTTTTGGGTAATGAAGTGGTTTTCATACTAAATATTCTTATTTTATGATATTAGTTAATATGTATCTCCAAAGCTAATTAATTTTGGCTGGTACATTGATAACCAAAGCGGAGCAAATCATTAAGGATTTTTATCAGAAAGACCCCAATCCCTTAGCATTACCCCATTATCTCTAAAGGTCTCTGAAGGCCAAAGAAGTCTACATATTCCCTCTAGGAATATAACATTCCAGTTCAACTGGTGGATTAAGAAGACTACAATAAGTATATTAGAGACTATATTTCAGAGAAAAGCTTAGGCTTATACATAAAAAAGCCTTAAACCTTTATAATGAATGATTTTTTATGACAATGATAGGAAGGTATTATATAAGAAAACAACAAATGATAATCAAAACTTTTACTACATTCAAAGAGATAATGTTGTAAGACATGAAATGATTCCATACTGATATGGGAAGTATTTATGAATTATCTCTTCTTATGATTAGACTGTCATTTTAGAACACAGATCAAAATTAATATAAATCTGGAAGAAATAATAAATTGAGAGACAAATGAAACAACCTGGTTTATTTGTTGTTGATGTCAAAAAATGAGAAATTAATGGATAAAAGAACACTGACACCAATTCACAGAATTTTAATTGATAAAAATCAATTTTCACAATTAAAAAATGAAAAGGACTAAAAATCACCTTAAGGAGCAAATATTTTGCTCATGTTATTATTCTTAATATTTTATTTTCTTAAATTGTTTCTTATACTCAAACTATTTTCTAAGAGAAGAGAGAGAAACTAAGAATATATTATAATAGGTTTTTCATAGGTCACACAAATTGACTAAGCATGGCACATTCTAAATATTCTAGGTCATATGATGTATCAACAACTCAATTATCAAAAAAGTATGCTCATTACAATTTACAATTATATTGGTTCAAAGCACAACTATACTACTCTGAGTAAATTCACGGTATTTCAAAAAGTAATTTCAATAAATTCTTCTTTTAAACAATACCTGATTTTCCTTTGGACTACAGAGTAATAAGTAAAATATAATCATCATGTTTAAATATTTTCCTTCTATGTTTATATTTCTGAAATATATAGAAAATGAGTTTTATATCTCAAGAATATTTTGCATTATTATATCAACAACTTTATCATAATCATTTATAGCTTGAAAAAAATTCACCTTGAAGCAATTTGGTTTAGGATTTGAGTCTTCTTTGAAAGCAATAACTGAAAACAATTAGCCATCAAGCCACTAGTTAAGATATTGGAAATATATATATACTGGGTTTTCTCTCAGAATATTTATTAAATAAACTTAGCTACTTTTTAGTATTTCTCATGTTAGAAAAGTAGATGACAATAAAAACTTAATTTTCTCCTACACACCCAAAGACAATCAATTGTTTCTTCTTAAGCTATTTGTTCATACACCAGGAACAAAATTGTGGGACATATTTATTAAAATATTTACTAGTGCTACCATACTACTTTATTGAGTAAACAATTTCTTCTATTTAGATGACATCACTTTTTCTTTCCTTTATGAATGTGTCTACATTCTTTGTGTATTACATTTCCAAATATTAATTCATTATCTTGCCATCTGGCTAGCTACTAGTATATCAATTGATGCCATTGAGAGTGGTGGGATATGTTTTGTCAACACATTAAAAATTCAACAACTTTCTATGCACTCAATATTTTATAACATTGTGGGAAAAGTGTGTCACAGTTACACATAACAAGTTCTTACTGTTTTATTTCTCTAAGGGATTAAGTTAAATGGACTATTACCCAATTCTTGTATATTCCATAGGAGAGCAGTGACCCCTAAAGTTAATTTAAAATACAAAATATTTACTATATAAAATAGAAAATTCAGGTTTCTATCTCCTCATTTTGGTCATTTAGCATATTAGAATTTTAGCATATTTTGAAGATTATCTTCTCTTCAGTAGTATGTATGTGAATATATGTGTATCTGAATATGTGTACTTGTGTAGATCTAGATAGATATAGATTTTTCTATATATTTGTGTGTACATATTTATATGTCTCTATATATCTATTTATATATTTATATATCTATACATGTATATAATATGTAGATTGCATATATATATAAATAAATATATAGCATATACACATGTTTAATGCAATATATACTCATATATAGCAGTGTTTTTTAATAATCATTCAAACAAGACAGAGGGATGTATAATATTCAAAATCAAAACACTTCATATTCAATATATTAAAAAAGAGTAATATAATTACATACAAAATATTCACCAGACAACCTTGTCTGGTTTAAGTGAATTGTTTCTGGCATCTTCCTCTTTTACATTAGCTTGCAATTTATTTTGCCTTAAGAAAAGTTATCTGTTAAGAAGTAACAGACTTCCCGGAAGATATCAAGGTAGATGGAGCGAATCTTAAAACCCCTGCACCTTACACAATGAGATAGAAAACAATGAAATTTGAGAAGAAAGAGGACCAAATACAATAACAGGACAGAGCAGGGGGAACCCTACTGTAGCGTAACTAAAGAGGTATGCCAAGAAAAAGGCTTCAATTCTTAAACTGTTGGGTCTAAGGGAATAGAAGGGGAATCCCAGGATCCCAGGATGCCTCCGGAAATCTCAGGGCCAGTGGGCTCACTGTTTGGGAGAGAGGGCCTTGCTGGCACCGGACTCAGAGAGTAAAACAGAGGCACTGAAGAGGTGACTGGAGGAGAAAACCAGAGAAACACAGCAAAAATTCCCAGAAGATGGTGGCTTAGAGAGAGCCAAACCCCAGACTTCAGACAGCTTGGCTTCCTAATACCAATATAGAGAACCCAGGGCTTCAAGAGGAAAGAAAACCAGATCGAACACAGAGAACAGAACAGGGGGATCCCACTGCTGCAGAGCTCAGTTCAGCAAAAATATACCTTCTTGTCACCCTATGTTTTGGGTTTTTTTTCTGCTTGTTTTTCCCTTCCCTCCAGGTTTAGCCTCAGGGCAGATAAAGCTATAAGATTAATCCAATCAATAGAGGATTAATCCCAACAATTGAACAGACAAGAAGTCTTCAGAGGGCAGAGAAAGTAACTACAAACTTCCATTACCAGCTGGATCTTTCATCAAAGATCATTAAATACATGTGCTCAAACTAGCACAACAAGGAAGGGAAAAAACATGAGTAAGCAACAGAAAAAGAGAAAAGAAATGACAATTGACAGCTTCTTTCAAGGAATTGAAAAGAGAGTAAATGAAACATACATAGAAGAAGAGGAAGTAGTTCCAGCAAACTGGACATAGGCTTTGGAAGATCTCAAAATTCAATTAATTCAAGAATTTAAAACTCAATTAACTCAAGAACTTCAGGAACTCAAAAAGCAATCAAGAGAGGATGAAGACAATTTGAAAAAGGAAATACATGAACTAAAACAAGAAAATAAAGTATTAAAAGCCAGAATTGGCCAACATGAAAATGAAGAAAAGAAGGCAAATGACCAGAAAGAGAAGGATGAACAAAAATCCAGGTATGAAATTCAATCTTTAAAAAACAGAATTCAGCAACTAGAAGCAAATGACTTCACAAGGCGGCAAGAATATATTAAACAAAATGAAAAAAAAATGAAAAAATTGAGGAGAATATGAAACACCTCATTGATTCAACCAAAGATATGGAGAACAGAGCTAGAAGAGACAACATAAGAATTATTGATTTACCAGAACACCATGATAAAAGAAAAAGTTTTGATAGCATTTTATAAGAAATTATCAGAGAAAATTGCCCAAAATTCTTGAACAAGAGGGAAATGGAGAAATTGACAGGATCCACAGATCACCTCCTACATTTAATCCATAACTGACAACTTCCAGGAATATTATAGGCAAATTCAAAAACTACCAGACCAAGGAAAAATATTAAAAGCTGCTAAAAAGAAGTCATTCAGATATCAGGGAACCACAGTTAGGATAACACACGATCTGGCTGTATCTACATTGAAGGACCAGAAGGCATGGAACACAATATTCTGGAAAGCAAGAGAACTGGGACTACAACCAAGAATCAACTATCCAGCATAACTTACTGTATATTATTGCAGGGGAAAAAAATTGAAGACTTCCAAACATTCATCAAGAGAAAACTGAACTCAAACAGAGAGTTTGCTGCTCAAACCCAGAACTCAAGAGAATCAACATAAGGTAATTAAGAGAATGGGGGGAGGAGAAAAAAAATTTTTTTCCTTTGATGGACACAACAAGTTCAATCAATTTATATCCGAAGAAGAAAAGAAAGTATTGGCAAATATGAAAAATGATTATTACCAACAGGGTAACTAGAAGAAGTGTACATAGAGGTAACAGGGACAAACTGTATAGGATGAAATATCAAGAGATATATAAATATATATGTATGTATATGTATATATATATATATATATATATATACACACATATATATATGTAGGTTTGTTTTTTTTATCCTGGGACTCCATTCTAGGAGCATAGGGCCACAACCAGTAGGCAATGGGACACACAGTCGCTCAGGGTCACCCAGCTGGGAAGTGTCTGAGCCCGGACTTGAACCTAGGACCTTTCGTCTCTAGGTCTGGCTCTCAATCCACTGAGCTAGCCCAGCTGCCCCTACTTTAGGTTGCAGTTTCTTTAGCAGATGTAGTTTTTACAGGGTGGGGTTGCTAGCCCCACGCCCAACCCTCCTCCTTTTTTCATCCCGGCTAGGGACCATCCTTGGCCCAGGAGTGGTAAGGGTGGGCAGTAGGGGTCAAGTGACTTGCCCAAGGTCACACAGCTGAAAGTGTCCGAGGCTGGACTTGAACCTAGGACCTCCAGTCTCTAGGCCTGGCTCTCAATCCACCGAGTCACTCAGCTGCCCCTATATATGTAGGTAGGTAGGTATAAATATATACAAAACTGGGGAGGAAGAAGATAATAAGAAAAATAGGAAAACAGACAAAAAGGAATAAATTTATATTCCATAAAGAAGCTCGTGGGATCAACAGGGAAAAATAAGAATACACTATAAGGGTAAAGAGGTTAGAGAGAGGAAATGTTCAATACTTAAGTGCATTGAAATCAACTTAGAGAAGAACAATCACATGCATAGTGGCAGAAATTTGATTTATGCCCTATAGAGAAGTAGAAGGGTAACAAACAGACCAGTAGGGAGGGAAACAATACTAGGGAGGGAGAGGGCTTGGGGGGGAGCACAACGTGGCTTTAAAGAACAATAAGAGGGGAATAAGAAGGGAGGGGAGAGAATGGGAAGTACAACAAGGGAGGGGATTATAGGAACTGATTAAAAACAAAACACTGGTATAGAAGGAAACAGTGAAAGAAGAAAGTACAGGACTAGGAGACAGAATCAAAATGTCTTGGAATGCACAGTTGATAATTATAACTCTGAATGTGAATGGGATGAACTCACCAATAAAAAAGAAGCAAATAGCAGAGAGGATTAGAAAACAAAACCCAACCACATGTTGTCTACAAGAAACACACATGAGACATACAGACATACATACAGTGAAAATGAGAGGATGGAGCAAAATCTTTTAGGCTTCAAATGAGAAAAAGAAGGCAGGGGTGGCTATCATGATCTCTGACAGGGCCAAAGTAAAAAATAGATAAGGTTAAAAGAGATAGGGAAGGTAACTATATCCTAATAAAAGGCAGTATACACAATGAAGAAATATCAGTACTCAATATGTATGCACTAAACAGTATAGCTTCCAAATTTCTAAAGGAGAAGTTAGTGGCGCTCAAGGAGGAAATAGATAGCAAAACCATACTAGTGGGGGACCTCAACCTTCCCCTATCAGATCTAGATAAATCAAACCAAAAAATAAATAAGAAAGAGATAAGAGAGGTGAATGAAACCCTAGAAAAATCAGATCTAATAGATACATGGAGAAAAATAAATAGAGACAAACAGGAATACACCATCTTTTCAGCAGCACATGGAACATTTACAAAGATAGACCATGTAATAGGGCACAGAAACATGGCAAACAAATGTAAAAAAGCAGAAATAATAAATGTAACCTTCTCAGATCATAATGCAATAAAAATAGTTATCAGTAAGAATACATGGAGAGGCAAACCAAAAACTGATTGGAAATTAAATAATATGATACTCCAAAATCATTTAGTGAAAGAAAAAATTTCAGAAACAATAATTTCATTGAAGACAATGACAGTGATGGGACATATTACCCAAACCTATGGGATGCAGCCAAAGCAATTCTTAGGGGAAAATTTATATAACTGAGTGTATATATTTACAAATTAGGGAGGGCAGAGGTTAATGAATTGGGCATGCAACTTAAAAAACTAGAAATTGAACAAATTAAAAATCCTCAGATGAAAACTAAATTAGAAATACTAAAAATCAAAGGAGAAATTAATGAAGTAGAAAGTAAAAGAACTATTGAATTAATAAATAAGACTAGAAACTGATATTTTGAAAAAACAGATAAAATAGACAAAGTACTGGTAAATCTAATTAAAAAAAAGGAAAGAAGAAAACCAAATTAATAGTATCAAATATGAAAAGGGAGACCTCACCTTTAATGAAGAGGAAATTAAGGTGATCATTAAAAATTATTTTGTTGAATTATATCACAAAATTTAGCAATCTAGGTGATATGGATAAATATTTACAAAAATATATAAATTGCCTAGTTTAACAGTGGAAGAAATAAATAATCCAATATTAGAAAAAGAAATTGAACAGGCCATTAAAGAACTCCCTAAGAAAAAATCATCAGGGCCTGATGGATTCACAAGTGAATTCTATCAAACATTCAAAGAACAATTAATCCCAATACTATACAAATTATTTGATATAATAAGCAAAGTAGGAGTCTTACCAAACTCCATTTATGACACAAATATGGTACTGATTCCAAAGCTAGGTAGATCAAAAACAGAGAAAGAAAACTACAGACCAGTCTCCTTAATGAACATAGATGCAAAAATCTTAAATAGAATACCAGCAAAAAGACGCCAGCAAGTGATCAAGAGGGTTATTCATCATGATCAGGTGGGATTTATACCAGGAATGCAAGGATGGTTCAACATTAGGAAAACCACATTATTGACCATATCAACAATCTAACAAACAAAATCACATGATTATCTCAATAGATGCTGAAAAGGCCTTTGACAAAATACAGCACCCATTCCTACTGAAAACACTAGAAAGTATAGGAATAGAAGGTACTTTCCTAAAAATAATAAACAGTATATATCTTAAACCATCAAAAAGCATAATATGCAATGGGGATAAATTAGAAGCCTTCCCAATAAGATAAGGTGTGAAATATGGATACTTATTATCACCTCTATTATTTAACATTGTACTAAACACACTAGCAGTAGCAATAAGAGAAGAAAAAGAAATTGAAGGTAACAAAATAGGCAATGAGGAGACTAAGCTATCACTCTTTGCAGATGATATGATGGTCTACTTAAAAAATCCTAGAGAATCAACTTAAAAGCTAGTATAAATAATCAACAACTTTAGCAACATTGTAGGATACAAAATAAATGAACAAAAATCATCAGAATTATTTCTATATATTTCCAACACATCACAGCAGCAAGAAGTAGAAAGAGAAACACCATTTAAAATCACCCTAGACAATATAAAATACTTAGGAATCTATCTACTAAAACAAACACAAGAATTATATGAACATAACTACAAAAAAAACTTTCCAAACAATTAAAACTAGATCTAAACTATTTGAAAAACATTGAGTGCTCATGGGTAGGATGAGCTAACATAATAAAAATGACCATTCTACCCAAATTAATTTACTTATTTAGTGCCATACTTATCAAAGTACCAAAAATCTTTTTTACTGCATTAGAAAAAATATAAAAAAGTTTATTTGGAAGAACAAAAGATCAAGAATATCAAGAGAAATAATGAAAAAAAATGTGAAGAAAGGTGGCTTATCAGTACCAGATATTAAGCTATGCTATAAAACAGCAGTCATCAAAACAATATGGTACTGGCTAAGAGACAGAAGGGAGGATCAATGGAAAAACTTGGGGTAAGTGACGTCAGCAAAACAATGTATGATAAACCCAAAAAGCTCAACTTTTGGGACAAAAAACCACTATTTGACAAAAACTGCTGGGAAAATTCGAAAAAAATAAGGGAGAGATTAAGTTCAGATCAACATCTCATACCATACACCAAGATAAATTCAGAATGTGTGAAAGACTTGAATATAAAGAAGGAAACTTAAGTTAATTAGGTGAACACAGTATAGTATACTTGTCAGATCTCTGGGAAAGGAAAGATTTTTAAAACCAAGCAGGAGTTAGAAAAAAATTACAAAATGTAAAAGAAATAATTTTGATTATATTAAATTAAAAAGCTTTTGTACAAACAAAAGCAATGCAACCAAAATCAGAAGGGAAATAACAAACTGGGAAAAAATCTTTACAACAAAAAATCCTGACAGAGGTCTAATTACTCAAATATACAAGGAGCTAACTCAATTGAATAAAAAATCAAGCCATTCCCCAATTAATAAATCAGCAAGCGACATGAATAGGCAATTTTCAGATAAAGAAATTAAAAGTACCAATAAGCACATGAGAAACTGTTCTAAATCTCTAATAATTAGAGAAATGCAAATGAAAACAACTCTGAAGTACCACCTCACACCTAGCAGATTGGCTAAAATGATAGCAGGCGAGAGTAATGAATGTTGGAGGGAACGTGGCAAAATTGGAACATTTATGCCCTGCTGGTGGAGTTGTGAACTGATCCAACCATTCTTGATGGCAGTTTGGAACTATGCCCAAAGAGCTCTAAAAGACTGCCTGCCCTTTCATCCAGCCATACCATTGCGGGGATTGTACCCCAAAGAGATCATAGATAAACAGACTTTCACAAAAATGTTTATAGCTGCATTCTTTGTCGTGGCGAAAAACTGGAAAGCAAGTGTATGCCCTTCAATTGGGGAATGGCTGAACAAATCGTGGTATATGCTTGTGATGGAATACTATTGTGCTAAAAGGAATAATAAACTGGAGGAATTCCATGTGAACTGGAAAGACCTCCAGGAATTGATGCAGAGTGAAAGGAGCAGAGGCAGAAGAACATTGTACACAGATACTGATATACTGTGGTAAAATCGAATGTAATGGACATCTGTACTAGCAGCAATGCAATGACCCAAGACAATTCTGAGGGATTTATGGAAAAGAACGCTACCCACATTCAGAGGAAGAATTACAGGAATGGAAACACAGAAGAAAAACAACTGCTTGAGCTCTTGGGTTGATGAGGACGTGATTGGGGATGTAGACCCGAAAAGACCACACCAATCTAACTATCAATAATATGTAAATTAATCTCAACTGATCACACATGTTAAAACCAATGGAAATGCAAGTTAGCTACGAAGGTCTGGGGCTGGGGACATTCCTAATGTTCTAGTGTCTGCCAATGATTTTTTGGTGTCTCTGCAATACCAGTTTGTTGACTATTATTCTCCTGTTATCTCTTATTCTTGCTGTATTGGATGGTCAGATTTTTTTCACCACTCTAATATCATCTTTCTTTTATAGCTTTCAAGTAATTATTTCTAATAGAAATGAAATGAACACAACAAAAGTTTTCCACTCAATAAAACCCTGCAGAGGATATCCAGAGGTTAGTTGCACAAGTTTTAGAATAGAAATGCCATTCAGGCCTGATAGAATGAGAATAAAATTTATTTGGGAAATATTAACCAAACAAATCAAAATATAATTATAGAGAGCCAGCTCTATATGGTAGGGGTCCTGAGTGGTGTTTAATGGCGTCGGATTGAAAAGACAGGAAACAGAAAATGAGAACAGCCAGACTAGTGGTTAGCCCATAGCTGCCCACTGCTATGGAATTTAGAGTTTATTTATACACTGGTTTCAAACAAAGAACACAAAGAAAGAGTCACAGCTGTGAAGGAGTTACAAATCATACACAACCCATTAAAGTCTAAAAAGTAGAGAGATGGGTACAGGGGCAAGGGCCAAATTCCAACCACCAATTAGTAGGGGGTTAATTCTGGGAGCAGAAATATATTTTATGGAGATTTTTACTTATTGAGTCCTGTCTTCCTGATTTACAGAATTGGACCTGGTCCGATAAAGTTTTGTCTAGCTTTGTCTGTCTAGGTCTTATCTAAGTAATATGTTTTTTAGAGTCCAGGCTTCTTAATTATCAAGGAGAAAAATGGTGAACTCAGTAGCTGCTGGTCTGCTAAGGACTCAAAGCTTTCCAATAAGAATATTAAGAAAAGGTGGGGATCTGAAAATGAGTCAAAAGAGGAGCCTTAGATTTTTACCTTAGATGGCCCATTCTATCTGCATCTGACATGCAGTGCAGAAAAATCATACACACAATTTTACTTGCCAATGATTTTGTAATGGGATCCAGATAAAACATCTATTATAGACTATTTCTCTAAATGACTCCTAATAGCCTCCTGGAGGGGTCAAGTTGTTTTTGGATTAACCTACCTGCTGGTAGCAGAGCTTTTCAGGGCTCAGGTGACCAGGACCAAACACAAAGACTGCCTCAGCCTGGATTGGTCACTTAGGGAATCCAGAAAACAGGCCCTAATTTTGACCCTGTTTATCCAATGGCTCTCTACAAATAATTTAAAATATGTACACATATGAATACATGTAAATATAATGTTAATGTGATTTCTGAATTCAAAATATATTCCACAGATTTCCATATAGCTTGGTGCCTTAGTTCTTAGTTGGTTTTGACTTCGTTGTAAAGGATGAAAAGGAAGTTCTGATTGAGAATCTCTATCAAGGAGAGTACTTGCTCACATGGGTATGTACACACAGACAACCCCCCTCCCCCCATATCAAAAAAAGGATAAATTAATGGAGTTTTAATGTAATTAATTAAATGAAATTTACTGTAATGTAATATTATTCACTCATGTCTTTCTGTGTCTAAGAAAACAAAGCAACTTATATGATTAATCAGTTATTTAAAATCATAGCATTACCATATCCTTTCTATATATTGCTCAGATATCTGCTTGTCCCTTTGTAGTGTTGTAGAAAAACATAGATCTGAATTAGTTAGCAGAGCAGACTGGCTGGCAAGAGAACTTAGAATTTTGTCACATAGGACACTGACTCTTGCATACTGACAGTTTGAAGAAGCTGTCTGGGTGAGCCTGTGTCTTCTGGTGGACTCAACAAACTCTGGAGGTGTTTCCTTGGATATGAACATTATTATCTTCAATCAAGACCAGGGAAGTAGTAGGGTGAGAAGTGGATTTTATCTGTTGTTGTGGACACACATATTTATCCCATTTCCCTCACTTCACACTTGGATTTATCTGGTTGTGAATCTTAATTTTCCTGAAACCAACCAAGGGTATCTTTTTGAGACCCCTTTACTCCCTGTCAAGCCAGACCTTGCCTTAGGCAGTCTGCTCATAAATCTAGCTTTCAGTGTAGTCTTAATCCATTCCTCTATCCTTGGTAGCTATCATTAGACAAACATATTAGTTTTCCTAGTTCCCTTCATTTCCCATCCCAATTTATTATTAAATAACCCTTTTATACAGACCTTCCTTGATTCTCTTTCTTTCCCAGACAAACCTGACACCTAACTAACATCAAGAACCCATTGTGATAGAATCAGCTGGATTTCCCTCTATACTCCATTTCCCTATTCCTCTCCTTAACCAAACCACCTAGGAGTTATTCAACCACAGGATTTGTTATATAACCCACAGATATTTATACTATTATAATAGTAGGCAAACATAACATTGAAGTTTTTATTAACACAAATTACTCTTTGTATTATTATCTTTTAACAGTTAAATATACATAACTTGGTTAGGTGTGTAAATAGAAATTAGCTCTATCCCATTAATAGTCAAAAATCTACTCAACCCAGGCGTGCTAATGATGTCACTCCCACCTCCCTTAGTGGGGAGGGGAGACGAGTTACCCACACGTGACAATAAGTAACAAATCAAGAATAAGGGACTGCCCTTTGGGCAGTCCAAATCAATGTAGAAACTGCCATTTGTCCATTTGAATTAGAGGTGGACCACAGGAAGTGATGAAAGACATGATCTCTTTAAGTAAGTGAGTGAACTTCCTGTGGGGGCAGTCCCCGTCTGGAACTAGAGGAAGAAGCATCTCCTGAGACCACAGACAGCTTATGCTCTGTATTGTCACGTGGGTAAGTTAGGCTGGCTTCCTTGGCCTAGCTGGGCCAATTCTAAACTCTGCCTATCCGGCTGTTGGGCCTTGCGGCTTACAGCTTCATTTATTTAGACTTCTAACCTCCCTCTTCTCTTTATCCCTACTTACCTTCCTGATTGTAAATAAACTCTTCAACCCGATGCTGACTTGGGTCTGATTTAATTACGGAATCAACTTGAATTGTTGATTCCTGGCGGCCACATAATTTTAATATATAGCTAATAACTAAATTTTAATTCTTACATAGGTGATATCCAACTTTACCATTTATCTTATCTTATAATGTTTTACAACTATTAAATACTTAAATTATAAGATTTTAAACTGAAGGTATTATAGATAATTTACTGTGACTTCTTAATAAATTGTTCAGCTACTGATTAAATGAAAAAACAGTATATTACATGAGCATTTAAAAATATGATCTATTTGTTGATTATCTACATTTACGTATTCAAAATCAAGATTTATTTACATGAATATATAGATGCATAAAGAGAAAGATAATCTCTAATGTATAGGAATATATTTTTATTTAGTACAAACATTATGCACATTTTACAAGTGAGGTTTAGAAAGTTCAGCTGATTTTACTATGGTGAGAACCCTTTTAATTATTTGAAAAGACACTCAAAGACAAAGTTTCTTGACTTTTGTTTACCCATATTTCCACTATACCACACTGCCTAACTATTTGTAAGGCCCAATTAATTTTAAATTATTCTCTTATTCTCTTTAAGTACACAAATATCCACATACTTTATGTATATAAAATTTAACATACACATTTGTGTATATATGCAAACATGCATGCATCTTTATGAGAATAAACTTTGGTTGTTTTGTGGGTCAGGGTATGTATGTTTAAATATTATTCAAAGTCTTAAATAATACTTAAGATTTTTGAGGTATTACACACATATGTATTTATACATAATAAAATATTTGTAAAGAGGTTTCTGTGTATATTGTGTAAATAATACTTAAGATTTTTGAGGTATTACACACATATGTATTTATACATAATAAAATATTTGTAAAGAGGTTTCTGTGTATATTGTGTACATGTATGCATAGGTCTATCCATGCATACAATACATATGCATATATATGCATAACTTATTGTAATCACCTAAATAACATATACACATACATTAACATAACACAAATGTATATTGTATTATATATGTGTGTATAACATAAATTAATTCAGGCACTTCTCTCTTTGACATCTGTAGCAAATTTCTTAACCTCGAATACTGATATATACATACATACATATATTTGTTTATATATGTATGTAGGTATGCATGTGTATATGTATATATGTCCATAAGTGTAAATTTCCCTGTCTAAAGGTGGTTAGGCTATGATCATATATTTCCTGTAAAAGCCTGAGGAATCATTAAAAATATGTTCTATTACCACAAACCTTTGATATAGGGTTTTTATCACTGCAAAGTCTAAATTGTCTTTGACCTGAAATAAACAAATGGATAAATAAACAAATGGACCTATTATAAAACATCTGGGCTCTGAAATGCTTGTATTGGTGACTTTGAAACCAAGGAATGACCCATCTGTTCATCCAAAGAGTCACAAGTAAATATCAGGCAAATACATTTCATCACATTAGTCTCACTTTACTTTTAACTTATTTTCACCTTTATTTTCATCTTTTTTCTCAGACTCATAACTTTATTAAATAAGACCCCAGGGGAGTTAACGTAACAAACAAAATACAGCAAAAAAGTAGTTAATGAAAGTATATGTAAATAAACAGAGCCTTAACTTGAATTTAAAGCCAGTGAAGGAATTTGAGTATCTTTTCCCAATAGCCTGTAGTTACACAGATGGGGATAATAGTAGGCAAGGGACTAAGCACTGAGTGAAGCACTTTGAACATATGGTGTTATTAAAAGTTCATATGAATTAGCAAACAGGGAACATTTGGGCTGTGAAGGAGACTAACAGATCACCAAGATAATTGGCTGGTTAATGGGCTAGCTCAGAACAAAGGGACTGTGATCATCATACCTACACAGATATTAGGAATAATAAATACATATGCAATGTGCTTTAAATAATAATAATAATTCTGAGAAAAAAACAGAAAAAAATTTGAGTATTGAACTTCTGTGAACAATAGCCCTAAGAGATATTATAGTTTAGCGCTGAAGTACGATGTCATTGGCATTTCCCCTGCCTTTTTCATTTTTTCTTATCCTCATCTCTGCTCTGGGTTCTTGTAAGTCCCAGGTAAAATCTTAACTTCCATGAGACACTTTCTTAATTATTATTTGCTGTTACTCCCTTCCCTCTGTTAATTACTTCTATTTTTTCCTGTTTATATCTTAAATATCTTTATTTGTACATTGTTATTTGACTCCCAATTATACTCTGAGTTCCTGGAGATCAAGGATGATCTTTTGCCTTTCTTCATATCTCCAGCACTCAGCACAGTGCCTGGCATATAGCAGACACTTAATAAATTATTATTGACTGATTGATTGGGTGATGACAATACTCAAACCCTTATTAAGTTTATGACCTTGTATAATATATAACCTCCCTGCATATTTTCCTTATCTGTAAAATAAAGAGTTGGACTTTATGGTCTTCATGGACCTTTCCAGCTCCAAATCTATGATCTCTGAACTAGATCCTTTAAAGAAAATAGTACTATTAACTGTTTGAGAAAAATAAGCAAAGAAATACTAAGCTCTTAAAATGCATTTTGTTTTATTGCACAATTTCAAAATACATGATTTTGAATGTGGAACAGTGAACTTTTAGTCAGAATAGTGGTGAAATGGGGGAGAGGAGGAAGTGAACTGTTCTTAACGGAAGAACATTTTCATACAATTATCTCTGAGGGAAACAAGGGCAGGGGAAGGTCTTGTATTTGTGTTGTCAGTGTTAAAAAAGAAGATAAGCCTTCCATCTTCATCTATGTTACATATATACATCTGTATATTATTTAGTCATTGCAAAATCTATGTAAATCTCTCCAATTTTAAATAATTATCCATTTTATTATATTTTTGAGGACTAGTGGCAAAAGCAGAATTGTTGCCTTTAAATGGTTATTGTTTTTTATATTATTGTTGATCTTGAAGGAACATTTTATTATAATTACCTATTTTTTATACATAAATTCTAATGAAATATGGAAAATGTTTTATTTTATCTGGTTGCCAAATGTTTTTATGCCTTTAAGACTCTGATTCATGATTTGTTGCCTCCAAAAAATGTAAAGCTTGAGATAGATGATACTAATGGTTTGTTTTCTTTTGTTGTTCTTGTTATTTGTTTTAAATGTTGGTAAAAACATTAAATTATGTAAATAAAAATTTAAAGTAAAAAATTGCCCATCTCAACCATACACACTAAATCCTTCACTCATGAAATAGGTAGTAAGTGCCTTATATGCACTATTATTATATGTGTATATACTTCTATTATTGTGGCAATGAGGTACCAAGAGATAATGCAAAGATAAATGAGGCAGTATTGATGCATTGAACCATTTTTTCATCTTGTATCCAAATACATTTGATTGAAAAACTAATGAATTAAAAATGTTTTAAATGTATGAGAGGATGATAAAGTAGTATAAGTTCATATGAGAGAGAAATAATTTCTGACTTGACTTAATGGATAAAAATAGCATTTTATCTGTTTCTTGAATAATAGGTGTAATATTAATAGAAAGATGCTTAGAGAGAGTACTCAAAGAGTAGGGGAAAAGGAAATGAAACCATAAGTGCAAAAAATAAAGGAAACATATGAGCAGATAAACTGCAGAAATAGTATAGAGGACTTTGAATGTCACATTCTGACTTTCATTCCGATTTCATAGGTGTTTTTAATTGCATTCAAAGGAATGGCATACATCAGTTCATCAGGAAAACAACACTGAAAATAATATTTAGGGTAGAATGGATAGGACAGATACTAAAGGCTCAGAGACTTAGTAAGAAGCCATTACAATAATCCAACTAAGAGTTAATGAGGCCTGACTGAGGCATGACAAAAGGCAAATATTTGAGAATGAGTAAAGAATTCTAATTGATTGGACTTGAAAACTGATTTGGGATGTGAGCCAAAGAAAGGCAAATGAATTCATGAACAAGGGTGATTAGGAAACATATTGTTGTTCTTAGTAAAACCAAAGAGGTAAATGAAAAGAAAATATTTGAAAGTGGACCCCTAAGTTCAGCTAGGATATCTAGTACCAATGAGAATAAAGGAAGAAATGTCCAGCAGAGAAGTAGAAATTCTAGCCAGAAGCTTGGGAGAGAGATGACAACTAGAGATTTAGATTTTAGAGTCCAGGTACTTATATTAAAAAGACAAGACAAAGAAGACAAGTCAGTATGGAAAGAGGAAGACCTGATTGATGAATATGTTTTGTAAGTAAAAAAGAAATGATGATCAAGAAGTAAGGGATGGCCATGGCCACTAATGTTGAGAAAGTCAAAGATTGAAAACAGATCATTGACTTTGAAAATTAAGATGTTACTGGTGTGTTTTAGGAGACCAATTTCATTAGTGGAAAAGAAAGAAGTCAGAATTTAATGATTTAAGGAAGGATTAGGAGGAGAGGCAGTGGAGGCAGACAGTGTAGACTACTTTTTTCATAGGTTCTGGACACATTTAGGGGTCAAAAGTTTATGAATTCATATTAATGTCAGTTGTTTATTTTTGACATAGGCAAAATTAATCTCCCTATGCCTTTAAAAGTGTTCACACTAATTATACTAATTTTTACTCAAAAATCATTATTTTTGTACACTAAATTTCAGCCAGATGTTATTTAAAGCAGCTGAATTACAGACCCTTGAAAACTGGGGTTTATAATGAAAATGCTGACAGCCTCTTAACTAGGGAAGAGCACCAGTTCATTTGGTGTGTATATATAGTGTCATTGTTAATATTGCCTTGCCATCTGTTCTCTCTGAGAGTTATAAAAGATGTTCACATCAAACTACTGGTTTAAAAACCTGTTGGATAAATTGCACCTTAAAAGGTGAAGTGATAAAATAATCATTTATTCTGGCTCTCTGTTGTTGTTTTTTTCCCTCTCTCTCTGTCTTTTTTTGTGTTTGTTTCTCTCTATTATTTCTCTTTGGTTATGCTATCCACATGCTCCATCATGGAAAAGATGATTGAAAAACTACACATTGCCCTCAAAGCAATGTCATTTTAGTTTAGAACTCCATTCCTGGAGTACTGCAATAGAAGGATATTTATAAGCCCTTAAACTTTTCAACCCATATTTAGAGCATAAAACAGATGATCAATAATATAAAGTGGGAAAATTAAAAAGGAAAGCTAGACCAACTGAAGCTTTCATAGATACTTAATTTTTGAGAACAAAGTCAGAAGAATTGTTGAAGGCTACTCTGACCTCCACAAACATAGGCTTAATTTATTGACATTTGATTAATTTGGTTTCAGAATCAGAAATATCATATTGTGTAGAACTTTATCCATGCTAAAGAATTAATGAAACATGAGATTTAAATAATTTAGGGATAGGTAGTACCTCCTATTTCTTGGTTGTCTAGCTATGATCACTGGATATCAAAGGTCTCAAAACCCATAGTGCAAGAACACCTCTTCCAACTTGGATAAATGCTTTAAATAATTATAATTTATATAGCACTTAATTATTACAAAGCATTTTACAGAAATTATCTCATTTGGTTTTATCCTTGTAACAATCCTGTTGAACTGTAGTACAAATAATATCACAAATTTAGTAATTTTTTTAAAAATGAAATTATAGAGTTTGTGTTGAGGAAAAAGTCAGTTCAGTAAATAGTGGAAATAGAACTGGGACCCAAATTATCTGACTTTCAGGTTTAGTACTCTTCTCACTCTATATCATGCAATGTTTTGTTTTGTTTTTTTTGAAGATGGAGCTTATTCATATAACTAGTATATTTAGTAATAGATTGTATGCTAATTCTCTTTTCTGTCCTCAGTTAATGTGCCTAAGTTTAAAAAAAGGCAATATTTCCTTCACTGATACATAATAGTAGACCTTTGGAGAGGAAAAGCAAAGTTAGTTGATCTTATATTGTGCAATTTTTAATGGGTTCAGAGAAATACAGAAAAACAGAGATTTAATCATAGACCAGACTTTGATTTTTCCCAATGAAAACAAATATCTACAAACTTTAAAAAACACCTATATTAACCTAATTCTATGGATTCTCAAAAAAGGCATTATGAGAATCAAAAGATTTAGATTATTTCTTTGCTTTGGTTATACAAAATAAACCATGAGTAAATCACTCCCTCTTAATTTTCTCACCTGCACAATTTAAATAATGAACAACATCATTCCTAAATTCCTTTTCAGATGTAGCTTCATATGAATTTATGATTCTTGCCCAATATCACTCAAGCCACTTTCTCTTGCAATAGTACAACCGCAGCTGTCTGCATTGGTTGACTTGGCAGAGGGTATATTCTTTGGGGTTTACAAGTTAGCTACAAATCTTTGTAGGGGTACTAATAAAAACAGCACCCATTTCCTCAAACTTTCTGCCTGCATACATAGCCCATAATGTATCTTTCTGTTTTTTAGGTGTTGTCCAATTTTCAACTCTCCCTAGGATCCAAAAGTGCATTTCTCAAACATACTAGTCCCTTTTTGTTTCCTCTCTCCTTAACTAGTTTCTTACTTTTGAGGATTCATCCCAAGCAAGAGAATGCAAACTTAAGAGAATATTGGTTTTTACGACCATTTACAAAACAAGGATGAAAATGCATGCAGAATAAAAGGCTAAATGCTAATTTTTGCAATTTATTAAAAAAGGATGAAACCAAATGGTGGGTAGTGGGAACATTATCAATTATTAATATAATAGAAGAAAATAAAGCCATTAAATATATACCAAAGCAATATGTATTCTATGTGTAAGTATACAATGGAAAATTATTTCAACATTTCATTTAATTAAACCATTAATAAATTTGGTAGGTATATTAAACCTTTTATTAAATTATTTATACAGAGAAATGTTTTCTTTTTCTCCTTTAATTTAATTCCTACAAATTAAGAAATCTTATTAAATCATGATTAAATATCAGATTAGTTCTAAGAATTATATTGCATGTGTATATATGAGTGTGTTTTGGTCATTTTGCAATTGAATCAGAGGTGATGTGAGATGAGATAAGCTAATCTGAGGTGAAAAGTACCAGTATTGCAGTGTGACAGAATCTGGAAGCCCCATTCAAATTTTTACTGTTTGTTTTCTAACAGGAGTCATTCACTTCTTCTTACAGCCCAAAGGAACCATTTAGATGGAACACTGATATGCTGGTTTTTATGAAACCCTGTTGGCAACTGTTGCTTCTGGTTCCTCTTAAAAATATTTATTAAAATGTTACTTTCGGGGGCAGCTGGGTAGCTCAGTGGATTGAGAGTCAGGCCTAGAGACAGGAGGTCCTAGGTTCAAACCCGGCCTCAGCCACTTCCCAGCTGTGTGACCGTGGGCAAGTCACTTGACCCCCATTGCCCACCCTTACCAACCTTCCACCTATGAGACAATACACCGAAGTACAAGGGTTTAAAAAAAAACAAAAAAAATGTTACTTTCATATTTGGTAACAATATTTTCAAACAAGAACTATTTCTCCTGAAATCTAAGGCTTAGAAGAGTATAAATAAATGATAGGTAGATAGACAGACAGACAGACAGACAGACAGATAGAGAGATAGATAGGTAGATAGAGAGATAGATAGATACAAAGAGAGAAACAAGATTTTAGATAGAGGGAAAGAAAGATAAGCATATAAATATATTGATAGATGAGAAAGATTATAAAAGGAATATAGCTATAGCTAGGTGAATATACATATATGTGTATATATTCATGTGTAAATAATATATATAACTTTATATGCTGTTTTATACTACATCTACACAGATATACATAAATCTAATATATATCTAGCTATAGTTATGGCTGTTAATATAAAGATCGATGATATAGATAGCATTATACAACAGTAAATATCTCTAAGATAATTATTTGTTATATTTTAAACATTGTTTTTTAAATTCCCAGATCCAAATTCTACCCCCTACACTGAGAAGGCAAACAATATATCAAAGCCATACACACACACACACACACACAAATACATTCACATTATATATGCATATATATTCCTACAAAACTTATTTCCATATTAAACATATTTCAAGAAAAATTAAAAAATGAGAAAATTATATTTCAGTTTCCACTCAGACTTCATCAGTTACCTCTCTGCAGATGGACAGTGCCTGTTTATGAAGAAAGGTGATTATCTTTTGTGGTGGGGAAAGTTCAAACCTACAGAAAAAAAAACATTAAGTACATACTATGTGTCTCATACTATGCAAGTTGCTGCAAAAGCAAATAATAAAATGACATGGAACTTCCTTCAAGGACCTTTCACTCTTCCTTCACAATAATATTTTGCAATAAGAAATTCTAGTAAATAGGAACTCTTAAAACGATGTGATATCAACAGAAAGAAGCATATAGAATAGAGATGTGCTTTGGGATATAAATTCCTTCATGCAAGATATAGTAATTTCAAATATTCTCCCTTTATGGAATATGTTAAAGCCCTAGTCTCCATGGAAAGGAAAGAAGTGTCATCTGCTGGAGGTGGTAAAAAACTACGGAAAAACCTCCTAATCAATGTTAGGTGAGTACAATCATCTCTGACAAAATAAATGTCCATTAAGTCATTGAACCAGAGGAGAATTACTAGAGTCAGAGTAGTAGAAGAAACAAAGAACAAAAGAAGATTAGTGTTGTGTCATTATTTGAAAATGAATAAAGGCAAGAGATCTATGCAGTGTAGCACCAAAAATGAACAAGTCTGTGTACAATATCTGTGGGAAGGGCTCTTCACAGGTTAGAATGATATTAATAATAATTAATATTTATATAGCACTTTAAGTTTTACAAAATGTTTTAGAAATGTTAGCTCATTTGCTTCTCACACAACCCTAAGAAATAGGTTCTATTATTATTCTTATTTTACAAATAAGGAAACTGATGCAGTTAAATGACATACCCATGATCACACACTTAGGAGGTGTCTGGAGCTATATTTGAACTTATGACTTGCTGACAAACAGGTCCATGATTGTTGAATTATTTCAGGGTATCTATACTAAGTTTTGAATATTTTCCTTAACTTTTTTGTTCTTATCATAAACCTGAAAGTTATACAAAATTTTAGTATTTATACTCTTGGTAGTGCACATTTGTTTGTATGTTTTGTTTTACTTTAAATTATAGTATACATGCACTTCACACCATCTACATAAAAGACAATTAGTTTTCATGTGTTTGTGAACTTAATTTAATGTACATACTATTTCATAAATTATGTAGATAACCCTGTTTGTCTGTACCCTTCTTAATCAGAGTGATATCATTTGCATACATGAGTTGAATAATATTCTTCCAGAAACATTAATTTTGATTTCCATCCAGCCTGGCATTTTACATGATGTATTCTCAATATAAGTTAAAAACCTTGTCATACTCCTTTTCCAATCTTAAACCAGTCAGTCATTCAATATTTGATTTGGCACTTTTTGGCCTGCATACAAGTTCCTCAGGAGACAAGTAAGATGATCTATCTAAAAGTCCCTCTCTGAGGACTTGCCAGATTTTGTTTGATCCACAAAGTCAAGGTTTAACTGTAGTCAAAGAAACTGAAATAGGTATGTTTATCTGCAACTCTCTTGCTTTCTCCAGAATCTACTGCATGTTGTCATGATATCTCTGTCTAGACTAGTTTCTCTGCCTCTTAAAACAAATCCCAGTCTTTTTGGCAATTATCTGCTCATATATTGCTCAGTCTTATCTTGAAGAATCTTAAGCATAATCTTGCTGTTGAAATGAGTGGAAGAATTCAGCAATTTGAATATTCTTTAGGAATGTCCTTGAAGACTCAGACATGAACTGATATTTTCTAATCCAGTAGTCACAGCTGAGTTTTCCAAATTTGTTGACATGTTGAGGATGGCATTTTAACAGTATCATCATTTAGTATTTTGAATAGCTCAGCTGGAATTCCATCAATTATATTCCAATAGGTTTTTTTAATTTTTAATCATTTATTAATATTCATTTGTAACATGGTTACATGATTCATGCTCCTACTTTCCCCTTCATCCACCACTCTCCCCCCAACCATGGCCATTGCACATTTCCCCTGATTTTAACATGTGTCCTTGTTCAAGACCAATTTCCAAATTGTTGATATTTGCATTGGTGTGGTAGTTTCGAATCCACATCCCCAATCATGTCCTCCACAGCCCATGCGTTCAAGCATTTATTTTTCTTATGTTTCCTCTCCTGTAGTCCTTCCTCTGAATGTGGGTAGCGTTCTTTACCATAAATCCCTCAGAATTGTCCTGGGTCATTGCTTTCTGCTGGTACAGAAGACCATTACATTCAATTTTATCACAGTATATCAGTCTCCGTGTACAATGTTCTTCTGGCTCTGCTCCTTTCACTCTGCATCAGTTCCTGGAGGTCTCTCCAGTTCGCCTGGAACTCCTCCAGTTTATTATTCCTTTTAGCACAATAGTATTCCATCACCCGCATATACCACAGTTTGTTCAGCCATTCCCCAATTGAAGGGCATACTCTCCTTTTCCAGTTCTTTGCCACCACAAAAAGTGCAGCTATAAATATTTTTGTACAAGTCTGTTTATCTATGATCTCTTTGGGGTACAAACCCAACAATGGTATGGCTGGATCAAAGGGCAGGCATTCTTTTATAATCCTTTGAGCATAGTTCAAAATTGCCAGCCAGAATGGTTGGATCAGTTCACAACTCCACCAGCAATGCATTAATGTCCCAATTTTGCCACATCCCCTCCAGCATTTATTACTCTCCCTTTCTTTCATTTTAGCCAATCTGCTAGGTGTGAGGTGATACCTCAGAGTTGTTTTGATTTGCATTTCTCTATTTATTAGAGATTTATAACACTTTCTCATGTGCTTATTGATACTTTTGATTTCTTTACCTGAAAATTGCCCATTCATGTCTCTTGCCCATTTATCAATTGGGGAATGGCTTGATTTTTTATACAATTGATTTAACTCCTTGTATATTTGAGTAATTAGACCCCTGTCAGAGTTTTTTGTTATAAAGATTTTTTCCCAATTTGTTGTTTCCCTTATGATTTTGACTACATTGTTTTTGTTTGTACAAAAGCTTTTTAGCTTAATATAATCAAAACCATTTAATTTACATTTTGTAATTTTCTCTAACTCTTGCTTGGTTTTAAAATCTTTCCTTTCCCAGAGATCTGACAGGTATACTATTTTGTGTTCACTTAACTTATTTTATAGTTTCCCTCTTTATATTCAAGTCATTCACCCATTCTGAATTTATCTTGGTGTAGGGTGTAAGATGCTGATCTAAACCTAATCTGTCCCATCTTGTTTTCCAAATTTCCCAGCAGTTTTTGTCAGATAGTGGATTCATGTCCCAAAAGTTGGACTCTTTGGGTTTATCAAACACTGTCTTGCTGATGTCATTAACCCCATGTCTATTCCAATGATCCTCCTTTCTATCTTTTAGCCAGTACCATATTGTTTTAATGACTGTTGCTTTATAGTATAGTTTAATATCTGGTACTGCTAGGCCCCCTTCCTTCACATTTTTTTCATTATTTCCCTTGATATTCTTGATCTTTTGTTATTCCAAATGAAATTTGTCATTGTTTTTCCTAATTGAGTAAAGAAGTTTTTTGGTAATTTGATAGTTATGGTGCTAAATAGGTATATTAATTTGGGTAGGATGGTCATTTTTATTATGTAAACTCGTCCTACCCATGAACAATCCAATAGCTTTTAATATTCCTTCTTTCCTCAGCTATTTGTAAAGCCTCATAAGAGAATCATTTTGCTTTCTAGTTCTTTTTTCACTGGCATATCTTTACTTTGTTTTCTTTTTAGTTATTTGTTGTTGCTATGACCTATACGCTATTTAAATTTCTGTCCATAGTTTTTCAGGAATTCTAATCTAATAATTCTAATCTAATACTTTCCATAATCTAGATCTAATCCCTTAAAACTATTCAGCACTTCCACTTCATATTTATAAGTAATATTATTTAGGTTGTATTTCCCTTTTTTTGCTTAAACATTTAGACATATCAATAAAATACAGTAGATTCCCTATCACCTTAAGGATCATATGTAAAATCCTCTTTTTGATGTTCAATGCCAGTCATAGCCCATCACCATCACTTTTCTTATCATTTTATTCATTATATCTCAGCAAAGAATTTTTGATCTAGTGACCCCCCCTTTCCTTGCTGTTGCCTTAACAAGACTCTGCCTCCTGACTCAGTATTTTCACTGACTATCCTTCACAAATTGAATATTTTCCCTTGTCATCCCCACATTCTGGTTACCTTCAAGTCTCAATTAAAACCCATTTCTACAGAACATCTTTTCCAGTCCCTCATAATTCTAATGTCTTCCCTCTTATTATTATTTTCTATTTATCCTGTATATAGTTTGTTGTTACATAGTTTGATGGTGGTTTCTCCTTTTAGACTGTGATCTCCTCAAAGTCAAGGACTGCCATTTGTCTCCATTGGTATCCCCAGTGCTTGGCACCAATGCCTGGCACATAATAGGTACTTAATAATTGTTTACTGATTTTGACTAGTTGATTATTGTTCCTTTTTTCATTAAAGGACGTCAAGTCCAACCCTCTCTTTTGAAGAGCACCTTAGTATCCAAATAAGAAAATGAAGTTCCAGATGCAAATATACTTATCCATAATCACAAATCTAATAAGTCAATGAGTAGATATTTGAATGCATTCTTCCTACATTGAGACAAACATCACTTAAATATGGAAATCAACATTTTCCTTGATTTATAAATACTTAGTACTATAAATATAAAATAAATAAACCTGTATGGTAAATGAAATAAAATAAAATAATATAAATAATAAATAAAATAGTTTGTTATATAAATAGTCCATTTTTGTTGATTTGTTTTTGTTATTTTGATGAAATACCTTATTTGTAACTGAATTATTTCTCTTGTGACTTAGAAAATATATGCTGTGCCATCATTAATACCCTCTAAAATATGTCATTATCAGTTATCATGCTGTTTATTATAGAGCTTTGTTCTAGCCACTGGTTCAAAAAATCATGCTTTTTTTCCCTTTTATTATTCCATGAAGAAAATTATCTTGTTAGGGTACATGGGTTTATTTTAGTGAGGTATAACTTAGGGACCTACTGGATCTCATGTATGGACTGAACAGTGATAGATAATGCAAGCAATTTTAAAGACATTTAGTAGTAGTTGGACGGATTTTGAAATTGAAAATTACTGGGATTAAATAATACCCATAATAAGATCTCATTGCCCTATTTAGATGAGCAAATCAGTATACCTGTGGATATTTATACATTATATTTATAATATATATTGTTAAAATTAGCAAGAATATCTATGGGAAGAAAATGGAATTAAGATAAAAGATGTTCAGGTGCTTAACATTCACTGGGATATGATTGAAGTCAGAGTAATGTGTCCTTTTTGTTTCACATGAAGGAAATTCTACCTTCTGACTCCAGGCATTTTTACTGTAGATCTCCCATGAATGACATGCTCTCACTCTTCATATCTGCTTCTGGATTCCCTAACCCCTCAGATTCCAGTTAAAATTTCACATTCTACAAGAAGTCTTTCCCAATACTTTGGAATGTTTGTACTTTCACTGCAAAATTAGATTTGCTTTATTCTGACTACATTTCTCAGGATATTTTCTTTGTGAGTTGTTTACCTTATTAGTCTTCAACCTCCTTTAATGTAATGAATTTTCTTTATGTATATACTTTTGTTTTGTTTGTTTTATTTTGCCATTGTATCTCCTGCAATTAACTTAGTGTCTGACACATAGTCAGTGCTTAATAAATGTTTGCTGAATGTGTCCAAAATATATACATGGATGATACTGCTCTTTTGGTTTTGTACTAAATGTGGTCTTTATGGTAGTGAGATAAATTTGGAATTTGTGAGAGAAGTACATATTCTATTAGACTTAGCTAGTCCTCTGTGTAAACAAAAGTTCTCATTTCTGTTCTGTCAAGGGAAGGAGGCATTATTGCCTGGATGTTATGATTTTTAAGATCTTTTGTACTACTTAGAAGAAATAGCTCCTCTTCAGAAGTGGGAGTAAGTTCTTTAGAAGGACCTAATCTCCCACTCCAGGTTTGTGAATGCTCTGTAATTCTAATAATTAAATTTCACCTCAGAGTTGAGAGCTCCCTCCATTCATTGTACAAATGTCAGGCTACGGGCACAGAATATTGTATATATTGTCAATGTGATTTATATGTTACTTAGGTTTTTTTTCTGAACATCTTTCTCTTTTTTGGAAAGGATAACTTTCTGGAGAGAAGTAAAATGGTTGCATACAAAAATAAATTAGGTTAAAATTAAAACAATAAATTATTCTAAAAAGTATATTGCTTTCTGAAAATGTTCTTTCTACTTCTCAACAAGGTCCTGTTTAAGCTCTGCTAGAGTTCAGGACATATGAAATGTTTTGATGGTTTTGATTTTGGTACAGGAAAACAATGTGGTACTTAGGATATATTCAATATCTTTAATTAGACAGTATAGCATTATAAGAATGCAAACAGGCTTCCAGAGTCAGAAACTAGTAGAACATTATAGTTAAATTATAATTACAATTTTGAGATTGTCCATTTTTATCCTTTAATCCATTAAAAATTTGCATTGAATCTCGGGAAAGGGAAGATGGAATAGTAACAATTCTATTGGTAGCTTGGTAGATTGGTAGATTTGGGTTCCTAATAGGCAGATAATTGCAAATAATTAGAATCCCTGTGCCCCATGATCTTCATCAGATAGGAAAGATAAAAAGAACTGAGGCAAGAAATAATCTTAATTAAGCACTTTATTTTCAAAATACCAATCTTAGCCTCATTTATATAGTTAAATTATTGATAGGGAACACAACATTCTTGCAGACTTAAATCTGGCAAACAATAATATATAAATAGAACATTTAGAAATTTGGAAAGACTTCCTAAATGTGAACTTTAGCCCATTTTTGAATGAAAAATAGTTATTCAAAAATTGAATAAATTTACAGATTTTGCAGGATCTCTCTCTGTATATTTGCAATAGCAAATAAAACTAAGGAAAATAATTTTTGTTACATGACCATAAAATATAACCTAAAAATTGAGGATAAAAACAATTTTTTACTTCTCTCTCTGTTTCTATTTCCCATATGTCAGTCTATCATGTCATTCATTACTATTTCTTTTAATAAAAAAAAAGGTGAGTAATAGGTAAACTTACATTATCCTTAGTTGCTAACATAGCCAATTGCAAAGCAAAAACAAGAAAGACAAAAGAGAAACTATCCTTAATGTTTACATCAGAAAGAAATGGAAAATATGATTGTTTCATTGATTTTATATTTAATGTTTTCTCATCCGAAGTATTGGAACCTACCAGAATGATATTTCCTTTTTTTCTGAATTATACTTCCTCCTGATTCCAAATATTTTTATGGATAATCTCTCATGTCTGAAATGCTCTCTTCTCTCCTTCATATTTGCCTTCTAAATCCTATATTTTCTGAGTTCTTTCATGTTCCAGCTAAAATTCACCTTTATAAGAAGACTTTCCCAATATTCTTCAATATTTTTGTCACTGAGAAGAGTATCAGTTGTGGAGTTTGTGAACCTAAGTTTTCAAACTGCAGTTTATTTCAGTGCCTGTTAGCACCATGGACAAGTAACTTTTCCTCTAAGACCCTGATTAAAAACTCCTTAAATTCTTTGAATTTTCTCAGGATCTAGAGATAACCCTGTGAGAGCAAATTTCTGACACTTTAGTTCACAAGCCCTCAACTTTCCACTTTCAGGAATAATCATCTGGGGAACCAATGAACTCTTATCACAAGCATTAACTAAGATGCATTAACAAGATTAATAGCTACAAAAGTTCCATACCCATGCATATACCTATACAGAGATATGCACATGCACAAACATACATACATGCATATACAGTATAAATCCTAATCAGAGTAGGAATGAATTTTATAAATTTCTGTGTAATATAATTTTTATCAAACCCCACTCATATTTTCCTAAGAGTGAGAATGTGATTGCATATTATAGTAGGAAATCAGACCAGTCATTTTATAGTCATCATTTTCTTTCAAAATATAGAATATTGGGGGGGATTTCCTTGTCCATCTGGGAATCAAAATATGTTTAGTGAAAATGAAATCTTGCTTAAAGCAAAATTGGGTAGAAAACTTTTCTGAGTCTTCATTATAAGAACAAAAAATAGATATTATTCATGTATAAAGAGAAGTGTTGTTTTGCTTATATATTTAATTTTACTTTGAATACATATTATGAGAGTGCAGCTTCATTTTATAAAATGTTGTTGTTTATTTCTTGAGTTCATTCATTACTCTTTTAATCAAATTATTTCTTTTTGGAATGTGAAGTTATATAATTACCAATATTTCTGTTTCATGAGGAATGTGATATGGATAAGTGAATGAATATAGCATAGCTAATGAAATAATTTCCATTTTGCTTTGTGTTTTTCTACATAAAATAGAAATGATGATGACATTAGAATGTGGGTGTAATAAATTTTCCCCACAAATCTTTTTCAGAAAATCTAAAGTGGTATTTGGCTAGGACTATCAAATTAAAGAACATGTAAGATATTGAAAAAGCAGACATTATCAAAACAACTCTCAGACATCATCTCACACCTATCAAATTGGCTACAATGATAAAAAAAAAAGGTCAAATTACAAATGTTGGAGGTGATGTGGAAAAATAGGGACACATAAACCATTGGTGGAATCATGAAATGATCCAAATATTTTGAGAACAATATGGCATTATGCCCAAAGAATTATAAAACTGTTTATACCTTTTGACCCAGTGACATTACTTTTGGATTTTTTCATAAAGGAAAAGAAGCTATATGTTCCAAAATATTTCTAACAGCTCTCTGTGGTTGCAAAGAAATGGAAACTGAAGAGCTAGCCATCAAATGGAGAAGAGCTAAGCAAGCTGTGGTTTTTAATGTGATGGAATGCTACTTCACCCTAAGAAATATCAAATAGGTTAATTAAAAAAAAATGGAATGACCTACATGCAGTTAAGAAGAGTTAAATCAGCAAAATCAAGAAAATGTTATAAACATTAAAAAGAAATATTGTTTGCAGAATGACTTGTGAATGTCAATCTCAAGAGAAAGTTCTGATAAACTGAAATAAACAAGATAAAGTTTTATGTATGTATAAATCTTCTTATCAAATGATGCCTTCTATAATAGGGGAGAAAGGGAGGGAGTTATCAAGGTATTTTAATGTAAAGAATCAAAAAATTTAAATAAAAAAAGGCAGTAGGAGGGATGGTTTTTTATTTTGTAGTACTCACAAGCTTAGTTCATAGACTTGGTTAAATAATTGTAAGCTAAGATCATCTTCAGAAAATCCTCATCAAATTCTAAGTAGTTTATTTTCAGAAATAACCCTTTTGGAAAGTCTGCATTCACCAAAACCCTAAAAGCCTAAATAAAAGTCATAAAGGTATCTATTTCCTCTTGGTATAAGCAAATTAAATCAGTCATTTAATAAATAGTTTCAGAATTGTGATATGTTTCAAAAACATGACTTTAAGTGAATGTCATGACCATGTAAAAATAGTCAAACATATCAAAATTCAGAATAAACTGAGGCTAACGATCGAATTTAACATTCCCAAAAGGGTTGGATTCATTTACCTATCCTGAATAATATAGAAGCATCAAAGCAGGGGTGTTGTTGTTTAGTCATTTCAGTCATGTCCTACCCTTTGTGACCTCGTTTCAGGTTTACTTAGCAAAGATACTAAAGAGATTTGCCATTTTCTTACACAAGATTTTAATCAATGGGGAAAACAAGACAAACAGGGCTAAAGAACCTCCCCACAGTCACATTACCAGTAAGTTTCTGAGGCTGGATTTATACTCAGGTTCTCTTTATTCTATGGCTATCATTCTATCTACTGTGACCCTTAGCTACACAATGAAGGAATGAACTACTATTCCAAGTCAAAGAAATGAATAAAAGGAGGAAAAGAAGGAAGCAAAATTGTTAAATTCTGATTTTCAAACTATTTTTTTGGCAAGTAGATGGCTTCTTGAACTGAATAGAAATAGCAAAAGTGACTAAAAGGCAGTTATTGCTAAAGATAAAAATAAGAGAGAGACAGTAAGAGAGCAATGAGTTGCCTTCTTTGAATCCAATAAATCTAGCCCAAGTGAACTATTTTTAGAATATTAAAAAAAACTGGCAGATGTGATTAATCTCTCAATCTCTTTTTGGGATTTGAAAGAGGCTGGAAAATTGGAGAGGACATATAACACTTGAGAAGGATAGTTGCTTCAATTTAAAGGAAAGGAGAATAAGAGAAACTTTAAAAAATAAGGTTTTCTTTCATTACCAAATAAATTCTAGAATTTATAATTAAATTGTTATTTTAAAAGGATATGGCAATTACATATTTTCATTAACAGGTCATGCCAGACACATACAATTTACTTTATGACAGGGCTGTTAAACTAATTAATTCAGGGAAATGTAAATATTTACCCCCCAAAGTAATGCATTGAAGAGATACTTATTATGGATAAAAAATGTCATTGTGAAGGAGATAAAAAATTTATATTGAGAATTGTTCGAACTAAAAAACTAAATATACTGTTTATCAATTATTTGTTTATATATATATATATATACATATGTATATATATATATATACATATGCATGTATATAAACATAACATGACATGCTTATTAAATGTACAGAAAGTAGTTACCTTGAAGGGGCAGTCAACACAGATTTTTTTTAAATTATATGTTTACAGACTCTCACATTGGGCTTAATCTTGTTCATCCATTTAGTTCTGATTCTTCATGCCTCAGGACCAAAACATGCCAGTGTAATAGTTAAAAAGACTTGCCAAATTGTAATGATTAAAATTAAATTATGAGTCTGTTAGTAGCTTTAACAACTTAGTTTAATCAAAGTAGAGATAGTAAAGAAAGGGAAATGTAGGAAAGAGATAAGGAGCCTTTTAGCTAAATGCCCTTATGAGCCTTCGGATTCCAATTTCCAGTCAGAAGTCTGCAAGAGTCTCTTCAGCAAGAGTCCCCAGGGTAAGTATCTCCCTTTAACAAGAGTCACTAGCTCCAGAGTATGAATCCATGTCCCTTACTTCCTCCTGGGTCTCCCCTTATAAACAGTTTTCTACACTCACTAGCTATCACACTTTACATCTCAGGAACCAATCATAGTTCCTTAATTTGCCTGGCACTGCCTGGGGGGGTGTGGCAGTGCTTGTGGGATAAATTTTCCATATTGTTGGTTTCAACTTCTATCTCTGAGCATGTGTCTGTACTTGCACATCACAATGGTAAATGCTGATTGATTATATCGAAGAAAACAAAGGGAGAGAAATTCCCTTTTCACAGCAGGCCCTTCTTCTGACTATCTCATGTTTGGAATACCTTCTGAGCTTAAGGTCATATCTATTATCATTTTAGTATTGTTTATAAGATTTTCTAGAAAAAGACACTTAATTTCTTTACCTTTTCCTTTTCACTGTATCATCTTTTGTCAGAACTCTTAAATATGACCTATTCATCTAGAGTAAATCTGTACAGAATAGCTTATAGTTTCATGGAATTACACAAGCCCATCCACTATTGTAAAGGTTAAAAAATGGTTAGTCTTAAATTATATGAAATAATTTGGTAGCCAAAATTATTATATCTAAAGTCAGAAGTTTATTTACCAAAATAGAGGGGAAACAATAAAGTAGAGAAATGTGAAGGAGGTTAAAGAAAAATACTAGTCCTCACTAGGTTTCCTCTAAGATGGAAGCTGGTCTCTTAGGAAACTAGGAAGTGAGTCAGTTTTTCACTGACCCAACAAAAAAGTCCAGCAGTCAGAGTCCAAGTTGAAATTGAGCTCCAAGTCAAGGATCCAAACCCCACTCTCCAATGAAGCTCCCTCGAAGACTCTCCCCAGTGTAAGAATAATGAGAGCCAATAACCAATTTTAGGGATGGAGGGGAAATAGAGAGAGTCTATGAGGGTGAGACTCTCTTCTTGCTATCCCTTCTTGCCAAATATATACTCCTGAGATTTTGAGGGGGTGTCACACCCAAACAGGATGACCTGGATGGTCATGCCACCCCACAGGACTTGGGGATGAGGCTTCTCTATAAGATGAGGTATTGGGTGCCACAATACGATTCTGAATGAGGGAGGGGTACACGCAGGCCTCTCCCAAGGTCAATCAACTTCACAGCAGGGGGTCTGGCTGCAAGATGGAGGCAGCCAGACAAAGCTGTGATCCCCCTTCTCCTTGCCTCTCAGGCACTCTGGAACCCTACCTGACTAATTAATGTCTTTTATTAATATCAATATAGGGATTGGGGAAAGGGGTGAATGGCAGAGGGATTTTGGGGTGCCCTCTCCTCTATTTCTATGGGGTCCATCACTCGGGTGGGAACCTTTGGGGTACCCACTCCTAAGCATCTCCCCATTGTCCCTTCTTCTGTTTCTATTTCTATCCTTTCCTATAATAGCAAGTCAAACCAGAAAGGGTAACTCAGAAAGGTTGGGTAATGGGGGAAAGGGCCTAAGAGATGGCTCCCAAAATGGAGTTCCAAAGTTAGCTAGCTCAATGGTTGAAGTCTTTCTGGGTGAGAAGTGATGGGATGCTTTTGACCAGGGAATTGGGATATCAATGTCCAAAGAAAGATCCTTAGGAAGCCCTTGATATATTTGATCTTTTGTTCTTCCAAATAAACTTTGTTATATTTTTCTAATGTAGTAAAAAAAGGTTTTTGGTAGTTTGATAGGTATGGCACTAAATAAGTAAATTAATTTGGGCAGAATGGTCATTTTTATTATGACAGCTCGTCCTACCCATGAGCACTCAATGTTTTTCAAATTGTTTAGATCTAGTTTTACTTGTTTGGAAAGTGTTTTGTAGTTATGTTTGTATAATTCCTGTGTTTGTTTTGGTAGATAGATTCCTAAGTATTTTATATTGTCTAGGGTGATTTTAAATGGTGTTTTTATTTCTACCTCTTGCTGCTGTGATATGTTGGAAATATATAGAAATGCTGATGATTTATGTACATTTGTTTTTTATCCTGCAACTTTGCTAAAGTCGTTGATTATTTCCACTAGCTTTTTAGTTGATTCTCTAGGATTTTTTAAGTAGACAATCCAATCATCTGTAAAGAGTGATAGCTTAGTCCCCTCATTGCCTATTTTAATGCCTTCAATTTCATTCTTTTCTCTTATTGCTACTGCTAGTGTTTCTAGTACAATGTTAAATAATAGTGGTGATAGTGGGCATACTTGTTTCACACCTGATCTTATTGGAAAGGATTCTAATTTATCCCCATTGCATATTATGCTTCCTGATGGTTTGAGATATATACTGTTCATTATTTTTAGGAAAGGACCTTCTATTCATATACTTTCTAGTGTTTTCAGTAGGAATGGGTATTGTATTTTGTCAAAGGCTTTTTCAGCATCTATTTAGATAATCACGAGGTTTTGTTGGTTTGCTTGTTGATATGGTCAATTATGTGGATGGTTTTCTTAATGTCGAACCATCCTTGCATTCCTGGTATAAATCCCACTTGATCATGATGAATGACCCTCTTGATCACTTGCTGGAGTCTTTTTGCTAGTATTCTATTTAAGATTTTTGCATCTATGTTCATTAAGGAGATTGGTATGTAATTTTCATTCTCTGTTTTTGATGGAGCTGGCTTTGGAATTAGTACCATCTTTGTGTCATAAAAGAAGTTTGGTAAGACTCCTTCTTTGCTTATTATGTCAAATAATTTGTATAGTATTGGGATTAATTATTCTTTGAATGTTTGATAGAATTCACTTGTGAATCCATCAGGCCCTGGTGATTTTTTCTTAGGGAGTTCTTTAATGGCCTGTTCAATTTCTTTTACTGATATTGGATTATTTAAGTATTCTATTTCTTCTGCTGTTAATCTAGGCAATTTATATTTTTGCAAATATTCATCCATATCACCTAGATTGCTAAATTTATTGTCATATAATTGGGCAAAGTAGTTTTTAATGATTGCCTTAATTTTCTCTTCATTAAAGGTGAGGTCTCCCTTTTCATCTTTGATACTATTACTTTGGATTTCTTCTTTATTTTTTTAATTAGATTTACCAGTACTTTGTCTATTTTATCTGTTTTTTCAAAATACCAGCTTCTACTCTTATTTATTAATTCAACAGTTCTTTTACTTTCTTTTTTATTAAATTCTCCTTTGATTTTTAGTATTTCTAATTTAGTTTTCATCTGAGGATTTTTAATTTGTTCATTTTCTAGTGTTTTAAGTTGCATGCCCAATTCATTGACCTCTGCCCTCCCTAATTTGTTAATATATGTATTCAGTGATATAAATTTTCCCCTTAGAACTGCTTTGGATGCATCCCGTACATTTGGGTAAGATGTCTCATCATTGTCATTTTCTTCAGTGAAATTATTAATTGTTTCTGTGATTTGTTCTTTCACTAAATTATTCTGGAGAATCATATTATTTAATTTCCAATTAGTTTTTGATTTGCCTTTCCATGTATTCTTACTAATAAATATTTTATTGCATTATGATCAGAGAAGGTTTCATTTATTATTTCTGCTTTTTTGCATTTGTTTGCCATGTTTCTGTGCTTCATTACATGGTCTATCTTTGTGAATGTTCCATGTGCTGCTGAAAAGAAGATGTATTCTTTTTTGTCTCTATTTATTTTTCTCCATATATCTATTAATGCTAACTTTTCTAGGGTTTCATTCACCTCTCTTATTCCTTTCTTATTTGTTTTTTTGGTTTGATTAATCTAGATCTGATAGGGGAAGGTTGAGGTCCCACACTAGTAGGGTTTTGCTATCTATTTCCTCCTTGAGCTCCACTAGCTACTCTTTTAGAAATTTGGAAGCTATACCATTTGGTGCATACATATTGATTACTGATATTTCTTCAATGTTTATACTGCCTTTTATTAGGATGTAGTTACCTTCCCTATCGCTTTTTTTTTAAACCTTGTACTTTGGTGTATTGTCTCATAGGTGGAAGAGTGGTAAGGGTGGGCAATGGGGGTCAAGTGTCTTGCCCAGGGTCACACAGCTGGGAAGTGGCTGAGGCCGGGTTTGAACCTAGGACCTCCTGTCTCTAGGCCGGACTCTCACTCCACTGAGCTACCCAGCTGCCCTTCCCTATCACTTTTAACCTTATCTATTTTTACTTTGGCTTAGGTCAAAAATCATGAGAGCCACCACTGCCTTCTTTTTCTTTTTCTTTATTTTTTTAACATTTATTAATATTCATTTTTAACATGGTTACATGATTCATGCTCCTACTTTCCCCTTCAACCCCCGCACCCCTGCCCCACCTATGTAGATGCACATTTCAACTGGTTTTATGATGTGTCATTGATCAAGATCTAGTTCCAAATTGTTGATATTTGCATTGGTGTGGTAGTTTCGAGTCTACATCCCCAATCATGTCCACCCCAACGCATGAGTTCAAGCATTTATTTTTCTTATGTTTCCTCTCCTGTAGTCCTTCCTCTGAATGTGGGTAGCGTTCTTTACCATAAATCCCTCAGAATTGTCCTGGGTCATTGCTTTCTGCTGGTACAGAAGACCATTACATTCAATTTTACCACAGTATATCAGTCTCTGTGTACAGTGTTCTTCTGGCTCTGATCCTTTAGCTCTGCATCAGTTCCTGGAGGTCTTTCCAGTTCACCTGGAACTCCTCTAGTTTATTATTCCTCTTAGCACAATAGTATTCCATCACCCGCATATACAACAATTTGTTCAGCCATTCCCCAATTGAAGGACATACTCTCCTTTTCCAGTTCCTTGCCACCACAAAAAGCGCAGCTATAAATATTTTTGTACAAGTCTGTTTATCTATGATCTCTTTGGGGTACAAACCCAACAATGGTATGGCTGGATCAAAGGGCAGGCATTCTTTTATAATCCTTTGAGCATAGTTCAAAATTGCCAGCCAGAATGGTTGGATCAGTTCACAACTCCACCAGCAATGCATTAATGTCCCAATTTTGCCACATCCCCTCCAGCATTCATTACTCTCCCTTTCTTTCATTTTAGCCAATCTGCTAGGTGTGAGGTGATACCTCAGAGTTGTTGTGATTTGCATTTCTCTAATTATTAGAGATTTATAACACTTTCTCATGTGCTTATTGATACTTTTGATTTCTTTACCTGAAAATTGCCCATTCATGACTCTTGCCCATTTATCAATTGGGGAATGGCTTGATTTTTTATACAATTGATTTAACTACTTGTATATTTGAGTAATTAGACCCCTGTCAGAGTTTTTTGTTATAAAGATTTTTTCCCAATTTGTTGTTTCCCTTATGATTTTGACTACATTGTTTTTGTTTGTAAAAAAGCTTTTCAGCTTAATATAATCAAAACCATTTAATTTACATTTTGTAATTTTCTCTAACTTTTGCTTGGTTTTAAAGTCTTTCCTTTCCCAGAGATCTGACAAGTATACTATTCTGTGTTCACTTAACTTGTTTATAGTTTCTCTCTTTATATTCAAGTCGTTCACCCATTCTGAATTTATCTTGGTGTAGGGTGTGAGATGTTGATCTAGACCTAATCTCTCCCATATTGTTTTCCAAATTTCCCAGCAGTTTTTGTCAAATAGTGGATTCATGTCCCAAAAGTTGGGCTCTTTGGGTTTATCATACACTGTCTTGCTGATGTCATTTACCCCAAGTCTATTCCACTGATCCTCCTCTCTGTCTCTTAGCCAGTACCATATTGTTTTGATGACTGCTGCTTTATAGTATAGTTTAATATCTGGTATTGCTAGGCTCCCTTCCTTCACATTTTTTTCATTATTTCCCTTGATATTCTTGATATTTTGTTATTCCAAATGAACTTTGTTATAGTTTTTCCTAATTGAGTAAAGAAGTTTTTTGGTAGTTTGATAGGTATGGTGCTAAATAGTTAAATTAATTTGGGTAGAATGGTCATTTTTATTATGTTAGCTCATCCTACCCATGAGCAATCAATAGCTTTCCAATTGTTTAGATCCATTATTATTTGTTTGGAAAGTGTTTTGTAGTTGTTTTTGTATAATTGTTGGTGGATGATCTTCTTAATTACTTGCTTGAGTCTCTTTGCAAGTATTCTATTCAAGATCTTTGCACCTATGATCATTAGAGAGATTGGTCTATAGTTTTCTTTTTCTGTTTTTGATCTCCCTGGCTTTGGAATCAGTACCATATTTGTGTCATAAAAGGAATTTGGTTGGACTCCTTCTTTGCTTATCATATCAAATAATTTCTATAGTATTGGGATTAGTTGCTCTTTGAATGTCTCATAGAATTCATTTGTGAATCCATTAGGCCCAGGCAATTATTTTCTTAAGGAGTTCTTTGATGGCTTGTTCAATTTCTTTTTCTGATATGGGATTATTTAGGTATTCTATTTCTTCTGCTGTTAATTTAGGCAATTTATATTTTTTCAAATATTCATCTATATCACCTAGATTGTTATATTTATTGCCTCATAATTGGGCAAAATAGTTTTTAATGATTGCCTTAATTTCCCCTTCATTAGAGGTGAGGTCTCCCTTTTCATCTTTGATACTGTCAATTTGGTTTTCGTCTTTCCTTTTTTTATTAGATTGACGAGAACTTTGTCTATTTTGTCTGTTTTTTCAAAATATCAGTTTCTAGTCTTATTTATTAATTCAATAGTTCTTTTACTTTCTATTTCATTAATTTCTCCCTTGATTTTTAGTATTTCTAATTTAGTTTTCATCTGGGGATTTTTAATTTGCTCACTTTCTAATTTTTTGACTTGCATGCTCAATTCCTTAATCTCTGCCCTCCGTAGTTTGTTAATATATGCATTTAAGGATATAAATTTCCCCCTGAGTACTGCCTTGGCTGCATGCCACAGAGTTTGGTAGGATGTGTCATCATTGTCATTCTCTTCAATGAAATTGTTGATTGTTTCTATGATTTTTTTCTTTGACTAGTTGGTTTTGGAGAATCATATTTTTTAATTTCCAATTGGTTTTTGATTTGCCTGTCCAGGTGCCCTTACTAATTATTATTTTATTTCATTATGATCTGAGAAAGTTACATTTATTATATCTGCTCTTTTGCATTTGTTTGCAATGTTTCTATGCCCTATTAATTACATGGTCAATCTTTGTGAATGTACCATGTGCAGCTGAAAAGAGGGTGTATTCCTTTTTGTCCCTATTTATTTTTCTCCACATACCTATTAAATCTAATTTTTCTAGGGCTTCATTCACCTTTCTTACCTCTTTCTTATTTATTTTTCGGTTTGATTTATCTAGATCTGAAAGAGGAATATTTAGATCTCCCACTATTATGTTTTCACTATCTCTTTCCTTCTTGAGCTCTGCCAGTTTCTCCTTTAGGAATTTGGATGCTATGTCACTTTGTGCATACATATTGAGCAGTGTTATTGCCTTCTTTTTCTCATTTGAAACCCAAAAGGTTTTTGCTCCATCTTCTCATTTTCATTCTATGTATGTTTGTATGTCTCATGTGTGTTTCTTGTAGACAACATATGGTTGGGTTTTGGTTTCTAATCCACTCTGCTATTTCCTTCCATTTTATGGGTGAGTTCATCCCATTCACTTTCAGAGTTATAATTATCAACTGTGCATTCCCAGACATTTTGATTCCATCTCCTAGTCCTGTACTTTCTTCTTTCACTGTTTCCTTCTATACCAGTGTTTTGATTTTAATCAGTTCCTATAATCTCCTCCCTTGTTTTACTTCCCTTTCTCCCCCTCCCTTCTTATTCCCCTCTTATTGTTCTTTAAAGCTATGTGGTGCTGCCCCCCAACCCTGCTCCTTCCCTAGTATGGCTTCCTTCCCCACCAGTCCATTTATTACTCTTCTACTTCTAATAGGGCATGAATCAATTTTCTGCCCCTATGGATCTGATTTTTCTTCTCTAAGTTGATTTCAATGCACTTAAGTATCAAATATTACCTCTCTCTAACCTCTTTACCCTTACAGTGTATTCTTATTTTTCCCCATTGATTACACGAGCTTCTTTATGGAATATAAATTTATTCCTATTTGTTTGCTTTCCTATTTTTCTTATTATTATCTTCTTCCTCCCCAGTTTTGTATATATTTATACCTACCTACATACATACATATATACATACATATATATACATACACACACACACATATATACATATATATATATATATATATATATATATCTTGACATTTCATCCTATACAGTTTGTCCATGTTCCCTCTATGTAAACTTCTTCTAGTTACCCTGTTGTTAATAATCATTTTTAATATTTGCCAATACCTTCTTTTCTTCTTGGTATATAAATTGATTGAATTTGTTTTGTCCCTTAAAGAAAATAATTTTTTCTCCTCCCCCCATTCTCTTAATTACCTTATGGTGATTCTCTTGAGTTCTGGGTTTAGGCAGCAAACTCTCTGTTTAAGTCCATTTTTTTCTAGATGAATGTTTGGAAGTCCTCAATTTTATTGAATGACCACACTTTCCCCTGCAATAATATAGTAAGTCTTGCTGGATAGTTGATGCTTGGTTGTAGTCCCAGTTCTCTTGCTTTCCAGAATATTGTGTTCCATGCCTTCCAATCCTTCAATGTAGATGCAGCCAGATCCTGTGTTATCCTAACTGTGGTTCCCTGATATCTGAATGACTTATTTTTAGCAGCTTGTAATATTTTATCTTGGTCTTGTAGTTTTTGAATTTGCCCATAATATTTCTGGAAGTTGTCAGTTGAGGATTAAATGTAGGAGGAGATCTGTGGATTCTATTGATTTTCACTTTTCCCTCTTGTTCAAGAATTTCTGGGCAATTTTCTCTGATAATTTCTTGTAAAATCCTATCTAAACTTTTTTTTTTATTTTATCATGATGTTCTGGTAAACCAATAATTCTTAAATTCTGTTCTCCAGATCTTTGGTTGAATCAATGAGGTGTTTCATATTCTCCTCAATTTTTTTATTTTTTTTTTAAATTTTGTTTAATATATTCTTGCTGCCTCGTGAAGTCATTTGCTTCTAGTTGTTGAGTTCTGTTTTTTAAAGACTGAATTTCATACCTGGATTTTTGGTCTGATTTTCTTTGTAGATCATCTTTTGCCTTCTTTTCTTCATTTTCATGTTGGGCAATTCTGGATTTTAATACTTTATTTTCTTGTTTTAGTTCATGTATTTCCTTTTTCAAATTGTCTTCATCCTTACTTGATTGCTTTTTGAGTTCCTGAAGTTCTTGAGTTAATTGAGTTTTAAATTCTTGAGTTAATTGAATTTTGAGATCTTCCAAAGCCTATGTCCAGTTTGCTGGAACTATTTCCTCTTCTTCTATGTATGTTTCATTTACTCTCTTTTCACTTCCTTGAAAGAAGCTGTCAATTGTCATTTCTTTTCTCTTTTTCTGTTGCTTACTCATGTTTTTTTCTTCCTTGTTGTGCTAGTTTGAGCACATGTATTTAATGATCTTTGATGAAAGATCCAGCTGGTAATGGAGGTTTGTATTTACTTTCTCTGCCCTCTGAAGACTTCTTGTCTGTTTAATTGTTGGGATTAATCCTCTATTGATTGGATTAATCTTACAGCTTTATCTGCCCTGAGGCTAAACCCTTGAGGGGAGGGAAAAACAAACAAACAGAAAAATAAAACAACCCCCCAAAAAACGTGGGGTGACAAGAAGTAGTATTTTTGCTGAACTGAGCTCTGCAGCAGTGGGATCCCCATGTGCTGTCCACTGTGTTCAATCTGGTTTTCTTTCCTCTTGAAGCCCTGGGTTCTCTATCTCGGTATGAGAAAGCCAAGCTGTCTGCTGTCTGGGGTATGGCTCTCTCTAAGCCACCATCTTCTGGGCATTTTTGATGTGTTTCTCTGGTTTTCTCCTCCAGTCACCTCTCCAGTACCTGTGTTTAACTCCTTGAGCCTGATGCCAGCAAGGCCCTCTCTCTGGACTGGTGTGCCCACAGGCCCTGAGATTTCCCAGGTTTCTGGAGACTCTGCACAGCAAGTGGGGGGAGGTGTCCTGGTATCCTGGGATCTCACTTCTATGCCCTCAGACCTGATAGTTCAAGAATTAAAGCCTTTTTCTTGGTGTACCTCTTTTATGGTGCAGTAAGGTTCCCCTTGCTCTGTATTGTTATTAGATTTGGTCCTCTTTCTTCTCGAAGCGCATTGTTTTCTATCTTGGTATGCAAAGGTGTGGAGGTTTTAAAATTTGCTCAGTCTATGCTGCCATCTTCCTGGAAGCCTAGCCAGTCTCTTTTCCTAGCTTTTTAATTGTATCCTCAAATAACTAATATCCTTCTTCCATCTTATTATTATAAACATCTAGAGAAATAAAATTTCCTCCAAGTGTTGCTTTGCTTATATCACAAAAATTTTGATATGTTGTCTCCTCATTGTCATTCTCCTTAATGAAATTATTGATTCTTTCTATAACTTTTTGACACACCCTTTTTTGGAATTAGATTGTAGTTTCCAATTAATTTTTTATTTATCTTCCCATGGATTCTTATTGATTATAAAAATTTTAAAGAGAAGGATACCCTTTAAGTGTATGCAACAGGTAAAGAAGAAATTTATAGGGAGAGAGTGAAGTTAAGGGAGAGATAGGAGAAGATATTCTGTCTGTTTTAAATGTTTTAAACATATTGTGAGATGCTGGATTTCAATTCACTCAGCTATCATTTTCTATTTTATGAGTGAGTACATTCCATTTATATTCACAGTTACAATTACTAATTTTTTATTTCTGTCCATCTTATTTTTCCCCTTGTTTACTCTTCTCTATTTCCTTTTAACCATTATGCTCACAAATGTTTTGTTTTTGTTGACCATCTCTCCAAATTCTCCATGCTCATTGTCTATCCCTTCTCTTTACAAATTTCCTTTACCTTCCTATTCTCTATAGAATAAAATAGTTTTCTATAGCTGATTGAGTATGGGTATTATTCACACTTTCAGTTAATTCTAATGGGAGCAAAGTTCAAGCATAGACCTCTCCCTCCTCCCCATCCTCTCTTCTACCATATTTACCTTTTAAATACTCTTAATAAAATATAGTTTACCATCTTCTATCTCTCTTTTTCTCTTTTCCCCAGGTGTTTCATTTTCCATTCTTTACTTTTTTTAAACATCAGCTCATCTTCTTTAGCTTCCTTCCTTCTTTCTATGTATATTACTTTTCATTGCTTTAATGGTGACAAACTTCTTTAAGTATTTTAAGTACTATATTTTAAGTACCTTAAATATCTTGATTATCATAGATATCTTAATTATTTCAATTATCAACATACCAGGGCTGAATGTACTCCATTAATTCAACTTTATCAAAACTCTGAAGTTTTTACTTTACCATTTTATACTTCTTTCAAATGTCCAATTTTCTTTCCACATTTTCTTTTCCACTCTGGTTCTTGGGCAGGAAAGTCCGAAATTCTTCTATTTTATCATATATCATATTTCTCTGAAAGATTATGTTCAGTTTTGCTGGGTATATAATTCTTGGTTTTAAATCCTAAGCCTATTACTTTTCACAATATTATATTCCATACCTTCTGAAACTTTAATGTAGAATCTGTTAGGTATCATATAATACTTTCTTTGGCTCCACAATATTTGAGTTATTTCCTTCTGAATACTGTAATAAGGAACTTCTGGGACAAGATGGAGGACACCTTAAGTGACAGGAACTTTGAATGTGCCCAAAGTGGCATGAGCCAGGGCCAGAAGACAGTTGGAACCATCCTATAAATACCCAGGGTCAATAGCACACTGGGTCTCTTTTGGAGAATTTCTTGGAAGGAAGATGGATTGTAGGGAGTGTAGGTCCAGGCCTGCAATCCAGCATCCATATCTAGTTTTCATAGGAAATCAATTACTTGCTAATTAATAGAGCTGAGAGAAACATCATTACAACCAACAAAAAGAATAGCACTAACTTTCCCTATCCTCTTGGCTTGTGCCATGTCCAGGCTAAGCCAGGGATTGTGAAAGGGAGAAGAGAGCTCCAGCCTATTACCAAATGTATCATCCAGTTGATTCATTTCACCTTTAGTTATTTAGATCTAACTTAATATTCCCTAACCCATTAGCCTACTTCCTTGTTCCTAACCCCTTGTTAAGTAAGAAATCAATCCTATTAATAAATTTAAACCAAAGATTGGAGGACCTTTCCTAATTAGGGAAATACCTAAACCTATTAGGAAGGGGAATTTTTTTCACACAGTCAGAATCTTACCATTATCTAACTAGCATATTAATACAAGCCCATACCAACAACAAACTCAAACCCAAATCAAGAGCTAGAGAAGTTGGCAACACACACACACAACTTCTCATTGGTTACTTGCTTGGGCTACTATTAAAGAGGACAAGTGACAGACTCAGTCCAGTAGAATCTGTCAGGCTGAGAGAGGCATAGCCCTTCTATTAACCATACTACAAAGCTTTATTGTTTCTACATTACCCCTTTTTAACAATGCCTATAATATTTTTGCCTTAGGCTGGGTGTTTTGGAAGTTGTCTATAATAGTCCTGGAGTATTTTATTTTGGGGTCTCTTTCAGGATATGGTTGGTGGCTTCTCTCAATTTTATTTTTCTTCTTATTTTAGTATATCAGGGAAGTTTTTCCTGATGATTTCTTCTAATATAGTGTCTAGGCTATTTTTTTCTCATCATGGTTTTAAATTATTTCAATAATTCTTAGATTACCACTTCTGAATTTATTTTCCATGTCAGTTTTTTCCAGTTAGTATTTTATATTTTAATATTTTTTCCTTTTTTTAAAATGTTTGTCTTATATTTTCCTTATATCTTATGAATTTATTAGGTTCTATTTTTTCAACTCTAATTTTTAGAGAGTAATTATCTTTCTTTAATTTCTGTGTATCCTTTTCCATTTGGCCAATCCTACTTTTTAATTTTTTCTTCTTTAGTGTATTCCCCACCTTTCATTTCCATTTGATCCATTCTTTTCCTGAAAGTTATTTTCTTCAATGCATTTTTGTGCCTCCATATCTTTTTTTTCCTACTCTAGTTTTTTTAGGTAGTTGTTTTATTCAGTGAATTTTTTCCAAGCTGTTAATTTTTCTGTCAATTCTCTTCTAATTTGGATTTTTAACTTATTTTTTAAGTTTTTTTGCGGGATTATTTTCAGTCCTGACATCTTTTCAAAATTTCCTCTGATGCTTCACTTGTTTCCCTTTCTGGTATTCTTATCCTCTTCTGAGCAGTTGGTCTTCCCAATCAGTAACCTAACTTTCTAAGGTCAGAGTTTGTTGTTGCTGTTGCTTTTGTTGTTTTGTCTTTTCCTCATTTTTCTAGTTATTTTTTCCTCATTACCTTAACTATCTGTTGAAGTTCTTCTCTATTCCAGTGCTAGAGGGAGCACCACTCCAAGCATGCTGAGCGTTCTTTTCAGGGGTAGACCTGGCTCTTTTGTTTTCTTTGGTGTGTCTTCAAAGAGTTGACTTTACCGGCTTGGTCTGGAGAGGCTTGCAGCTCTTTTGTCCAGTTAGGTTTAGCGTAACATGTCACTAGATCCTCTGTTGATTCCCGCACTGGCCTTGTCCTTGTTCTGCTTACTCTCTGTCCTTATGAAGTAACTTGGGCTTGGGAGTTTCCCTGCTCCAGGTTCTGTTGCCTCAGGTACTCTGCTGCCACATGGGAGTATATGGGTTCCTGTGGTTCCCTGGTCTTCCATTTAGCTGCCTCGATGCCTCAGGTGCTTTGCTGTCACATATGAGTATGTTTTTCCTGTTGTTGCTGCCTTTTATCCACTACCCTGCCCTTTCTGTATTCTATACCTATTTTGTGTAATTTGGACTGGGCTTATTTCTGTTCTGCAGCTTTGTTGACTCTATCAGAGTCACTATGTGTTGAACCGCTCCAATTCAGCCAATTCCTATTGATGCTTTGCTACCTGAACTACTCTTTTTACCTCAGTGAGATGAATTCCTTCTGCTTTTTTTTATTTTGAGGTGATTTATTCATTTTCTTTACCCTTTTTTTTTTTAGTGTGTGACAGGATCAGGAAAGTAGAGCATCCTTTACTCTGCCATCTCAGACAGTGATTGCTTCAGGAGCATATTTAACTGACCCTGGAATATCATCCTAAATAGACATTAAATTCCTTGAGAGTAATCTTTTTTTTGTTTTTTTTTTAGTGAAGAGTGTTATTTATCTGCCTATGAGAGTCTAGAAGAGAGCCACATCTCATTAGGCCATATAGGTGCTTAAATGTCAAACAATATCTCTTGGCATGAGGAACATTTTTGAACAGAAATCACTACATCTCCCTTGATTGAGGGGATCATATAATCTCACATTCACCATATTATAAAACCTCTATGCCCAGTTTGACATTGAACCAAATACCCAATCTCTGCTAGTTTAGTTTAAGTAACAAGCAAGATATTCAGCTGAACAGATATATGATATATTGATGTTCATTAGGCTGCCCCACAAAAAATCATATAGCAGGAAACATCAGCAAAATTTCTTCATTGGACCCAAAAGACAAAAAAAAAATCTTTAACTGTTCAGTTCTGATTTCTGACCTAATCCTAGTCTACTCAGTCAACCTGTCACCCAAGAGCCATATAGAAAAAGTCTGTCCCATTCCTGTAATTTACATCCTAACACTGTGTTTCAAACTTCACTTGGAGGATTTTTTAGGATCCTTATCATTTAAGTGTTCTCTGGTTATTTGGTGAATATTTGCTGAGGGTGAACTTTAGATATGTTTTTGTCATGGGTAGAAACCTAAAAAAAAAGTAAAATAATATTTTTAATAGGTAGGTCCTTACAGATAGACTCCCAGAAGAGGTAAAACATAGAACCATTTCAAGCACTAAAAAGAAGACCTACCTTGCAGTCTTGAATCTATATTCATTTCATTGAGATTACTCTTTCCTTAAGTGTTTTCCCATTACCACCTATAAAACATATTGGATTACCCTTATGAATCCTTTGAGTGTTTCTGAGCATAACAGTAACTTGCTGTTCCATGTTTAGTAGTCCTTTTTATGTTTGGCAGACCCTTCAAGCTCTAAAACAAATAGCATTTCACACTGATCTCCCTCCAGTTAAGACATCTCAAAGATCAGTGGAAACTCAGATTTTAATTCTTTGATCTCCTGATAGCTTGAGAAAAGTCACAGAGAGATCCATTCATTCAATATATCAATTAGTTTGGCTGATGTAGAGGGTTCTATCCAAAATAATTATTGGAGATGATTTTAAAAGCTGTGTTAGAAAAATTTTCTGGTATAAGTACCCAAAATAAAGAATATGAGTTTTACTTTATAGGTAATGTGAAGCCATTAATTAATATGGAAGAAGGAAGATTACACTAAAGGTATGTAACAAAGACATGTTCGTCATAAAAATAGAGATATTTATTCCCTGTGAATTACATTGTCAGGTAATTATTCTCAATTATGCTTCAGCAGGAAAAAAGAAAAAAAATATCTTCTAGCCCTCATATCATGGGACAGATAGAAATCAATCAATTAACAGCATCAATTAAGCATCCACCTACACATTGCCTCTGGTCCCCAAAAAAGCACAGTTTAGGTTCTTATACAGGGGTTGGCAACCTTTTTGGCCGTGAGAGCCATAAATGCCACATTTTTTAAAATGTAATTTCGTGAGAGCCGTACAGTGCTCACAGTGCGCGCTCCTGTAACAGTGCCTGAAAAAAAAAATAGACTTTATGGCTCCTGCAGAAAGAGCCATATCTGGCCCTCAAAAGAGCCAGATATGGCTCGAGAGCCATACTTTGCCAATCCCTGTTCTTATAGCTGGAAAAGTAGTTGAAAACAGTATCTCTCTGGGAGAAATTAGTCCATTATTCAAAACCATGTCCAGATCTGACATTCTCCCTCCTATATGTCTTTTTCTTTCACAGTTAACTTCAATCGAAATTGTTGCTTTACCCCTCCTACTCACCTATCCAAATCATCTATTTTCCCGAAAGTCACAACTCAAGTCCTACCTGCCTCTACCATGGTACTGCCTTAATCTACTTAAGCCCAAAATGTCCACTCTATCACCTCAATTCACAATTATTATCTCTATTACTCATTTATTAAATAACTATGAATTCTCTTCTGATATGATTTCTATGGTTTTCTCATATTATTAAACTCTTATATTCTTGTATTCTATTTCTATTCTCATTTTTGTCTTGATTATCCCTGATGCCTAAAACATCCTCACCTCTCACCTTTGCCTTTAAGAATAATTTATTTCAGAACAATTCTGAATCAACACAATCTCTAAAAATGTTTTTGATCCTCCAATTTCTCCTTTCCCATGCTACAAATTTAAACATGCATTTTGTCACATATGTATTTATTTACTTACTTGTTTCCTACCATGACATAATGTAATATTCTTGAGAGTGGTATTGATTTTTTACTTCAGTATCCTGACACCTAGGACCAGATCTGACATGGCAAATGATTTAAAACATTTATGTAATTTACTGATTTTATTTTTTATTTATATTTATATTATCTCTCCAATATGATAGTTTTTATAAGGCCAGGGATGGTATGATTGTGGCTTTAATGTCAGCCACATTTTTTAGTTTTCTACCTTATAATTAAATAGACACAGTAAAATTTTTGCGTGTATTTTACTAATACTGATTTCTCCCTGATACATTCCAATAAAAGAATTGGAAAATGTTAGAAGTGGTCATTATAAGAAATTAAATATTTTACTTTTGGAGATCACTAAGATCTATTTTTGAGTAATTAGTGAGGATATGCACTTATTAATCATCTGTTTTGTTCCAAGAACTATACTAAGAATTTAATGATTATCATTTCATCCTCACAACAACAGTATGAAGATTCTATGACCAATATTTTAAATTTGAGAACATTGAGTTAGGTCAAAATAAGTGACTTGCCCACTACCACAGAGCTAGTTAGTGTTTTAAAGAATGAATTAAAAACTATTCTCCCTTGACTTCAGATTTCCCACCCTATTCAACATGTCAAATAGCTATCTAAGGTTTAGTCAGCTAGTCCACAATAAAAATGATAATGAAAAATATGTCAAATTATGTTCAGAACATCTCAGGAAATTTAATGGTTAGTGATAATTACCTTTTCCTGGAAACATTCTTTTGCTTCCTCATTCTAGTCCCATGGTTTATGAGATTCCAAATTGGAAAGATACTATCTGTAAACCTGGAAGAAGGATAAAAATTGTTCAGCTTTATTGTCTCCTCATATTGCTTTATAGTTTATGAAACACTTTCACCTCAAGGTTCTTGATATATGCTCCTAACATACCTGTAAAATAGAAGCCAAATGTTAATATTATTTTTGAGAATGAAGAAATGATAGGAAAAAAAAGTTATGTAACTTTCCCACAATCACTTAGTAGAGGAACCATGGCTAGACAAGATTTTCAGATTCTTCATCTTGTCTTTGCATAAGATCAGGTGTTCTTGACCTGCTTCTCTGAAGTGTTTTTATTTTTTTAAGAATGCAACACTTAGGTTTGAAATTTTCATTTCAAAATAATCAGTTTCCTTTGTAATCCTGTGTATACACACACATATTCAGCAAAATTAAGAACTTCTACTCTGCATCTTGTTTCTGTTGTTTAACACAAACATATTCTCTTTTAGCTTTTTGTTTTTATTAATAAACATCAACAACCATTTTACCTATTCCAAGAATGAACAATTCCCTAACAGGGAATTTGAATGCAGTGTGACATAGCACATTTCAGATAGAAAAAGTCTAATTTTCAAGTCCCATTTCTCATGTTTTTATCAAAGTAACCCTGGGAAAATCATTTAACTTTCCATCAGCCCCTTTGTTTTATAGATTAAGAAACTGGGGTTAAGAGAATTCAAAATGCCATATAGATCATATTATTATATTATTATATCAATTTAAATTTATCGATGAAATGACCTTAGTCAATTCTGATTCATTTTACAAATGAGGAAACTGAGACCCAAAGAATGTGATTTTTCTAGGTTTGTGAATGAAAAATCCCATATCCCATTATAAGAGGCTTAGATTTTAATGTTAGTAGGAGTCTTGACATAATCATAATTGTAATTCTAAAATAGTTAGCATGTCATGATTTTAGAAGGCTTTTTGTGATTCTTTTAGTATAAGTATTAAGGTTTTGAATTAAGTAAATAACTGCTTTAGCATAGGTCTTAGTATCAGCCCCATCCTTCAAAGTTGCTATATCATGCACCCTCAGCAATAATTATGGTCTTGAAGTTGTTATCTAGTATATGTCAGTAGGCGTTACCTGGGGATCGAAGCCTGGTACCACCCAACACCACCCACTCTTTTTTTTGCCTCACTAGTCCAGGCTGTACCACTTCCCCCTTGTCCATTTGTGTCACTACTCCAGGCTCTCCACGCACTAGCCTCTCTTCTATCAAGTGACTTTTAAGGCATAGTCAAATGACTTCTTGTACTAATAAGAAGCATTTCCTAGTTGCCCTAAGCAATGAACATTGCTCCCATGAGCGTCTCTTTTTAGATGGGTATAACTATTGTATTGGACTATTTTTGTTCTGGTGTAAAAATTGTCTAATTCCTTGGGGTATATAGGAAGGTCTTTCATAGTGCTGGGGGTCTTTTGATCTTGACCAGAAGTCTGACTTTAATTAGAGACGAGACTTCTCCAAATAAACTCATTTCTTTGTGGCTTAGAGAATTTGATTTGCATTCTTGTGGTTAGAAATTACCCAACAAGGTTCATCTTGATCGTATAAGGGGGAATAACCTGGGTTGTTGCCTTAAATATTATTTTGTGGGCTCAGTGGGTGTGAGGGAGACAGGAACGACAGAAGGCAGGACCAAACAAGGTAGGGAGACTGGGTTTAACTACTAAGGGGATTATCTATTAACAAAAGTGGCAGTTAGGCCCTAACTGTCACCCTGCATCACCTAGACAAGGAGCCTATGGAGCCAGCAAGCAAATGACAAGAGTTTATAACAATTTAATTAAAGAAACTAAGGTAAAGGATGGGAATAAGAGTTTCTATACTTTCAGACTAAGGGCAAACCACAGGGGCAGGGGAGGGACTTAACTACTCTCCTCTAAGACCTAAGCCAGGCAGGGCCCAGAGAATGGCAGGATTAGAGTGGGAATCCTCACAGCAGAGTCCAGAGATGTGACAGGATGTCAGGAGCCAACACCTTCAGAATTGATGATCCAAAGCAGCCCAGTAGGGAGAGGAAGTCTGCAAGCTGTCCCTGAGATCTCAGGTCACTTCCCTACTCAGTGCTGTCTTATAGGATTGATGTCTTCTGCTTTCAACCTTCTCCACTCTCCAGGATCCCAGGGAATGAGGGTACAGTTCCACTAGCTCTGAGGTCTCCCAGGGTCAGTTACAGCTTGTCCCAACCACCATGGAGTCTGTATTAGAGAGCAAAGCTACACTTCCAGCTTCCCCATTCCATTTGGAATTCTCCAGCCCTTCCTGTTAGGTCTCCTGAATGATAACTTAGTAATCTTCCTCATAACAGTAGTAATCAAAAGAGCTAAAATTATGGCCAGATTCTATGAGTCAATAACTAGAATTATTTCTCCCTAATAGCACACTCACACACACATATCTTTAAGAGTTTGTTTTGATTTGTTTTGTTATTTTTTAAAGCTTTTTCTGAAAAGTTGAAAATGAATTACATTATTAAGATCCTCTGAGGAGATGACATCATTTCTCCCTCATAAATTATTAAAATATTTCAATGATATTATGACTAAATGCCATGAAAGTGGCATATCTAGTTAGAGGGATTCACAATTAGAGTTTTTTTCATCATGGTCCCTTAAAATTTGTCTCAAAATAAAAATATTGGTGAGTTATTCAGCCTAAATTGGTTATCATTAATAGGAGGAAATATATTTTTCTGAACTTTTCCAGAGCTTGGTATATGCCTTCAGCACCTAGTCTAATATCCTGTGCAGGGCAGAAACTTAATCAATGTTTTCTTTTGAATTGAATTTCTCTGTATGAAATCATCTGTAGTTTGGACATCCAATAGTGAGGAACTAATGTCTGCTACAAGTAGGCTTTTTCTCTGTTTGCTGAGCAGGCAAAGTCATTTAGCCGAGTTAAGGGTTAAAGAGAAAAAATATTTGCTTGCTTCAGACTATTCTACTACACAGAGAAATATTAAGCACACAATTTCCAAAAACTTGGCATAGCTAGAGCATCTCCTTTTTTCATAGGTAAAAGCCAACCCAGAAGAGGTTTGTCTCTGGAGGGAAAGGAAGAGTTTCTGTTTCCTTTTTAAAAAGGCAATATGCACAGGAGAGTTAATAGTGGCATAAGACAAGAATTATGAATTTAAGATGACCTAGATATGCGAATCTAGCTTTATGACCATAGACCTTACTGAACCTCCAGAGGTCTTTGTTTTTTTCATTTGTAAAACTGGGTTTCAATCTGTTAAGTCCATATTGAGTATGAAATTAATTGATGAAATGATTTATGGGAAGGTAATTTATGGAACAAGAGATTGGTTGGTGCTCATTTTGGAGCTTTTGTCAATATTTTAGAGCCTTTTTAATATAAAGGACATCTTACTAGAAGAAGAAAGCATGTAGGCATGGCACAATGGAATTTATGATAGGTTGAAATTGGTAGGATAAAAATATAGAAGTTGTGTCTCCTGTTTAAGTCAAAAAATGCTGGAACTGAGTTAGAAGATATAGGTTCAAATCCTATTTTGGCTACTTATTCCCTCAGTATTCTTAGTCAGATTATTTCAGCCCTCTTTTCCATATACTCTTCATCAGCAAACAAAATTAGTGGAGCATACTAAATTATCTCTATTATTTTTTTCATGTATAAATCTATTATTTGTTTAATTCTATACCCCAATATGATAAGAATTTAACTAAATAAGAATTTAAGTTCATCCCAGGATTTAGAAGTTTTGTTGGTAAGAGGCAATGAGTTTGATTCACCTACTAGAGGCTAAGTGTCATGTAAATAATGGTCAATCAAATTTCTATGTAAAGAATCTAGAAAATTGATTTCTTTTGAATCTAACCTAGGATATATCTCCCTTAAAAGATCATCAAAATCTCATATCTTTAATCATTTGCCTCAAAGGGATTTGGGTTGGGATTCCATGGGGTACCACTTAAGAACAGAGTAAATTGCATACTCAATAAATTACTGATATAAGGTTTGATGAGAAGAAGGACATAGAGGGAAACCTGTCATATATTCATGAATTGAACTTACTTATGGAGTAAATTGTCTTCCTATTGCATCCCAAATATTGTTTCCACCTCTAAAAGAGCTATAATTCTCTTATTTTTATCTATTCACAGGACTGTTACTCCTGTTCTAGCTGTTATCATCTCTCAAATAAACTATTTCATGAGAAACTAAATTACCCTATTTGATATTTTTCTTCCCCACTTTACCACCCTCTTCAATCCCCAGCTATTGTCTCACTAGACACCATTCCACTCCATTTAAAAAACTACATCCTGAAAAAAATTAAAACTTTAAGATTACAACCCAGGGTCTTATTGTTCTGATTGGTAGTAGTTTTAAGTTGGCCAATACACCTAGTTTCATTTCTAGTCACATTTCAAATTACTTCTAAGCCACCCACTCACATTTATGTTGATAGATATGTGAGGAATGGTGTAGCTCTTTCCCATCCCTTTCTAATCTTGGGTCATTTAAACCAATCCACTTTGCCTTTGCTCCTGAAAAGGGTATGTCAATCTATTTGCTGAAGATTTACTTACCAATACTCATTATCTTTCCCTCTCATAATTTCAGCTCCTTAGTTGCAAAGTATTTGGTGCTGTTGTTTATTTGTTTCCCAAGAGTAATTAGCTTACCTTGTTTTTCAGTCCTGTCAATAGAGTCCAACTGTTTGTGACCATATTTCCTTGGCAAAGAAACTAGAGGGATTTGTTAATTCCATCTCTAGCTCATTTTACAGATGAGGAAGTTGAAGCAAACAGGATTAAGTGGCTTGACCAAAGTCACAGAGCTAATAAGTGTCTGAGGCCATATTTGAACTCAAGAAGATAAGTATTTCTGATTCCAAGCCCAGTGTGCTCTCCACTTTGCCACCTACCTGCCCAGCTTGACTCATAGGAAGTACTTAATAAATCCTCTTCTATTCTTTTGTCATTCAGTCATTTATTCAATTGCTTATCCATCAATTCACCTATCTATTTATTTCATGAACTATATAATTAGCCTGAACTTTCTTTTTACTATTCCATATCCATGACATTTCAGCTGCCATCTCTTTGCCTTCCTACTGGCTGTCCTTTGTGTCTGGAAGGCACTTTCTCCTTATACCTCTGTCTTTTAGAATCCTTAATTTTTTTCAAAGCTCAACTTTAATAGCATATTTCTCATGCCTTTCCTCATGCCCTGAACTGATGTGACTTTCCTGCAAAATGATCTTCTGTTTTATATATAATTTGTATATGGATAGATTACTATATTGTATTTGCACATATTTCTACACATATACATATACTTGGTATTGTTCTGATTGTTAACTAGCAACTTTTGTCTTTATATTCCCAGATCCTCATCATAGTTCCTGGCACATAGTAGGCATTGAATAAAATTCATTTTGATTAATTGACATGGTTATAAATAATAATTATTCAAAGCAGAATTAAATTAATTCTGTAAGAAAGAGATAAGTAAAGGGATATAGAGGGATAGAAAGATAATTTAGAGAAGTTCTACTCTAGATGATTTTTAAGTACTTAGCTGACAATTGGATAGTCATAAATCCACAGAGCCTAAATCAGGGGGTTGAGTGTTTCCACAGCTGTGATGAAAACATGTCCTGGATACTAAGCATGCCCATTTTTTCATTATTATTTGAGAGTTTTCAATCTGCTGATTAGAAGGAAGAAGGAGTGGTAAGAGGTAAAAAGCAAAGCACAAAAATTGTTATTAAAATTCATCCACAATGGAAACTGTGCCTGAAAGATAAGAGGTGGGGAATGAGAATTCCTTATATGCACTTGCACTTCCTTAACCTCTCAGATGAGCCCGTTTTCTTGGTTAGATGATGTGCATAGTTCCCCAGCAATCAGATTTCATCTTCATGCACACTAATGAAAACTTTTATAGATCTCAAATCCAAAGAAATTAAATTAGACAAAAGGAGTTTTTTCCCCTTAATGAAAAATAAAATGTTGTGTTTTTGTCTTGCACTGTGGAGCTTTCCCCACACTTAGATGCCTCATTATTGTGCCCTTAGTATGTGATATGGTCATTTTGAAATGTGCATATTCCAAAGAAAGGGTAACTGAGGGGAAAAATATGGATCCACTAATAATAGACTGGGGTTAGTAATCCTGTGATTATTCATTGGAAAGAGCTTCTCAGAACAGGTCCTTGAGTACCATCTAGCACAGTGCTACATGCAGCAGGAAACTAGAAATCTATTTGATTTTGATGATGAAGCAGCCTATTGAGCACCCATGGGGTCCACTTTAGGTGACCTTGGGAGAGATCTCTAGATCCACACATACTCCTAGCCATAAAAGTTTACTGAACTATATTTTGCATCTGGATAACAATTCACAAGAAGAGAATGGTTGTTTTTTCTTAGCACTGGAGAAACTGGGCTGTGAAGGAAATTCTATGAGACACTAAACATATATAATCAGCCTTTGAATTTCTTTATTTTTTCTCCAAGGGTTTGCACACTGCAGCTGCAGAATGACAAGTTAGGAGGTCATTCTGATTAGATGGAAAGCAGGCCCTAGGGCAGCTAAGTGTAAAAGATTAAAAGGAGAGTGCAAATTATTTTAACTACCTTTTGGCCAGCCTTCTGACAATATAAGTAATACTCTGCATTTAGCACTTAAAACAGATTATTGTGTCTTATTCAGAAAGATCATGAGAAGATTTATTTTTGCTTTGTCTTCAATTTGAAAATGGGCAATAGAATTGTTTTTGGAGCTCTTCATTAATTGAAGCCACGTCAGCATTTTCCCTAGTAGGAGAATTCTCATTTTCTCTCCACTTAATGTACTTACCCTATCTAAATTTTTGAAAAATTAGTGTGTTATAGGCCCATAACATAAATCCAGAGATGAATATAAGGTAGGAGACCTAAGGAGAAACCAGAAGTTTAACTGCGGGAAGGAAGGACAAGTGGATTTGGACAAGAGCGGATTTCATCTGAATTTGGTGAATCAGACCAAACTTCTAGCCAAAGCTTCTTTGACCTACATTACATCAGAACTGACATTCTAATAATCCACTAAGTTTAATATATAGCCACCTTGGGATCCTGGACTACTTCTGAACACCCTCAGCATAGACCAACCACACTGGACACCTTCTTTCTCCAGCCTCTGGCTCACTGGTAAGGAAGTGAGACTATAAGGGATGGATTGTATGAAAGTCTGTAGTTGTTTCTCTCAGCCCTGAGATGGAACAAAGATAATAACCTGCAATTTTTAGGGAGTATACTGATCATTCTATCTAGACATTTAAGCCTATTTGCCCACAAAACCTTAAGAATTATAAGTTAAATATTCTTCTTAGCTTTCTGTCACTTAAAATTCTGCTAAGCATGATACCCATTAATGTATTCAAGTAATTAGTAAGAAAAGCACCAAACACCAATGACTGGAACAATATTCTAGAAACAAGTTGATATTAAAATATTGATAAATACATTTTGGGATGAGCCACTACTCAATCACTTAGCAGTCTATATAAGTATACTATTATGTTGTCCACATTTTTTCATCTTTTCCATGAAACTAGTATGACAGAATTTTTCAAATGTTTTCCTAAAATCTATATAGCCATTATCTACCATATTTCTTGATCCTTCAGTTTAATGATGCTATTAAATATTTTTAAATGAAATTAAATCAGTATGGCAAGATCTGGCTTCTTGATGAAGCTGAGATGTTTCTTTGGGCTAAAAGTCTTATAATATTTTCCTTTTTATTATTATTATGGGTTTGACATGAATGGACACAAACATTTCCATATACTATGAGCAGGAAATAAGGATGTGATATGAAACCATGAATTTATATTATATGCACATTTTACATCATGTATAATTTGAATTTAACATAGCAGTTCTTAATATAACATAGCCCTCCCTTTCTCTGCCCTTTTCTCAGTTTCCTTCTATGCTCGTCTATTAACTTTTAAATGATTCATTGAAATTCCTTTTTTGGATTTATATATTATTACTCCTACCTCCAATTGCCCAGCTTCTCATTTAAAACAGTGGTAACAAAAGACCTTCTATTGATACAAAATGCATAATCATGGAAATCAAAGCTACACATTGACACAATCTGAAAATGTAGGTATCATTTTGGACATCTATCCTATCAAGGGTCTACCTATATCTTTGCATGAAGTGAGAAGTGATTCATCATAAATCTGAAATACTGATAGGATATTGCACTGATCATAGTCCTACCATTTTTGTTTTGCTTTGTTTTGTTTCTTAATGCTTGTATTTTCTTCAAAATGAAGTAGTCTACATAAATTATTCTCCTGGATGTGCTCATTCATTCTGTATGGATTAATAAAAACATTGCTGGATTGTTCATTCTTTTCTTAGGAAAAAACATTCAATTGCACTATTATATAATATTTTTTCAGCTATTCCCAATAGTAGGCAATCATTTTGCTTTGAATCTTTGCAACAACAACAAAAGTTGGCACCACCAGTATTTTTGGTACACTTGGGTTGTTATCCATTTTTTTCTATATAAATTTATTAGCAGTATTTTTAGGAACAGGAATATGAAGATTTTGGTAACCTTTTATATATAGTTGGAATTTACTTTCTAAAATGGTCATTTCATAATTCCACTAATAAATAACACATTGATGTGACAGAACCACCAGAACTTCTGCAGTAATTGCTACTTTTTTCTCCTCATCCTCATCCTCATCCTAGTCATCCTTATTCTTATTCTCCTAGTCCTCCACCTCCTCCTCCTCATCTTTCTTCTGCTTCTCCTCCTCCTCCTTCTCCTTCTCCTTCTTTACATTAGAGGATGGGTGATGAAGCATCAAAAGTTTTATTTTTAATTTCCATTTATCTTATTTAGTGATTTAGAACATCTTAAAAATGGGTGTTAATAGAGTACCATTCTTTTGAGAATTACTTTTTAATATATTTGATTTTTTAGTGAGTGATTCTTATTTAAATGTATTTGAATATTAATTTAAATAGCTATTAATATTATAAATTAGTTTGGTCAAAATAGCTTTAGAGGGTAGGTGATTCAGCATTTTTGGGTATCTCTGAGAAATAAGTAAACCCAAATCTAGAAACCTGGGTCATAAAAACTAGAACCAAATTTCCCAATCTTCAAATAGAACATTGCAATACACCAAACTTCCTAAATTCTGAAAATGGATGATAGTTGTAAGTAATTGTTTCCCCCATCACTTTTCCTTTCCTTAACTGGTGTTTCTTCTTATACCTAGAAAATAGTGTTTTCAAAATTCATCAATTTTTAACCCACTAAAAAAGCACCAATATGAAATAAGATGACAATGAATTTACCAGTCATAAAAATTGTAAATGATAACAATGTTGATATTCATTTATTTTCATAAAGAAACAAGTACTAGAACTAAGACTGTTCAGGCTGCTCCAATCTGACCCAAATTACCATAGCATTTCTTGAGAGGGTAGGATTATTAAAAATAAAAAATAAGTCATATATATAAGGATTTGAAACTGGTGTTAATAGTTTCCAAGAGAAGAAGTAAAATTATTGACTAACTTATGAGACTCATAAGGTAACTGGACAGATAGGGGTATCAAACAGGGTAAGACAGGACCTATAGAGATTCAACAAATTTCTAAGAGTATTAATGAGAAACTAATTTACATGAGACAGAAATAAAGCATAGTAAAAATAACATTTGATTTTGAATTTAGAGAATATGCTTTCAAATCATAGTTCTCCTACTTGTTAGCATTGTAAAATGGGGTACCTCATTTCATGTCTCTGGATGTCAGTTTCATCAGCATTAAAACAAGCATCTTGTACTATATGGTTTATATGTCCCCTTCCAGGCTTAAATCATAAGGTCCTTTATCATTACAAAAGTTGGGTAATAAATATAAGTTCCTCCTGAAATGAGGTACACCTCAGTATTTAACAGCAGCCTACTGTGGATTTGGTATAGGATAAAAATCAAAATTGATTTGAAGAGGAATATTATGTATGCAAAAATCTTCAATTTAAACTTTCTGTGTATTTTATTATGGATTATATGAAGTGATAGCATAACTAACTACAGCTATCTGTTTTCCACTGATAACATACTTGGTTTTCCTGCAAAGGCAAAAAAGAGGGAAAAAAATCAGATATCAAATAAGGGCAGTATTTTAATTTTTACTTATAAGATCTGAAATATTCGCTATGGTGTAGATTTTTTAAAAAAAGGAAAAGATTCCCAAGGAGATATTTTGTCTGCTTATTTATTTTTAATCAAGTTAACATTAAAACATCATGGTTTGTATTTATAGAAGGAATTTCACAAACATTATCTCCTTGGTGGAAGAATGGTAAGGGTGGGCAATGGGGGTCAAGTGACTTGCCCAGGGTCACTCAGCTAGGAAAGGTCTGAAGCCAGATTTAAACCTAGGACCTACTGTCTCTAGGCCTGGCTTTCAATCCACTGTGCTACCCAGCTGCCCCTTGTCCTGATATTCTTGATCATATAAGAATATATAAAAGTCTCACAACCAAACATAGAAAAGCAAAGATATTAAATGGATCTTTTTCAGACAGTGCTATAAGCTAAAATATGCTTTAAGAATTACACTGAAGAAAGGACTGGAGAAAAAAAGACTAAAAATTAATTGGGAATTAAATACTCTTCTCTTCAAGCATGAGCAGACAAAGAACAAATCAAAGACAGAACCAACAGTTTCCTTAAAGAGAATGAAAAGCAAAGACAACATGCCAAAAATTTTTGGATGGAGCTAATGCGGAACTTGTTGGAAAATGTAGATCTCTAAATGTTTAAATTTAAAAAAAGAGAAAAAGACCAGAACAATAAATTAGGTGTACAACTAAAAAAATTGGAAAACCAACAAAATAAAAATTCCCAATTATAAAATGAATTAGAAATCCTGAAAATCAGAGAGATTAATAATATGAAAACTATAAAAAATAGAAACATTGGAGTGATAGATAAGACAAAGTGTTAGTTTTATGAAAAAATTCGATAAAATAGGTAAAATATTTTATATTTTTACCAAAAAAAAAAGAAGAAACCTAAATCACCAGTCTTAAAAATGAAAAGGGTAAAATCAATGGAGAAGAATTAAAGCATTTGTTAAGAGTTATTTTCTGAAATTATATACCAACAAATTTAATAATTCAAGTACAATAGATTAGAATTTAAAGAAATATAAATTTTCTAGATTAATATAAGAGGAAATAGAATGCCTAAATAATCCCATCTCAGAAAAAGTAATTGAAGATGCCATCAATGAATTCCCTATGATAAAACTCCCAGGATCAGATGGATTCAAAAGTGAAATCTACCAAACATTTAAATACAATTAATTCCAATATTGTATAAACTACTTTTAAAAATAACTGAGGAGAAACTCTTAATACATTTTTTATAATATTAATACCTAAACACAGAAAAGGAAAAAGAAAAGAAAAAGGAAACTATTCAATAATCTCCCTTACAAATATTGATGCAATAAATTACTAAAAAGGAATTTAAATTAATATGTCACAAGGACTATATTAAATGACCAAGTAGGTTTTATGCCTTAAATGCAGTAATGGTTCAGTATTGAGGAAAATGTCAGCACAATTGATCATATAAATAATAATACCAATAGAAACCCTATGATTATCTCAACATATGAAAAATCTTTTGAAAAAAATGTAATATATTCTTATTAAAACATTAGAAAGCATAATAATAAATGGAACATTCCTTAAAATGATAAAGAACAATAATATAAAACTATCAGCAAGCAGTGTCTTCAATTATGATGACCTAGAAGCCTTCCTAATAAGTTCACAGGTGACCAAGGTTTCCCACTACCACCACTACTATTCAATACTATGCTAGAAAATCTAGGTATAGCTTTGAGGAGAATCAATTGAAGGAATTAAAATAGGCAATGAAGATGTAAATCTATCTCTCTTTGCAGATGATATGATGGTATACTAATAATCAATGAAGAAGTAATCAAAATCATGAACAACTTCAGTAAAGTTGGAGGATATAAAATAAACTCACATAAATCATCAGCATTTCTCTATACTATTAATAAAATACTACAAAAGTAGAAAGAGAAATTCCTTTTAAAATAACTATGGATAATAAAAACCACCCATGAGTCTACCTGCTAAGGCAAACCCAGGAACTTATGATCACAAATACAAAACACTTTTCACACAAATAAAATCAGATCTAAACAATTGGAAAAAACATTAATTGCTCATGGATATATCAGGCCAATTTAATAAAAAATACTATTCTACCTAATTTAATTTATCTGTTCATTACCATACTGAACAAACTACTGAAGTATTCTATCATGGAGCTAGAGGAAAATAATAAAATTAATCTGGAAGAAGAAAAAGCCAAGAATATCAAGGGAATTGATGAAAAAAAATGAAGGTAACTTAGGTGTACAGAATTCAAGCTTTATTATAGAGAGGCAACAATAAAAATAATGTAATACTAGATAAGAAATAAAATAGGATATTAGTGGATGAATTAAACACTCAATACATAGTAGTAAGCGACTATAATAAATTATTGTTTGACAAACTGAAAGAACAATGTTTTTTGGAAGAAGAATTTACTATTTGATTAAAAACTGCTGGGAAAAAAAATGGAAATGTTTAGCACAAACTTAGCACAGACCAACACTTCATGCACTATACCAAGTTAAAAATCAGATGAATACATTATCTAGAAATAGAGAATGATATAATAGACTACTTAGTTGATTATGAAATTATCTCACTGTCATATTTATGGATAAAGAAAGCATTTTTATCCCAACATTACATAGAGAACATTACAAGATGTAAAATAAATAATTTTGACTCCATTAAATGGAAATATTTTTGCACAAACAAAACTGATAAAGACAAGACTACAAGGGAAATATAAAAAGGGGAGGGGAATTGTAGCGTGTATCTGGTAAACACCTAATTTCTCAAATAAATAGAGAACTGAGGCAAATTTATGAGAATACGAAGCATTCCCAATTGACAAGTACTCAAAGGATGCACCAAAGTAATTTTCAGATGCAGCAATTAAAACTATCTTTAATCATACATAAAAAAGTTTTCAAATCATTGTTAATTAGACAAATGCAAAGTAAAACAACTCTGAGGTACCAACTCATGCCTATCAGACTAACCCTGATAAAAAAAGATGAAAATCATAAATAATGAAGGGAATATGGTAAAACTGTGACACTAATTCACTGTTATTGGAGCTGTGAACTGATATGACCATTTTGGAGAGCAATCTGGAACTATGAACATTAGCCCATCAAACTTTACATATTCTTTTACACATAACATACTTCTAGGAAGAGAATTCTACTTGCAACAAAATATTTGTAGCACTTCTTTTTATGGTGGCAAAGAACTGGCAACTGAAGGGATATCCACGAATTGTGGAATAACTGAATACATTATGACATATGATTGTTATGAAAGATATCTGTGCCATTAAAAATTACATACAAGATGATCATACACACACAGGCAAACCTGGAAAGACATATAAACTGAAATGAAGTGAATTCAGCAGAACCAAGAGGACATATTACACAGTAACAAAAAATAGTTTAAGAAGATCAACTCTGAATGAATGAACTACAGTGCAAATATCCAGGATAACTCCAAGGGTCTCATGATGAAAAAATGCTATCCTCCCCCATAAAAGGACCTGACTGATTCTGCATGCAGATCGGTGAATACTATTCTTCCCTCTATTTCCACCATGATTTTTTTCTTTAATATAAATGTCTTATTTCACAACATGACAAACATGAAACTATATATTGTAAATTAATGCATGTACAACCTATTTCATATTGCTTGCCATCTTGGGGAGGGCTCCCGGATAGGAGGGAAGGAGAACAATGATTGCAAAATGTCAGAAAATTATTTTTACAAAGTTTAGTAGCACTTTACCTTTGTTGAACCAATGTCAAGTTCGTTCATTCTTAATAGTTCTTCTGGGAAGCAGCGAAAAAAGCATTTAGAATTTTCATTTCTCTAATATAGTCAGACTCCACAAGGCTACTACATATGATAACACTGTTATGATATGATCTCAAAGCTCTTCATTTTTTAGCTTCTTTTTATAATCTGAGATCATCTCTGTAATTTCACATTAGAATGTGAGATTCCTTGGAGGATTTTTCTTTCTTTTATTTATTCACAATTATTCAATGGAACAACTAATAGTGTCATTTTTACATATGACATAAAATATTTATGATTGTAAAAATAGAAAAATGAGCCATGAGCATGTTGACTATAGCACATTTGCTAACAAAGGCTCAGGTTGCAAGTGAAATTGCAAATAATTTATCCATTTATTCCAGTGATAATGAGGTGATCTTTTGGCATATGTGTTTTTAATTTTATGTTTTATTTAAGACCACCAAGTATTCAATACCTACAAATTTTCACTGTAAGATTATTCATTTATCTGGTGTAATAGATGATGTAAGCCATAGATGTAATTTAACTATTAATATAAAATTATCTTTGTTGAACTTTAATTTAAAAATAAAATATGATAAAATAATGCAAAATAAAAACTATATGGCCAATTTAATGTAATAAATTAAATTATAATAGTAAATCACAATTTGTTTTTGTCTTAGCAGAGAATGTTTACAGAAACTATGCTTCTTTTTAATTTAGATGAACATTACCCCAAAATTTTGAATTAATAAACTAATTCCATTATATGGTTGTTGTTAGAAATGTGTACCTTCTTTATGGGGAAAAGTTTTAACTCATAATTTGGCATTGAGAGTTTTTCTCTAATAATATCTCTCAATGGTTTAAAATATTTGTTTTGATTTTGTTTCAAATATATGCTTAATGTTATTACACAGAGTTTTAAAATATTCTTACATATTGGATTCATCAGATATATTTGATAGTATTTCATAGTGAAATTGTTAGGAAAATTGCACAATATATTCTGGGGCTCAGCATGTAAAATTCTTATTATATTAGGCAAATATGCCAAGGAGAGAGAAAGCAGGAAGGTCATGTTTATATAGTCTTATAAATCCTAATCATTTTGGCTAGATGATTTAGCAATAAACTTCTCCCAAAGCCATTTATAGAAGGGTCAGAACTTTTCAGGTGTCTCTTCAATTTTCATAAGTGTCTCTGATTGGTTTTGACTCTAGGCACATCATGCTTCCTTCAATATAAATTGATCACCTGAAATCTCATTACCATGAAGACTGAATCAGCTTTTGATACTCAGCACCTTCTCAAGTCCCACTGAGTTGTCTCTCCTTTCTTATTGGAGAGCTGTATGTAGGAGCAATAAACTTTTCCCAAATCTTTCTTTAAAGAGTGCTCAAAACTTTTCAGGTAACTGTCCATTTTCCATCAACTGTTCTGCTTGATTTGGACTCTATAAGCATCATGCCTTGTCTTACGTTTCCCTTTGTGTTCCCCAATGTCAGCCAATTGTTAGCTTCCTTATGGGTATTGTCTTCCCCCATTAGATTGAAAGCACCTTGAAGATAGAAATGGGTTTTTTTTCTTATTTTTATCCTCAGCACTTCAATCAATGCCTCTCACATAGTAGATACTTAATAAATGTTCATTAAATTTAATTATGTAGAAAAAAAAGAAGAGAGAGAATGGAATATATTGTGTTAGAAACTAATTTGGCTTATGTTGTTCATTATTAAATGATATCATATACGATTTTGAAAGGTGCTGGATACAATTATCATCTTGAACAATACCTAAAAATTAATTAACTATTTTGTTCCTTCTTCCTGACATCAAAATTATCAAAACAAGTAGAAAAAGAAAAGGGAAAAAATGAGAAAGAAGAGTAACAAATTCCATCCTAGAATTTTTGGAATATAGATAAAATATGTCAGGGTGGATTTAACTTCTTCTGTTAGAGTGCTAGCATGGCATTTATCCTTTGTGCATTCTTTCTATTTTCTTCTTTATCTTTTGTTCTAAGTTCTATCATAAGTTGATTATGTCACCAATAATTGAACTGTGTGTACTAAAATGCAATTTCTATTCCTCATGTATTTTTAAACATTATTCATCCATTGTAAATGCTAAATCCAAATGGAAATTAATATATCTCCCATAGTTCTTTCATATCAGTTCAGGTAATAGTATAAACATATTTTGGTCGGCAAAAGGACACTATTAACCAGTGGTAGATGTAATCACAGAAGCAAGGAAGTTATAAATACTCTCAGGGTCCTTAGGACGCTATTGAGAGAGAATATGTTTATTATACCTACCATTGTAGTTCTCAAACCCCCACTGATAAGTTTCAATTTTTACAACTACCTATTCAAAATAATAATGCTCTCAGGTAACAAACATAGCAATTTTAGTTTTCAGTAAGATAAATAATAATAGTATTTAATGAATAATTAATTAATCACAATAGGCACATAAATAGGGTTATGTTCTTCTATCAACATATTCAGAATCTGTTCACAAGTGTGTGCACAAAATTTCAACAACCTCTGCCAAGGAAAAATACTGAGGAAAACCCATATGTTTAGACTAATTCACAACTTAGAAACTAAAACATCTGTGTCCTCTTTCTGCATCAGTAACTATCAGTAACTATCAGTTCCTTTACTGATATAGCATTTTTCTTAAATAGGTTCTTCTATTACTAAGTTGAGTTGATCCACACCATGCTTGACATACTATGCTTCTCAAAGAAGCAAAATTTTCAATTTTTTGTTCCCATACCCTTGCAGTGATGTTGATGCCTATGTATTATAAAATATCACAATTTCCAGAGAATTCAATGCATAGATCAACCAAAGGATGATGGAAAACCACATGCTAAGTTTGAGTAGGCTGCAGTATAATACAAATGAGGGATTATATAAGAGTAATTATAAAAAAGAATGCCAACTATGAATTGACCAGAAACAACCAGATGAATAATTAAATAAATAAAACCAGTCAAGTGGAAAGAGAAACAAGACAAACTGATAGCTTTTTTAATTCCATTGGTAATGGTAAAATATTATGATGAATCAAAAGAGGCCTCTAGGGGGCAGCTGGGTAGCTCAGTGGATTGAGAGTCAGGCCTAGAGATGGGAAGTCATAGTTTCAAATCTGGCCTCAGACACTTCCTAGCTATGTGACCCTGGGCAAGTCACTTGACCCCCATTGCCCACCCTTACCACTCTTCCACCTAAGAGCCAATACACAGAAGTTAAGGGTTAAAACAAACAAATAAATAAACAAACAAACAAACAAACAAATAAGTAAATAAATAAATAAATAAATAAATGAGTGAATGAGTGAATGAATGAATGAATGAATGAATAAATATATATAAAGAGGCCTCTAACATATGTTAGGTGGAGGTACCTTTGATGTCCCTTCTAACCCTTAATCATAAATTGAAGTTTCTTCTCCTATTCAATAAGGAACATGGATATTTGAGTCAGTGATCAGCACTAGTTCCCAAAATTACTGAACCCAAAGTATTTCATGGTACATCATCTAATTGGAATGGTACTTAGAGATTATCAATTAGTCAATTTTCCTCCAGTAGGTCTCAATGTAGTAGTTCTCAGCAGCATTACAGTTCTATTTGAAGCACTTTATCTCTCATCTTGACTCAACTAAGAAGCTATTGGGTAATGAAACAGTCTAGGAGGTGGAAAAAGGTGTGGGATTCACAAATATTTACATTTTTAATTATTATGATCTATAAAAGTGATAGTCCTGAAATAATTAGTGTTTAAAAGGTGGTTAGAACCAATTGGTCAAAGCTTTGTTAAATATATTTCAAACCTCTCTCAATCCTATGAGAAAGTCTGGAATTTAAAAATACCTCAAAGGACTAAATTATAACATTTGATGAAGTATTATTTTTTATTAATAAAGAAAATAAAACAGAGATAAGATGGTAATATTTTCAGAGCAAAATCATAATATGCTCTTGGCAATTACTTGTATTTAATATGCATTTTTAGTGACAGAAATTATAATAAAATTACTTTTTAAAATCATGTCAATTGAAATAACAATTCTTCTAGAGAAACCACTGACTTCATTTGGGAGTTATTGCATTTAACATGGGACATCCATGATTAGTTCACACAAGTTGACATAGGAGAAGAATCTGAGTTCTCTTTTGAAACAGCAAGTCAGTGACTAGAGGTATTTAAAGGTGTGGAAACTCATAAAATATTGTAAGCAAGCCAAAATGGATTCAAGTATTTACTACCATAGGGGTAATAGATGTTGAAAGTTATGAGGCACGGGCAATATTTTTGTTTTTCTTTTTCTGAAAGGTAGCATTATGTCTTAGCATCAAACAAACAAACAAACAAAAAGATGATAAAGAGAACATCAATAGTTTTCCACCTATATTCCTACTCCTTCATCTATATCAGTGATTCCCAAAGTGGGTGTTACCATCCCCTGGTGGGTGCTGCAGTGATCCAGGGGAGCGGTAAAGGCCATAGGTGCATTTATCTTTCCTATTAATTTCTATTAAAATTTAAAAAAATAATTTCCAGGGAGCTAAGTAATATTTTTTTTCTGGAAAGGGGGCAGTAGGCCAAAAACATTTGGGAACCACTGACCTATATAAAACTTTATGAATCATTTATTGATGAATAAAGGAAATCTTTGATTAGGATTTGTCAAGTAATATTTACAAATAGACCATATATTTACCATCACACAATTAAATGAAATATACATATAATATCCCTTTGTGTTTATTGATTTATTTTTAGTTTTTAGTAGATTCAAATTACATATTTTAAAGGCATAAAGACCCTTTTCTATACATTAAGATATTTAAATATTCCTTGGAATATATATCAAAGTAACTACTAAATAACAGTCATGTTAGAAATGGATGAGATTTAAAAGGGAGTGAGTCTATTAAACAAAAACTGCTAGAAAAACTAGGAAAAAATGTGGCAGCAACTAGGTACAGGCCCACACCTCATATCATATACAAAGATAAAATGAAAATTATACATGATTTGGAAATAAGGGGTCATACCATAAACAAATAAGGAGAACAGAAAATAGTAACTTTTTAGACCTGTATGTAATAGAAGAATTTATGCCAAAACAAAACACAGAAAACATTATGAGATGTGAAATAGATAGCTTTGACTACATTATATAAAAAGTATTTTGCACAAAAAATTAATTCATGATGGTGGAGCTGAGAAATGTTTCAACCATTCTGGAGAGCAATTTGGAATTATGCAAAAAGGGCTATAAAATATTGCATATCCTTTGATCAGGTAACACTAGGTTTACATCCCAAAGAGATTTTTAAAAAAAGAGTAAAAAGATCTACGTCTGCAAAAATGTTTGTAGATGCTATTTTTGTGGTGGCAAAGAACTGGAAATTAAAGCAATATCTATCAATTGGAGAATGGAAGAAGAAATTGGGATATATGATGGTAATGAAATCTTATTGTGCTGTAAGAACTGATGAACAGAATGATTTCAGAAAGAGTTGGAAAGCCCCTCATGGACTAATGCAGAGTGAAATAAACAGAACCAGGAAAACATTGTACACAGTAACAGCAATATTGTGGAATAATCAAATGTGACTCACCCAGCTATTATAGGCAGAATAATGATCGAGGACAATTCTGGGGGCCTTATGTCAAAGAATGATATCAACCTCAAAAGAAAGAATTGTTTGAGTCAGAATGAAGATGAAAGCATATGATTTTTCAATTGTTTATATGGGTTTACATTTTGGGGTTTTGGTTTTATAGCATTATTCATTTACAAAAATGAGCAATATGGAAATATGATCACATGATAATACATTTATAACCTAGATCAAATCATCTACCAGCACTGGGAGGGGGAAGTGTAGGGAGGGAGGGAGATAAGTTCATCATATAACTTAGGAAAACTTGTGTTAAAATTTGTTATCACATGTAACTGATAAAAAAATTAAAATAAAAAATTAATTCATCCATGATTAAATGACAAAAAAACTGGGGGAAAATCATTATAATAAATGTCTCTGGAAAAGGCCTCATTTCTCAAATATATAAAATATTGAGATCAATCATAAGAATACAAAGCATTCCTCAATTAACAAATAGTCACAAGATATGAAAGGGCAATTCTAAGAGAAAGAAATTAAACTATCTTTAATGAAACCAAAAATGCTCCAAATCATAGTTGATGAGTGAAACACAAATTAAAACTTCTCTGATGTACTTCCTCACACTTATCAGGCTAGCTAATAGGACAAAAAATAAAAATGATAAGTGTTGAAGTGGTTGTGGTATAATTGGACCACTGATACATTGTTGGTGGAGCTTTGAACTGATACAACCATTCTGAAGAGTAATCTGGAACCAAACCCAAAGGACCATCAAACTGTGTATATCTCTTGAGGGAGGAATGCCACTACTAAAAAGAGAACCTTTTTTTAAAGAGAACAAAGAGATAGGGGGAAAGAATCAACTTGCACCAAAATATTTACAACAGTTGTTTTTGTGGTGGCTAAGAACTGAAAACTGAAGGGTTGTTCATCAATTGGAGAATGACTGAACACATTGTGGTATATTATTGTAATGGCACATAATTATGCATTATTATCAATCATCAGGATATTAAATTCCTCATGTAAGAGATCTGTAATTACTCAAAAATTAATTCTATCCAATTATACCTAAAAGACTAAATGCATGAAAAATGAAAGAGTAAGGGACAGTTCTGTCTTAGGATCATCTTTGTGATGTCAAGAGAAAGTAAGAAAAACCTCTCTACTTTATCAGGCAGATGATTTTTGGTAACCTTTTTGCAGGAAATGGCCACGTTATATAGAATATGCACTTTTATGACTACTACTAAAACAATAATTCAGAATACATCCTCTGATATAAATTACCCATTTATGCATAAGATGTGAGTGTGTACATATGTAATATGGATGCAGGGGAACTAGGTCACATGCTTGGCCTGGAGTAGGGAAGACTTAAAAGATCTGAGTCTAGATCTAGCCTCAGACAGTTATTATCTGTGTGATCCTGGGGCAAGTCACTTTTATAGGGAATAAAAATGTTCTTTTGGTTCTGTTAATATCATTCTTCATTATTTCACGTATTTAAATTTACCAGCTCATTGTCTCCTATAGCACAAGTAATATTTCATTTGAATAATGTCTCAATAATCTGTTCATCCATTGCCCAATTCAAGAATATCCTCTTGATTTCCAATTCTTTGCCACCACAAAAAGAACTGCTACAAATATTTTGGAGCATATACGTTCTTTTCTCCTGATCTTCTTGGGAAATAGACTCAGAAATATCATTGCTGTAAGGTGTATATAGTTAACCGTTTTATAACTATCTGGACATAATTCCAAATTGCTAGCTGAAATGGTTGGATCAGTTCAGAGTTCTAGCAACAGCATATGTGTCCCCATTTTTTCCACATTCTCTCCAACATATATCATTTTGACCTTTCATTATTTTAGTCAACCCAGCACATATGAGATGTTATCTCAGATTTGTTTTGATTTTCATTTCTCTAATCAGTAGTAATTTGGAGCATTTTCTTTATATCTATATATGGCTTTGACTTCTTTATTCCAAAATGGTCTGTTCATATCTTTTGACTATTTTATTAATTGAAGGAAGGCTCTTATTCTTATAAGTATGAAAAAAGTTGCCTATATATTTGAGATTTCTACCAATTTTATGCTTTCTTCTCTTGGGCACACTAGTTTTATTAATACAAAGCATTTTTAATTCAATGTAATCAGAATTATTCATTTTATGTATTACAACATTGTCCATCTCTTTTTTATGCAGAAATCCTCTCCTATCCATAAATCTGATAGTAGTTAATATTTTCCCTATTCTTCTAATTTGCATCCAACATCTCTCTTTATATATAGGTTCTGTTTCCATTTTGATCTTATCTTGGTAAATGGTGCTAGAGACTGGTCTATATCTGATTTATGCCAAACTACTTTCCAAATGATCCAAGTTTTGTGGATAAGAATTCCTTATTTGGTATAATTGTTGGGTCCATTGGAAAGTCATTTGGTCATTCTAATTCTTTATAATGTCACAAGAGTCACTTTTAAGTTTTTGTAATTGCTATTTTTTCCCACTTATAAGATTAGTTTTCAAAGCCCTACTTACTTTGGTCTGTATCAATTCATGTAATTCCATGCTTCTCTGTGTTTGTATTCATTGTTCCATATAGCACATTAATATTTAAATTGCATCATATTCATTTCCCAATGACAACAATCTTTTTTGTTTACATTTGTTTGCTACCAAAGTGCTACAATATACATTTTGTTTTATACTTTCTCTTATGCATCATTCTAATTAAAATCATTGATTCCCTTTGTCAAGGTAAAACAGCTGTTTTAAATAAGCAGGAAAATGTATGTAAAGTAAAAGTATCAATTCAGAATTTACTAGTTATTTTATTTGAATAATTAGTTAATATTTTTTTATGCAAAATAATGTAGCCTATTTAACATCCTTTCTCTTTGGTCATAATGAGTTCAAATCACACACTCCTTTAAGTAAGTCAAACATTGTCCTTTTCCATATATATATATATATATGTATATATATATATATCTTTTGAAATGTGACTACTAATAATGTATTAAATCCCCAAACATGTGAATGAATTAACAGATTGCATTACTTTTTATGAAGAAATATCAGATGGTTCATTGAGAGAACATTAAATGCCTGTAGGAAAGAGGAAATATTGAAATAGGATGGTGAGCAGGGGGAGATAATGAAATAGGAAGGAACATGTAGCTAATTAAAAGCAATTTTCATCTATTTCAAAATTTTGCCTAGCAAGTCCCCAGAGGTAGATTATGTTTGATGGTACAGTCTCTCACCTAATTTTTCTTGGGGTCAATAGAATACATTAACAAAACACCTGGTAGGGGTTACAAGTTACATCTCTGACAAAATAACAAAGATTTTCTCTTCATCGAGCTTATATATATGGAGACTGAGCCAATAACCTTGGCCTTATTAGCAACATAGTTTTATAAATTCATCTAACCAATCTGGATTATTGAGAAAAGAGAAACATATTCAAAGTACTGATTTCAAGTAAAATATTACCATATTATCCGGAAGATTTCATTAGTTCTTCTATTCACTATACTTGATTCTTGTTATGAGAATAAGTAGTTTTTACATTTGGCAGAATGCTTCTTTATGGTTCTTTATATAGCTAATTAGGGGAAAATTTACAAGCTTTCAAATGAAGATGTTAGCCAGAACGTTTCAGTTCATTTTTTAAAATTATCATTTAAAATATTCTTCTAATGGAAATAGAGATGAATAAGGTAAATTATGATATTTAGGTAAAGATAATGAAGAAATAAAAAAGTGAGCCTGGGTGAAAGGAAATATGGAAAAATGTAAAGATAAAAATATGAAAATTTTATCATTGGAGAATTACTTATAAATCATCTTTTAAGTGGCATAAGTAAAAAATTACTGAATGAGACAACTTTGATTAATTCAGGTATTAATGTTTGTAACAGGGTGGGAGGGATGGGACATAAATGATCAGAAGTATTGATTCTATATGGATGGCTTTTTGGTGTATAAAGTATAGTCTGATCTGTTCTAGGAATCCCTTTATTTAGTGTTTTAGGCTACTTTGTATTCACTAAAAATTTCTCAGAACAAAAGCAGGAGAAGGAGACTCATCTCCCCAGCAATTGGGGCATTGATTCTATAAGTCCAGTGTACAGGGCACTGGTCAAAGTGAGAAGGGCTCAATCAGCTTTTTATATCACGCATATTGGAGTCACAGTAACTGAGTTTGGTCAAGGCATATTCTAGACAAAGCTCTAACACTTTTGAGAGCTATAACACAGAGTCCTATTGAATATTTAACTGATTATTTGATGACCAGAAGGTCAGAAAAGGCATCATGATCCACAAGAGCATTTAGTAATACTAAGGCTTAGAGATTACTAAACATTAAAGCATCATCTCCATATTCATATTCAATCTTTGTAGATAAAGAACATTGACCAATTGAATAGGGAGTGTGAATTTTTTTCTTTGGCTCAAAATCCAATTACAACACTAAAAGAGAAACAAAATATTTATTCCCTTTCATAATTTTATTGCCTTCATATATTTTTCCTTTAAATACTTATTATAGTTTGATTTTTCCATAAGCTCATCCCAATTACCACAATTTAATTTTCAAGTTCAAAGAAAGTATGGTCTAAAATTATTTGTAGCATATATATATATGTATATATATATACATATATATATATATATATATATATATATATATATATAGAGAGAGAGAGAGAGAGAGAGAGAGAGAGAGAGAGAGAGAGAGAGAGAGACAAAGACAAACAATATAAAGGGACTTTTAAAATTGTCAAAAATTTTATAGCTTTCAAATAAGTTAAGAATAACCAACTCCATTCAATAGGAAGAGGGAAATATTACTTGCAGGAGAGTTGGAGATAAGGCGAATTATGTTTCCTGATTTTACGTAATTAGTGTTCTCCTTTAAAAAAGCAATCACAGAATAAACAGTCTGCTGACATCTGAGAACTCTTTCCATTATTATAATATCAGAACTGGAGGAGACATTGCAGGTCATATATTCCAACTTCTTTATTTTATAAATGAATAAATTTATCCTCTGATTACAACCTGTAGAAGTTCTCACAATTTATATGTGGCAGATGGATTCAAACTCATGTTCTTTGACTCTAAATTTAGAACCCTTTCTACAATCCTCTTATCTCATAACTATCTACTGACTGAAATAAAAATAATTCTTTATAAAAAATACAATAGCTACTTATGTTCAGTGAAAATCTGCTTTATCCGGGAATGAAAATATCCCTATAGTTAAACATGAATTAACATTTGTAATCATCAAGGTAACAACAACAAAAAGGAGTCATTGGGAGAGGATTGACAAAAAGGGCTACAAATCACAAATATCATGAGGTTAGAAAATGATACGTTGCAAACAATGAAATAAAGAAATGGTACATTGCAAAAAATGAAACATTAGTGAGATAATAAGTTTGGGAAATTCTTGAGCAATATTATACTAGCATTTTACTAACAAGATCTCAGTAAGTGGAGCACTTTAAGAAACAAGAACGAAATGAATGCCTTTCATATTTTCAATCTATTTAACAAAGTGCTTCCAATTCTCATTTCAAATCTGTGGAATAAGACATATTGAGTTAACTAAATTAATCTGTATCTAAACCATTTACCAATCTGGATTGAGAGGACTTATTAAATTGAAAGTGTGTGTGTGTGTGTGTGTGTGTGTGTGTGTGTGTGTGCATGTGTGTGTATGTGTATGTGTGTGTGTGCGCGCATGTGTTTGTGTGTGTGTGTGTGTGTGTCTGTGTGCTAGGGGAGACAGAGGATCAGAATAAACTTCTTGATAGCAACTCTACTTATTTTTCAATACTTGTGACAATTTAAGATGCCTAGGGCCATTAAAAAGCCTTCACTTTATATTTTCTAGTAAATTGTGCCACAGTAATAATGCATTCCTGTGGTAGGATTCTCTATTTTCCTCATTGTACCAAGGAATAGACCTTATCACTAAAAACATGTAGGAGGCAATATGGTAAGTAGAAGGGGCACTAGATAAGAAATTAGGCCTGGGTTCAAATTTCCCCAGTACTTACCTTTCTTCGGCCTCAGTTTCCTTAGATTTCCACATCTAGATCTTTGATCCTAGCAATTATAGAATGTGGCACAAGGCAGATCAGAGAGGGTTAGAGTCCTAGTTTAGCCAATAATTATTGATGGTTATTGTTCTTCATATTCAAAAAGGACTAAGATGGCATCATTAAGTTGGGGTCAATATACTGTGGCTGATCAGACCAATATGAGCTTTGAAAGTGCTACCAGAAGTCACACAGAAATAGTCTCTAGTAACATTAGGGATGAAGATATTTCTAAACTTCTTATCTCATTTTTTATTTGAGTTACTGCAATTCTAAGTTGCTCGTAGATCACAGTGCCTTCTTCAATGTAGGCTTGCTATGGAGGAAACTCCTGTACCATTGTCTCCCATGTCTCACAACTGATGCCAGAGTTCTCCAGAGAGACCCTTAATCTATTCTTGTATTGTTTCTTCTGAACTCAATATGAGTGCTTACATTGTGGGAATTCTCCATAAAATAATCTTTTAGACAAACATGTCATTGTCATTCAAACAACATGGCTATCCCTTCAGAATCAGGCTATTTGTAGTAGAATTTGAATGCTTAGCAGATTAGCGTGAGAATTCAGTATCCAGTACCTGAATTTGCCAAGTGATCTTCAGAATCTTCTTGAGACAATTCAAATGGAAATGATTCACTTCCCTGGGATGATGCTGGTTTACTATCCAAATTTCACAGGCATACAATGAGATCAGCTCATATTGGTTTTGTAGACCTTTAGTTTCATAGGCAGCCTAATATCTTTTCTATCCCACATTTGCCTTCAGAACCTCTCAACACTAATCTAACTCTGGCAATGAGTGCATCAACCTCGGCATCTGCGTGGACATCCTTGTAAAGTATACTGAATTTAATAAAATTCAGTAAATGAATTTATCTGCAGCATTCCAAAAATTTTCTATTTTCTGTAAGTGATAGGCCCACATAAGAATGTTGTGGTTCCCCCAATAGAGAACCTTTATTTTCTTCATGTTAATTGATGGACCATAATTAAGTTCAGTTTCTGAAGCTACATTGAGTGCATGTTTATCTGCAAATCGAAAGGCTTACATCATTTTAGTCTTGGCTTTAACTTTTCCTTGTTAAATAATTTACCACTAGTATGGTAGCTGATCTTCATGTCATTTTCATTCTCAATGAAATAGTCCAACAATACCACTGAAAACATCATGGTAAAAAAAAAGGTGGCTGCAACCAACCAGTCCTGCTTCACTCTATTGGTGGGTGACTAAGAAAGCACAAGAATATTGCCCATTTTCTAGAACCTGTGGAAGTCTATTGTCATATAGCTGTCATACAATACTGATGAAGTTTCCTGGGCAACCAAATTTTGCCATTACCTTCCAGAAACCCTCACAACTAACTCTATCAAAAGTCTTTCTCAGATTGTCAAATGTTTTATAGAGATCTTTGTTCTGCTTTTGACATTTCTCCTGGAATTGTCAGATAGCTAATATATTGACAATTTGACAATCCCTCAGCCCTTTCTGAAACCACATGGGCTTTTAGGTAGGTAATCATCTTCTAGTTGATCATCAAATTAAGGAGGAAGATTTCCTTCAGGAAGAATGGGCAGAAGAGACCAATTTCTTCCAATAGTCAAAAAGGTGGCAGAAGTAGGTTTTAATGGAACACTTAGAATTTGTTTGCAGTGTACTAAATCTGGAACTCACTATAGTGATCTGAGCCTAGGGATTGGAAGAGATCACAGCATAAGCTCAATACAGTCCTTCCTCAACCTCAAGACCAGAGCAAAGTTTTAACATATAGGCAATGTCAGGAAAAAAAAAAGTCACCCAAATGAGCCAAAGAGAAAGAAAATGTCTGATATTGGGAAACCATTTCAGCAAGAAAGAGAAATAAATGTAGGCTCAGAAGAGGGCAGCCATACAAAAATGGAAATGTATATAGCCTCAAAGGAAAATGTGAAAGGATGACAGGACCAAAATAAACTCCTAGGAGAGCTTCAAAGAAAAACAAATAATGAGACTTAGAAGAAAAATTCAAAAATAAGATAGAAAAAGTCAACAGTTTAGAAAAAAAATCACTGAAGAAAAAGATCTCAAAAATGTAGAACTACAAAAACCTCAAACCAGAAAATGACTCTCTAAAAAATCTCAAAGAAGAAAATGACTCCCTAAAAATTATAATTGGAGAAATAGAAGCAGGAGTTTTGAAGAAATAGGACAGTATGAAATGATAAAGTAATTGGAGAAAAATACAGCAGGAAACAATAAAAACAATTGAAAAGAATGAAAAATAGAAGAAAATCTGAAATATCATACTGGAAAAACAACTGACATGGAAAATACATCCTGATAAAATAATTTAATAATTGGACTGCCTGAAAGCCATGATCAAAAAATTACAAAAAGGTCCTTGACATCATATTGCAAAAAAATTATTGGGAAGAAATGCCCTGATGATAAAAATGGAAAGAATAAACTTACACCTCCTGAAAGAAAATTCAAAATTTAAAATCCCAGGAATTATATATTCCTGAACTCCCAATCCAAGGAGAAATTACTGCAAGAAGCCAGAAAAAAATCCAATTGTGGTGGAGCCACAGCCAAGATTACACCAGATCTAGCAGCTTCTGTTAAAAAATATTTACTTATAAAGGAAAAGACTGTTAGGGGCAAGATTCTGGGCTTAATTGACTTAATTATAAGTCCAGATATTATTTTAGATCATGGCTACTAATCTTCCAATTGGATTAGAGAGAAATGAATGATTTAGAAAGCTCCTTTTTAAGGTTCAAAAAGAGGAGTTTTAAGGGTGTCATTGCTAAGAATTTACAGAGAAGGGAGATTTCCTGGGAATCTAAGTTATATTACATATATATTAATTATATTAAGATCATGTGATATTTGCAATACAAATTAACAGATAAAGAAGACACACACATTTCTGATGCTTTCCAATATGTTGTAAGTGCTAGTTTGTGAACTCTTGTCAGTTTTAACTTACAACTTGCAATTCATAGAATCATGTGGTTTTGTAGATGCAAGTGCCAAACTACCTGTCAGAAAGGAAGATAAAAGCAAATGATTTCCAACCTTAACTATTTTTCAGATGATCCTAAAATATATTCTTACTCAATGAAGTATATTCTTTCCTTTAAAGTTATTCTTGAACTAAATGATCAACTAGGTAGAAGGAACTTAATTTTTAAGAAAGAGTCTAGGTGGGATCCTGAGTCATCCCTGGCACTATGATTTCATTCTTTTGTTTCCATATAATATTTGACCTGGTCCAGGGGTGGTACCAAGATCTATACTTCCCTCCTATCACCAAAGATGAGCCTCCTCTGATTAATCCAAAAAATTCTAATATATCTACACATATATAATCAAACACAGAAAAAAAAGAAAGTATCTAGATTGCCTTGACTTAGATAATAGATCTGGTTAATAGCTAGAATTAACACCTACTGAAAACATTCAAAGAAAATCAAAACAATAAATACTAAATTTAAAGTTTAGTTATTACAATTCTATATTAAAGGATGAGAAGGAATGGGATATGATAACCTTCAAGGCACAGTATCTAGGACTCGAACCAAGAATGTATGATCCAGCAAAACTGAGCATAATACTCCAGGAAAAGAAATGCACATTTGATGAAATAGAACTTCCAGGCATTCTTGATTAAGTGACCAGAGCTGAAAGAAATTGCGATGATCAAATCTGGCACTGAAAAGAAACATTAAAACGTAAAAAGAAAAGAAAGAAAAAGTAGGGTTTTTTTTGGGGGGGTGAGGATAGGATATTCAGTAAAAACTAAAACAAGGACCTGGTTTTATAAAAATAAGAATAAAATAGATCATTAATCAACATGGAAAAAAAGAAGAAAACCAAATTATCATCCTGAAAAATGAAACAATGAAGAAGAAATAGAAGTAACTATTAGTTCTTTTGTCTAATTATATGCCAATAAATCTGACAATTTGATATGTAAGTACATGTATGGATAGATTGTACAAATTATCAGAAGAAGAAATAGAATATTTTTAGCCCCTATCTAAGAAAAAGGGATTGAACAACCTATTAATGAATCTCCTAGGAAAAAAATCCAAGGGCCAGATGGATTCACAGTGAATTTTTAAAAAAATTAAAGAGTAATTAATTCTAATACTATATAAATTATTGGGGAAAATACCTGTTTAAGGAATTCTATGAAATTCTTCCTAATGAATGTTGATGCAAACTGTAACATCCATCTTTCTGAGAGGGGTTCAAGCTGCATCACAAAATTCCATCGTGCCCCCCAGAACTCTATGGGAGGGGGCAATTAAGGGCAGTTGGAGTCCTAGTATAAAAGCCAGGTCACCCCTCTTGCAAGGATCTTGACTCTTGGCTCTTGGCTCTTGGCACACACAATGTGTGTAGCTTCAGGGGCTGAGGCATCCAATCTCTGACAGCTAGTAAAAAGCAGCTCTAAACCTCTCCTGACTGAAACATATAAGACTCCTCAAGGAGACATAAAAACAAACCCAGTCGAACAGAGGGACCCCACAACAGGGCGCAGTGTGGAAGGTACGTGGAATCAGGACATTTCCATGCTATAAAGGGGTGAAACAGCTCTCACTAAATCACGGGCTGAGCATCCACCTCCCCCCCACAACCCCCCACACACACCACCTATAACGCCAAAGCCAGCTAAAAAGAAATAGAGCAATGTGGCAGGTGGGTAGCTCAGTGAAGTGAGAGTCAGGCCTAGAGACGGGAGGTCCTAGGTTCAAACCCGACCTCAGCCACTTCCCAGCTGTGTGACTTTGGGCAAGTCATTTGACCCGCATTGCCCACCCTTACCAATCTTCCACCTATGAGACAATACACCGAAGTACAAGGGTTTAAAAAAAAAAAGAAATAGAGCAAGTTTGGGGCACCCATCAAGTCATTGGCAGCTCCAGGGCCTGTTCCTGAGAGCAGCAAGATTTAGGACCCCAAAAAGCTAAAGAACACGCACGAACTCTGAACGTGGGCTCAGAGCATGGGCGGAGGCAGACACAGCTGCGAGCTAAGGCTCTGAAACCCTGAGTGGGGAACCAGTGCAGATGGGTATACAATTGTGGAAGCAGCGCCCTGAGACTTGTAAAAAAACCTCCAGCAGAGGACCAGGCAAGGGGGTCCACCAGGGGGCTTGACCTTGAGGAAAACCAGAACTCAGACCTCAGGACCCAAAAGACTGCAGACAGACCCTGAGCACGAGGATAAAGCTGAGAAGCTGCTGGGATAACAATGGCTACCCAGAATCAGGAAGCTCAGACGAGAAAGATTAACAAGAAAAAGAAATCTTTAACACTCGACAACTTTTGCACAGAGAAAATCCAGACAACAGAGCAAATAGAGGGGGAGAACAAACAAGCATCTGGACCCTCCCAAAATAATAATGAAAATTGCTCACAAGCTCTTGAAAAGTTCAAAACTGAGATGACGAGAAAGATGGAAAAGATTTGGTTAGAGAAATGGGAAATAGCTCAAAAGGAAATCAGGCAAGAAAATAACAGTTTAAAAGGCAGCATTTAGCAATTAGAAAGTGAGGCTCAGAAATCAAATGAACTGATAAGCAAAGGGAACACCAGAAATGACCAGATTGAAAAGGAAAACCAAAAGATCATAGCCGAAAACCAAAAGATCATAGCCGAAAACCAAAAGATTAAAGCCGAAAACCAGTCCCTAAAGGCTAGAATTGAGCAATTAGAAGCTAATGATCTCTCAAGACAACAAGAACAAATAAAAAAAGTCAAAAGACTGAAAAAATAGGAAGAAACATGAAATATCTCAATGAGAAAGTGACAGACCAAGAAAACCGGTCTAGAAGAGACAACTTGAGAATCATTGGTCTTCCAGAAAAACCAGAAATTAATAGAAACCTGGACTCCATAATAAAAGAAATTATTCAGCAAAATTGTCCTGAAGTCCTACAACAAGAGGGCAATTGAAAGGATCCATAGATCATCCTCGACACTGGACTTAGAAAAGACAACGCCCAGAAATATAATTGCCAAATTTAAGATCTTCCAAGTAAAAGAAAAAAATCTTACAAGAAGCCAGAAAGAGACAATTGAAATATTAAGGAGCACCAATCAGGATCACACACGATCTGGCAGCCTCCACTCTAAAAGACTGCAAGGCTTGGAATACGATATTCAGAAAGGCAAGAGAGCTGGGCCTGCAACCACGGATCAACTACCCATCAAAATTGACTATATACTTCCAGGGGAAAGTATGGGCATTCAACAAAATTGAAGATTTCCAAGTATTTGCACAGAAAAGACCAGGGCTAAATGGAAAGTTTGATATCCAACCACAAAATTTGAGAGAAGCATGAAAAGGTAAATAAGAAATAGAGGGGAAAGAAAGAAAACTCATAACTTTTAAATTTGCCTTTTTAAGGGCCTCAGTAAGATCTAATTATCTGTATTCCTATGTGGAGAAATGCTATGTATAATTCCCTGTAGTGAACTCTATTCACTATTATAGTATTCACTATTATAGTAATCAGAAGAATAACTCACAGGGAGAGGATGGAATACTAAATGTTCTAAGATGATAGAGGGGGTGGGAAAGAGGGGGGTGAATAGTAGGGGACACCAAGAGAAACTTGAATGAATAAGAAAAATAAGATATTATATTACACACAAAGAGGGCATGGGAAGGAGAGAGGACAAATACTATTATAAGAAGGAGAGGAAGAGAGCATTAAGAAGTAATATTTAAACCTTACTCTCAGTGTAATCAACCTGGAGAGGGAAGAGTAGCTATACTATCCACTGGGATATAAAACTCTTATCTAACCCTACTGAGAAAGTTAGAAGGGATAAACCAAGGGGAGCAGGGGAGTGGGGAGGTCAAAAAAAGGGAGGGGAGAAGAAGTGGGAGGGAATTCATAAGGCTTTAAAAACAAAAAGAGGGGGGAAAATAAGGGAGGGGGTAGAAAGGGAAGTTAATCAAGGGAGGGGACAAGGGTTAGTAGCAAAAAGCAAACCACTGGTTTAAAAGGAAAAAGTATAAAAAAAGGGGGTAGGAATAGGGGAGAATACAAAAATGTCAGCAAATGCACAACTGATGATTATAACTCTGAATGTGAATGGGATGAACTCGCTCATAAAACGGAAGCATATAGCAGAGTGGATTAGAAACCAAAATCCTACCATATGTTGTCTACAAGAAACACATATGAGGCCGATGGACATACACAAGTTTAAGGTTCAGGGCTTGAGCAAAATCTTTTGGGCGTCAAATGAGAAAAAGAAGGCAGGAGTGGTAAATGTGATTTCTGACAAATCCAAAGTAAAAATAGATATGATTAAAAAAGACAGGGAAGGTCATTACATCCTGATTAAAGGCAGAATAAACAATGAGGAAATAACACTACTCAATATATATGCACCAAATGGTATAGCATCCAAATTCATAAAGGAGAAACTGGCAAAGCTCAAGAAGGAAATAGTAAAACCATAATAGTGGGAGACCTAAATATTCCTCTTTCAGATCTAGATAAATCAAACCAAAAAATAAATAAGAAAGAGGTAAGAGAGGTGAATGAAGTACTAGAAAAATTAGATTTAATTGATATGTGGAGAAAAATAGGGAGAAAAAGGAATACACCTTCTTTTCAGCTGCACATGGTACATTCACAAAGATTGACCATGTAATAGGGCACAGAATCATTGCAAACAAATGCAAAAGAGCAGATATAATAAATGTAACCTCCTCAGATAAAATAATAATTATTTATTTTATCAATAAAAATAATAATTAGTAAGGGCACCTGGACAGGGAAATCCAAAACCAATTGGAAATTAAACAATATGATTCTCCAAAATCAATTTGAAAAAGAAGAAATCATAGAAACAATCAACAATTTCATTAAAGAGAATGACAATGATGAGACATCCTACCAAAATCTGTGGGATGCAGCCAAGGAAGTTCTCAGGGGGAAATTTATATCCTTGAGTGCATATATTAACAGATTAAGGCAGGTAGAGATTAATGACTTGGGTATGCAACTCAAAAAATTAGAAAGCGAGCAAATTAAAAACCCCCAGATGAAAACTAAATTAGAAATACTAAAAATTACGGGAGAAATTAATAAAATTGAAAGTAAAAGAACTATTGAATTAATAAATAAAATAGAAGCTGGTATTTTGAAAAAACAGATAAAATAGACAAAGTACTGTTCAATCTAATAAGAAAAAGGAAAGAAGAAAACCAAATTGACAGTATTAAAGATAAAAGGGAGACTTCACCTCTAATGAAGGGAAAATCAAGGCAATCATTAAGAACTATTTTGCCCAATTATACGGCAACAAATATAACAATTTAGGAGATATGGATGAATATTTACAAAAATATAAATTGCCTAGATTAACAGCAGAAGAAATAGAATACCTAAATAATCCCATATCAGAATTAGAAATTGAACAACCCGTCAAAGAACTCCCAAAGAAAAAAATCACCAGGACGTGATGGATTCACAAGTGAATTCTATCAGACATTCAAAGAGCAACTAATCCCAATACTATACAAATTATTTGATATGATAAGGAAAGGAGTCCTACCAAATTCCTTCTATGACACAAATATGGTACTGATCCCAAAGCCAGGTAGACCAAAAACAGAGAAAGAAAACTATAGACCAATCTCCCTAATGAACATAGATGCAAAAATCTTAAATAGAATATTACAAAGAGACTCCAGCAAGTAATTAAGAAGATCATCCACCATGATTAGGTGGGATTTATACCAGGAATTCAAGGATGGTTCAACATTAGGAAAACCATCCACTTAATGGACCATATCAACAGTCTAACAAACAAAAATCACATGATTATCTCAATAGATGCTAAAAAAGCCTTTGACAAAATACAGCATCCATTCCTATTGAAAACGCTGAAAAGTATAGGAATAGAAGGACCTTTCCTAAAAATAATAAACAGTATATACCTAAAACCATCAACAAGCATTATATGCAATGGGGATAAATTAGAAGCCTTCCCAATAAGATCAGGATGCCCATTATCACCTCTATTATTCAACATAGTACTAGAAACACTAGCAATAGCAATTAGAGAAGAAAAAGAAATTGAAGGTATCAAAATAGGCAACGAGGAGACTAAGCTATCACTCTTTGCAGATGATATGCTGGTCTACTTAAGAAATCCTAGAGAATCAACTAAGAAGCTTGTAGAAATAATCAACAACTTTAGCAAAGTGGCAGGATACAAAATAAATGCATATAAATCATCAGCATTTCTATATATTTCCAACACATTAGAGCAGCAAGTGGTAGAAAGAGAAACACCATTTAAAATTACCCTAGACAATATAAAATACTTGGGAATCTATCTTCCAAAACAAACACAGCAATTATATGAAAACAACTACAAAACACTTTCCAAACAAATAAAACTGGAGCTCAACAATTGGAAAGTCATTGATTGCTCATGGGTAGGATGAGCTAACATAATAAAAATGACCATTCTGCTGAAATTAATTTACCTATTTAGCACCATACCTATCAAATTACCAAAAAACTTCTTTACTCAATTAGGAAAAACTATAACAAATTTAATTTGGAATAACAAAAGATCAAGAATATCAAGGGAAATAATGAAAAAAATGTGAAGGAAGGGGGCCTAGCTGTACCAGATATTAAACTATACTATAAAGCAGCAATAATCAAAACAATATGGTACTGGCTAAGAGACAGAAGGGAGGATCAGTGGAATAGACTTGGGGTTAATGACGTCAGCAAGACAGTGTATGATAAACCCAAAGAGCCCAACTTTTGGGACATGAATGCACTATTTGACAAAAATTGCTGGGAAATTTGGAAAACAATATGGGAGAGATTAGGTTTAGATCAACATCTCACACCCTACACCATGATAAATTCAGAATGGGTGAATGACTTGAATATAAAGACAGAAACTATAAATAAGTTAAGTGAACACAAAATAGTATACCTGTCAGATCTCTGGGAAAGGAAAGATTTTAAAACCAAGCAAGAGCTAGAGAAAATTACAAAATGTAAATTAAATGGTTTTGATTATATTAAGCTAAAAAACTTTTGTACAACAAAAACAATGTAGTCAAAATCAGAAGGGAAACAACAAATTGAGAAAAAATCTTTATAACAAAAAACTCTGACAGGGATCTAATTACTCAAATATACAAGGAGTTAAATCAATTGTATAAAAAATCAAGCCATTCCCCAATTGATAAATGGGCAAGAGACATGAATACGCAATTTTCAGGTAAAGGAATCAAAAGTATCAATAAGCACATGAAAAAGTGTTCTAAATCTCTAATAATTAGAGAAATGCAAATCAAAACAACTCTGAGGTATCACCTCACACCTAGCAGATTGGCTAAAATGAAAGAAGGGGAGAGTGATGAATGTTGGAGGGGATGTGGCAAAATTGGGACATTAATGCATTGCTGGTGGAGCTGTGAACTGATACAACCATTCTGGCTGGCAATTTGGAACTATACTCAAAGGGCTATAAAAGACTGCCTGCCCTTTGATCCAGCTATACCATTGTTGGGTTTGTACCCCAAAGAGATCATAGATAAACAGACTTGTACGAAAATATTTATACCTGGGTATGTCCTTCAATTGAGGAATGGCTGAACAATTTGTAGTATATGTTGGTGATGGAATACTATTGTGCTGAAAGGAATAACAAACTGGAGGAGTTCCAGGTGAACTGGAAAGACCTCCAAGAACTGATGCAGAGCGAAAGGAGCAGAGCCAGAAGAACATTGTACACAGAGACTGATATACTGTGGTAAAATCGAATGTAATGGACTTCTGTACCAGCAACAATGAGATGACACAAGACAGCTCTGAGGGATTTATGGTAAAGAACGCTACCCACATTCAGAGGAAGGACTGCAGGAGAGGAAACATAGAAGATAAACAATTGCTTGAACACATGGGCTGGGGTGAACATGATTGGGGATGTGGACTCGAAACTACCACACCAATGCAACCAACAACAATTTGGAAATAAGTCTTGATTGATGGTACATGGTACAACCAGTGGAAATGTGCGTCGGCCATGGGTGGGGGGAGAGTGAGGGGCAAAGGGGAAAGTAGGGGCATGAAGCATGTAAACATGTTAAAAATGAATATTAAAAAATGTAAAAAAAAACATACATCCCGAACAGAGGGGAGGGGATTTAAACCACATATGGAGAAATGGTTCAATATTTGGAAAACTAACATATTTGACTATGTCAATAACAAATGGGACATAAATCATACAGTTATCTCAATTAATGTCCCAAAAGCCTTTGGTAAGATATATCCATTCTTATTAAAAATACTAGAGAACACTGGAGAAAATGGAATAATGCTCAAAATAATAAATTGTATCTATGTAAAATCATCAGCAAACCTTATCTATAACAGGGATAAGCTAGAAGCCTTACCCAAAAGATCAGAATTTTTACCACTACTATTCAATAGCAATAAAAGGAAAAGAGGAATTTAAAGGAATTCAGTTATGCTTTAAGGAAATCTATCACTCTTTATAGATAATAAGATGGTGTACTTAGAAAATCTTGGAGAATTGGCTGAAAAACTATTTGAAACAAGTGTAACAAAGTTGTAGTATATAAAATAAAGTCATGTAAATCATCAGCCATGCCACCAATAAAGCCCAGCAGCAAGAGCCTGATAGAGAAATTCAATTTAAAATCACTATAAACTGCATAAAATATCAGGAGTGTATCTTCCAAGACAAATCCAGGAACAACATTATTAAAACTACAAAACACTTTCTACACAAATGAAGTCAGGTCTAAACATTTGGGAAAATATTAATTGCTTATGAGCATAGTAAATAGTAAAAATTAGGATAATAAATTTATTTCTTCACTGCCATGTCAATCGAACTACCCAAAAATTATTTATTGAACTAATTAGAAATAAAATTCATCTAGAAGAATAAAGTGCCAATAAAATAAAATAAATTAATGAAAAATAATTTGATGGAAGGTATCTTATGTGTACTGGATCTCAAACTGCATTATAAAGTGGCAACAATCAATATAATCTTTTACTGGCTAAGAAATGGAGTTCTAGATCAATGGAATAGATTAGTGACACAATATCCAGCAATAAATGATCATAGAAACCTTATGTTTAACAAACCCTAAGACCCAAACTTTTGGAAGAATAATTCACTAGTAGACAAAATTGTTGGGAAATCCTGAAAAACATATGGCAGAAGTTAGGCACAAACCAACACCTCATGACATATACTAAGGCAGTGATGGGCAAACTTTTTAAAGAGAGAGTCAAAGGAAAAGAAATGCTCATCTGTCAGTCTGTTTCTAAGGCAACTCTTTTGAAGTTTCATTGTATTGTATTCTACTCATTGTATTAGTCAGATTAGGAATAATGTCGAAGGTAAGGATAGAATATTTCAGGGGGCCACATCTGGCCCTCAGGCTGTAGTTTACCCATCACTGTACTAAGACAAAATCAAAATAGATACTAGATTTAGAAATAAAGGGGATACCCTAAGAAAATTAGAGAGACACGTCAGACAATAAGGGAAGAATTTGTATCCAAATGAGAAATAGAGAACATTCTAAGATATACAACAGACAATTTTGATGGCATAAATCTCAAAAGAATTTGTTCAAATAAAACCAATGGAGTTAAAACTAGAAGTGAAATGTAAAGAAAAAAACTTGGAAAAATATGATAACAAGTGTTTCTAACAAAGGCCTCATTTCTCAAACATATATAAAACTGTCAAATTTATTAAAAGATAAAGCATTCATCACTTTACAAATCATAAAAGGATATGAAAAGGCAATTTCTTAGATGAAGAAAGTGATACTATCTTTAAACATATGAAAAAATGCTCCAAATCACTATTAATTAGAGAAATGCAAATTAAAGCAACTCTAAGATAACAGCTCACACTTATTAGACTAGCTAATATGACTAAAAAGGAAAATGATAAATGTTGAAGGGGATGTGGTATAATTGGAACACTAATACTCTGTTGGTGGAGCTGTGAACTGATATAACCATTCTGGAGAGTAATCTGGAATGATACCCAAAGGGCCATCCAATTGTATATATCCCTTGAGGCAGCTACACCACTAGTATAGAGGAAAAGGACAAACTTGTACATACATACATATATATATATATATATATATATATATATATATATATATATATATATATANNTTGTACATATATATATATATATATATATATATATATATATATATATATATATATAATAGTTTTGATTTTGTCTTAGTACAGTATATAATAGTTGTTTTTTTGGTGACAAAGAACAGAAAACTGAGGGGTTGTCCATCAATTGGGAAATGGCTGTACAAGTTGTAGTATATGATTGTAAATGGAACACTTTTAATATAAGAAATGATGAGCAGAGTTCTCTAAACCACTCTTGATTAGAGGAAGATATGTAGAAACAATTCTAAAGTACCTCCTCATTCCTATCATACTGGCTAATATGACAGAAAAAATATGATAAATTTTGGAGGGGATTGAGAAAATTGGGACACTGAGATCCTGTTGATGGTGGTATGATGTGATTCATCTATTCTGGAAAGCAATTTGGAACTCTTCCCCCAAAGGTGTTAAAACTGTCCATACCCTTTGATTTATCTATACCAAAAATAAATCTGCATCCCAAAGAAATAAAAAAGAGAACAGGGTCTATTTGTATAAATATATTTATAGTAACTTTTCTGTTTTAGTAAAGAACTGGAAATTGAGGAGATCTTTATCAACTGGAGAATGGCTGAAAAAACTGTGGTGTATGATTGTAAGGGAATACTATCGTGCTATAAGAAATGGTGATCAGAAAGATTTCAGAAAAAGTTGGAAAGAAGCACAAGAACTGATGAAATGTGAAGTGAGCAGAACCAAAAAACATTGTACACAGTAAAAGCAATATTATATCATGAACTGTGATGACCTAACTATTCTCAGCAATATATTTATCCAGTTCAATCACAAAGACTCACAAAAAAATGCCACCCATCTCCAGAGAAAGAACTAATATAGTCTGAATGCAGATCAACGCATAATAAATTCATATCAATGACTTTGATTTCTTTGAAGAGGAATATACATTCTGTACTTTCTCAATTTTGATGATTTAATCCAATCAAAAAGCACTTTTACCCAATAAGGGCACCATTTCCAAATGTATTGGATTTCATCCCACTTTTACACAAACCAAAAATGCCTAGATTTTCCCCATCATTAAAAATATTCTTTCTTCGTCACATCTCCCTCAAATATATCTACAAAATATATAGATAAAATGTACAATATAATTATTTATATATCTTTAATATATACATGGAAATGAAAGAAAAACATTCTATATCTCTGCCTTCTCCTTCATAGCCAAACTAGACAGATAAAAGGGTTTTCTTACCTCTAAGTCCTCTATTTTTGCTTCTCAAATCTTTCTGATCTGACTTTTAACCTCATCCAAACAAAACTGATTTTTTCCAAATTTAAAAATGTGCTCTTACTTAATCCAATTAATTTTTTCAGAGTACCAATCTTTCTTGATAGCTGCAGAATTTATAAGTATACCCCACCCATCTTCTGGATACTATTTCCTCTCTTCCTTTTCTTGTGATCCAACAATGAATTTTTCCCTTCTCTCACTAAACTCTCTTGATTGCATTGGCTTCCATGGGTTCTATCTACATATTTAAAATAGAATACTGATTAATATATATTTATCCCTAATCTTGCTCTTGACATTGAGTACCAAACACAGTAAATTAGACATTGTTATCTACATATCCTTTAGGCATCACAAACTCCACATGTACAAAATAGACTGAGTTACCTTCTCCCCGAAGGTGCTTTTTATAAACCCTTACCTTCTGTATTAGAATCAATACTGTGTATTGGATCTAAGGCAGAACAGTAGTAAGGACTTGGCAATGGAGGTTAAGTGACTTGCCCAGGGTCACACAGCTAAGAAGTCTCTGAGACCATATTTGAACCCAGGACCTTCCATCTCTGGGCCTGGCTTTCAATACATTCATGCACCTAACTGCCCCCCATCCCATTTTTTTAATTGCTTCATTTTTGAGCTTACCTATTTCTCTTGAAGATACTACCACTCTCGTCTATCATGTTTTCAATTTTGGAATCATTCTACTCTGTTCATTCTTCACGTCACATTGTATAATCAGTTAAAAAGTCTTATTTATTCTCCCTCTAACATTTCTCAAGTCCATCCCTTTCTCTTCTTTCACATTTCTCCTGTCTTACTCCATGTCATTTTCACATCTTCAATGGACTACTATGACATATTTTGCCTTGTTCTTTTTGTTGTTTATTTCTTTAAATCTTTAATCTGTCTTCTTGGGTAGCTAGGTCGAGGAGTGGATAGAGTGCTAAGCCTTAGGTCAGGACAATTCATTTCCTGAAATCAAATATAGTCTCATAAGCTCTCTATCCGTGGGAAACTGGACAACTAATTTCTCCCTGTCTACCTTAGTTTCCTCACCTGCAAAATAGCTAGAGAAGGAAATGGCAAACCAGTATCTTTCAAGAAAACTCTAGTAGACATGACTGAAAATGAATGAGAACAATAAACTGTCCTCCATAAAGTAATCGAACTGATATTCTTTATATTAATATCTTAAATATCATTTCCTTGTTTAAGTAAAACAAAATAACAAACCTTTAGTGATTCCTTTCTATGCTTTAGGATGAAGTACTTGTGTTCAGCCATCAAAACCATTTGCATCTTGAATTACCTTTCCAATATTATTAGTTAGTGTTCTTCATAAATGTTTCAGCCCAAAGTGTCCTTCTAGTTTTTGTTATAACATAACACACTATCCTTTGCCTTTTGTTGTTAATTCAACATCTTTTCCTTTTTCCAGACAGAAACATTTAGGGTCCTTCAAAAAACTTTATTCATAAATTTGATATTTCCTCTTACTGAGAAAACTAAGCTTCTTTTAATATAAGTTTTCTATAAATATACAGGGAGCACATAATGCCACTTAGCCTACCATCTCATTCTTTATGATTACACATGTGAATTGTAAAAGAAAATAAGTACAAGAAGTGACCTATTATCCAAAATGCCCACCTGTGTGACCTATTAAAATTGGAATGTCTTACATTTCAAAGTAAATATGAAGCTTTAGAGATTATTTCATATTTAGAAATGACAAACTGCAGTCCCTTATTTTAAATTTAAAAGTTTAAAAGATTTGCAAAATAATCTTGTGTTTTCAAGTATCAGAGACCTCATCAAAATAATGTGTTAAAGCTAAATGTCAGTGAATCATAAATATTTATTGAATTTCTCTTAAACTATATAGACAAGTGCCTTGGGCTTTACTAACATGTCTGGAAAAGAGTTTGGGATATTGCTAAATACAGAACATAGCCAGGCTTACCCATTCATGAATGACATTTTTCAGCATTCATTTCAAAAAAAGACTCTTTCGCTTGGCAGCATTTAGTGAGAAAAATTATCAGGTTAATATTTATAAGTTCTTACAATATGTAAGTCTCAGGTTCCTACTTTCTTACCTTTTCATAAAATCAAGAATTATACAGTGTGACAATCCTCTCAACCCTAATCAAGAAGAGTCCTGGCTAGGTTTTCTTGTTCATTCTTCTGCAACCTTACTGTCCATATTTTTGTTGGCCAGTTTAATTCACTTCAGTAGCTTGAAGCTTATTTATGTCTCAAAATAAAAGTCCTATCCTTATGAATAATGCAAGACTTTACTGGCTACAAAATTGTATCTTTGGCTCCCTCCACAGCCAACTGTTTCTTTCAAGTAGCAGATTCCAACTTCCAAGTTTGCATCATTGATAGGTCTGACATCTGGGAGAGAAATAAATTTTGAGATTCATGTTTAACAAACTGCAGTTTTCAACATCCTGGTGCCAGGATTTGATTTTGACTGTTCCTCAGGAAGATATTGTTTTATCCTGATTCTATAGCATTAGTTTTGCCCTTGGTAAAGTAGTTTATGATGAAGTTATATATATATATATGAGGCTGTAAAATAATTTAAGCCTTGAGATTAGCTGGAAGGAAATAATAATAATTCACATATATGCATAGTAATGTATGTGTTACTTATCAACCTACCCACCCACTTACTATCTATTTATCTATCTATCTGCCTGTCTGTCTGTCTGTCTGTCTATTTATCTACCATGTATCTAAAGCTATTCAGAGGGTTGGAAAAATTAGACAAGATACCAAATCATATTATTTTAAGAAGGACAAGGAAATTTATTTTCTTTAATTTTTAATAGGATGCCAACTTTACTACACACATTTCTCTGAATGATCATATTGAATAGTATATATTGAAACTTTTCATTGAAGCCATATGAACCTAGAAATATCAGAAACAGACTTGATTTATTAAGAAACCTGGGTCAGAAAGATTCTTTTTTCATACTTAACTTCCAGTATTTACTTTTGAATTGTGACTTACGAAAAATAAACAAAAAATATAGAGAGGCAAAATTATATAGTCTTATAAGTACTGGACTTCAACACAGAGACAGAAGACATGAATTATACCCCTAACTATGAAAATTAGTAGTTTTTTTAGCTTTGAATAAGTAATTCAACATTTTCAAGCTTCCATTTCACCTTTTAAGAATCGTGGTAACAGCATTGAATTATGTGCACATAATTATAATTTAACACTAAAACTACATAAATTTGAACTAATATTATTATTATAATTTAGAAAGCTAAGGCTGGTAAAAATCATTTAGTTTTACTGCCTTACATTTTAAATTAGGAAACTGAGATCGAGAAATGGTAGAAGATTCAACCACATGTACACAGACTATAAATAGCTGGTAATGGACCCAGAGTCCACAAAAATAAATACAGTCCTATCCTATCAGCAGATTTTAATTTATATTCCATTCACTGATCATGGGGACGAAGAATGATTTCCTTAAAACAATATACTTTCATTCATTTCTTGTATTTCAGTGAATATGCCTATGATTTTTGTCTATAAATATATATAATATAAAAATGTTTTGTATATGTATATAGAGAAATATATTTTGTATGTGATATATATGAAGATATATATATATATACACATATATACATGTAGCTGTGCCCTAATTCCATCTTCATTATGTATTTTATTCTTATTATGGTCAGAGTGAACAAAATCAATAATTATTTTAAATTTGTGAAGGGGAAAATTTTGGTGCAAAATAGTTTCCATATATGAACTTGGCAAAGATGTTTTTCTTCCCCAGCCTACTTAAGATTCTACTCCATTTTTTCCTTGCTATCCCACTGGAAGTGAAGTGGAAAACTTTTTGGCTGTCTTTATTCCAAATATGAATACTTTCAAAACTTTTGCTGCATCACCAATAGAGAAACATTACTTTCTCACTTCTGGAGCAACATAATAAAGTTTATGCTGATGGGAACTCCAAACTAGGTCAAGTATAAAGATAGCTAGGTATCTTAGGGGCTAGAGCTCTGAGCCTGCAGTCAGGAAGATCTGAGTTCAAATCTGGTCTCACACATTCCTAGCTGTGTGACTCTGGGCAAATCATTTAATCTCTGTTGCTTTAAACTACTGAAGAAAGAAATGAAAAATCATTTCAATAATGGTGTGATTTGGTCCAAGAGCTCACAAAGAGTTGAACACAACTGGATTACTGAACAACAAAAGCAACAACATTCCAAGTTCTAATAAACATCAATTACTTCCTTTTGGGATTGGGATGGGTGGATATGAGAAAGCTAAGGAGAAGGAACTAAGATGAATATTTTCTCTATAACAAACAACAAACCTTCTTCTACTACTTAAAGTCAAATTTTATTCTATAGAAAATAAATCAATTAAACACAGGTAGGCTCAATGGAAAAAAGTAGGGAGCATCAAGTATCAGTTCTTTACAGGATTATATCTATTAAGGATCTTTGATTCCATAAACATAGGGAAATCACATTGAATAAATTTCCTCTACTCTTCATCTGTCTAGACAAATAAATATTTAGTGGTTTCCCTGAGGAACCAAAATCATCCTGACTCCAACACATTTTCTTTATTTTTTCTCCTATAGTTACATAGCAAGTAAGCTATGTATAGAGACTGAAATGCTGGTGTGGGACTTAGGAAGAATTGGTTTCATAACTCATTCACTAGCCCTGGGTGAATCATTTAACATCTCTGATTTCCCCAACCAATTCTTGGAGACTAAGGTGAAAAAAATTTGTCAATGTATATTATTAAATGAAATTTCAACACTTAGGTTTGTCCAAACCAGTGAAATCACAAGTCCTATCTGACACTCTAAAAACAAAGCGAAAGGGAAAATTACTCTTGTTTCCTATAGAAATTAATTTAGTATCTCCCTAAAGGAAGGAGTATGGTCTCTCCTAGCTTCTCCATCTTGTACTCAACTAGTCTGTATCTTGCTTCTTTGTTCAATTTATTAGTAGTATGGAAAGAGGAGAGGCTTTCTCTTCTTTTGGATCATTTCTATAGGTCATTTACATGAATGCACTTGTTATTCTTCTTTATACATCCATTCAATATAAATTCTTGATTGCCAGGGGAAATATAGGACTATCTTATCTGCCAATTACAATTTTAGAGTTATATAGTAAAATTTAGTAAGTGTCAAATAATCTCATATAGACTCTTGCTCCCTCTGGACATTTGAAACTAGGTGGAATGATCAGTAAATGTTCTTGTTTGCCTTGGACTATTAATTAAAGTGCTAGTTCATTTTAGAAGGCAATATTAAACATCTGAATTGGTCAAAGAAGGCAAATCTTCCTTCAAGCTACTTTCTACTTAATTGCTTTGTTTATTTTGTATCTAGAGAGACATATTGCTAGAGGGAGGTACTTAATCCTCTTCTGCTAATAATTAGATGACTGTAAACAAGATAATTACTATTTGCTTTCTGGCATAGTTTTGTATCTAAAATTAAAGGGATGAATATTAAAAAAAAAAAGCTCTTTTTTTTCTGGCCCTCACAAATCACTTCAAATGTGCTCTGCTATCTCAAAACACTAGAAAACTTTAATATGTAATACTAATATCAGTTATGACCCTGAGGAACATGTGATCTAGTACCTTTATCTAAAATGAGAATACCAAGAAGCTAAGTTATCTAAATTCTACATCTTCAGGTTACACTTAATCTTGCTTCCACTTCTGGTTCATGTCCAACTATTCTATCCTAGTTTACTCCTTATTCTCTGTCTCTCTCTGTCTCTCTGTCTCTGTCTGCTTGCCTGCCTGTCATTCTGTTTGTCTGTCTCTTTGCCTTTCTGCATCTGTCTCTGTCTGTCTGTCTGTCTGTCTGTCTGTCTGTCTCTCTCTCTCTCTTTCTCTCTCTCTCTCTCTCTCTCTCTCTCTCTCTCTCTCTCTCTCTCTCTCTCTCTCTCTCTCCCTTTCCTCTCCTTCTCTTCCTCTCTCCCTCCGCATGTCTCTCTCTCTCTGGGGATGTGGGCATCCACTCAGCCCATCATGTTCCTCGTAACCGGAATTTCCTATACTAATGAGATTACATCTCCAGTATTCCACTATTCTCATTCCATTCCCTTCTCCAAAAAAAGTTCAAAGGAAGCACCACCTACTCCTTTTCCTGTGCCCTCTAGAATGCTTATAGGCAACACAATTGTTTTCATCTAAAAGATTTTGTTCTCCCACTCTTTCTGTCTTCTATTAGTCATTGAGATCAAATTCCCTAATGACAACAGCAACTCTGTAGTCAACATTTCCAGTATCTGCTGAACTTTAATTCATTGCCCTCAGCTCATTGTTTGAGTTGAGAGAATGGGAGTGTCTTTTTCTATATATTGTTACTTCCAAGTACTCCCCCTAACTCCATATTTTAGTAACCTCTCCTACTCTTCATCTTTGAGTTTCTTGCAATCTACATGTACCAATCAATCAAAATTTTGGTAGCTATAATCTGCAGAACTCCAGGATATTTCACTTCCTTCCTCAATGTATTCATATCACTCACAAACTTTCTCACGTCTTCAGTTCCTATCCTCATACAGGGGACTTCAGCATAAATATTGAAACTGCTTCAAAGACTTTAATCTTCCAGTACTTTAACAATGATTTCTCATTCCTCACTCCTCCACCTTGTATAAGGAAAATACAAATATGGTCATATCCTTGATCTTGCTAACTCCAAGAACACCATATCCATGGTTATGAACTCTGGGTCTCTCTTATATTATCACAGTTTATTATCTTTCTACTTCCTCCTCTGCTTTTCCATATTAACTTTACTATTTATCTGCACTAAGACTGCTAATTCTTTATTTCTCTTATAACTTATGTCTCTCTCCAATCCCTCAGTTCTCTTTGAGGCCATACTTCCTGCACTAGTCCCAATCTCCTTCCCCCTTTTTGACTCCATGCTATTGTCTTCTCTTGAGTTGCTTGTCCCTTTATCAAATCACTAATTATCCTTTACCACACTTATATATCTTTAGCTGAACAATGGTGGAGAAAATTACTCAATCATTCTGAATGAGTTCACTATAAATTTATGTTATACCACACACACACACACACACACACATATATATATATATATATAAACCTTACATATTATATAACCTTACAACTATTATTAAAGAGTGGATTCTGGGAAGATGGCAGCTTAGATGGAGCAAATCTTAAAACCTCCTCACCCTTCCACACCGAGATAGAAAACAATGTGCTTCAAGAAGAAAGAGGACCAAATATAACAATGGGACAGAGAAGGAGGACCCTGCTGCTGGACAGCTAAAAAGGTACACCAAGAAAAAGGCTTGAATTCTTGAACTACCAAACCTAGATAGAGAACAAAGGGCTTCAAGAGGAAAGAAAACCAGGAAATAGCAGGACAGAGCAGGAGGACCCTACTGCTGGACAGCTCAACAAAAACATTCCATCTTGTCCCCACATTATTTTTCCCTCTTGAGGTTTTAGCCTCAGGGCACATTAAGCAATATAGACTAAACCAATCAGTACAGGCTTAATCCCAGTAATTGGATAGATAAGAAGCCTTCAGAGGGCAGGGAAACACTAACACCCCTCCCCCATAAACTGCAAAGAAAGTAACTACAAACTTTGATTGCAAGCTGGGGGAAGATCTTTCATCAAAGATCATTAAATACATCTGATTAAAATAGCAGAACAGAAAAGGAAAAATATGAGTAAGCAACCGAAAAAGAGAAAAGAAATTACAATTGGCAGCTTCTTTCAAGGAAGTGAAAAGAGAGCAAATGAAATAGAAATAGAAGAAGAGGAAGTAGTTCCAGGACACAGGCTTTGGAAGATCTCAAAATTCAATTAACTCAAAAACTTCAGGAACTCATAAAGCAATCAAGAGAGGCTAAAGACTATTTGAAAAAGGAAATACATGAACTAAAATAAGAAAATAAAGTCTTAAAAGCCAGAATTAACCAGCCTGAAAATGAAGCAAAAAAGGCAAAAGATGATCTACAAAGAAAATCAGATCAGGAGAAGGATGACCAAAAAGACAGGGATGAAATTCAGTTTTTAAAAAATAAAACTCAACAACTAGAAGCAAATGACTTCACAAGGCAGCAAGAATATATAAAAAATGAAAAAATGAAAAATTTGAGAATATGAAGCACCTCACTGATTCAACCAAATATCTAGAGGACAGAGCTAGAAAGAGACAATTTTAGAATTATTGGTTTACCAGAACATCATGATAAAAGAAAAAGTTTGGACATCATCCTACAAGAAATTATCAGAGAAAATTGCCCTGAAATTCTCAAACAAGAGGGAAAAGTGGAAATTGAAAGAATCCACAGATCACTTCCTACATTTAATCCACAGCTGACAACTTCCAGGAATATTATAGCCAAATTCAAAAAGTATCAGGCCAAGGAAAACATTTTACAAGCTGCTAAAAAGAAGTCATTCAGATATCAGGGAACCATAGTAAGGATAACACAGGATTTGGTTGCATTTACATTGAAGGACATGAAGGCATGGAATATAATATCCCAGAAAGCAAGAGAACTGGGTCTACAATCAAGAATCAACTATCCAGTAAAACTGACTATATTTTTGCAGGGGAAAGTATGGTCATTCAATAAAAATGAGGACTTCCAAGCACTCATGAAGAAAAAAACGGGACTTAAATAGAGAGATTGCTGCCGAAACACAGAACTCAAGAGAATCACCATAAGGTAATTAAGAAAATGGGGAGTATGGGTTGGGGGGAATTAAAAGAATCTTTTCTTTACGGGACCCAATAAGTTTAATCGATTTGTTTCCCTAGAAGAAAAGAAGATATTGACAAATATTAAAAATTGTTATTACCAACAGGGTAACTAGAAGTTTACATAGAGGGAACAGTGACCAACTGTATAGGATGAAATGTCAAGATATATGTGTGTGTGTGTGTGTGTGTGTGTGTGTGTGTGTAAATAGATACAAAACTAGAGGGGAAATAAAGAAGGTAATATTAAGAAAACTGGGAAAACAAACAAAATAGGGTAAATTTATAATCCATAAAGAAATGTGTGGGGTGAACAGGGAAGAATAACAATGCAGTGGAAGGGTAAAGAGGTTGGAGAGAGGAAATATTCAATATTCAAGAGCATTGAAATCAACTTAAAGAGGGAAGAACAATCAGATCCATTGGGGCAGAGAATTGATTAGTGCCCTATTGAGAAGTAGAAGGATAACAAAATTACTTCTGGGGAGGGAAACAACACTAGGAAGGGAGAGGTTGGGGGGTAGCTTAAAAAGATTCTAAAGAAGAAAGAGAGGGGAATAAGAAGGGCAAGGGGAGAAAGGGAAGTACAATAAGGGAGGGGATTAGGGGAACCGATTAAAAAGAAAACACCAGTATAGAAGGAAATAATGAAAGAAGAAAGATAGAAGAAGGAGTGAGAATCAAAATGTTTGGGAATACACAGCTGATAATTTTAACTCTGAATGTGAATGGGATGACTCCTTTTTATGATCCACACTTTTTCATATTAGAAAGAAATATAGTTTTACTGTAAAGCTTTAAGCTCTTAGCAAACCAACAGTCAAGAGCTTAACATTCTTCCCCTTTGGTCAGGAATGCAGCTGCTTGGCAAGCCAAGGTCAAAACCTCAGCAGGGGCACTTTGCCCCTAAGAAAAGTATTCCCAGACTTAGAATAAACTGCTTGGTCTCAAAAGTAATCAAGGCGAAAAAATTTAGGGGCTTCCTGTCCTGCCAAAATATTCCCCATCTTAGCTTTCTGATAAGCAAGTAGCTGAAAGTTTAACAAAGGTTCTTATCTGTACTTTGAAGTTTCTAAAGCCTTTTGTATTGCTATGTTAAAAATTTAGCTCTGCACAGCTATGAAAACTTCCCCTGTGCTTTTGGATGAAAGAGATCTTTAGCTTCATATATAATAAACCTGTGACTCCATTGTATCTTGGAGCACTTTGAGCTAATAAGCCATGCTTCCAATCTGTTTTGTTCTTTACATCTGATGATCACCCTAGGCCATTCAGAAAATCCATGGTATAGGGGCAAATAGGTAGCTCAGTGGATAGAGAGTCAGGCCTAGAGATGGGAGGTCCTAGGTTCAAATCTGGCCTCAGACACTTCCAAGTTGTGTGACCCTGAGCAAGTCACTTGACCCCCATTGCCCACCCTTACCACTCTTCCACCTATGAGCCAATACACAGAAGTTAAGGGTTTAAAAAATGAAAATCCATGGTAGATAGAGCAGGATCTCTGTAAATGGAGCCTGAACAGGGATGTTGGAACTCTGGAGACAGATAAAAATTTGCCTCCCCCAGACACCTCCCAAATTATGATGGTTTAGTTTCTGCCCCAAGAAGGGCAAGAAATCCAGAGTTTTCAGAACTCTCCCCTTAAAGGAAGACACTAGAAGTAAAAGAATAGATTAACAGGATGGGACACAGTGAATCAAAGGAAAGAACTCTTTTCTTTGATATAACTAAGTATACCCTCAGGAAATGGGGAGTAAAAATAGGTAAAGAACAGCTCACTAAGTTTCTTGATTTTATTCAGAATTGTAGTCCACAGATTCCCTTAGAATTCTGGCAAAAAGTTGGCAATGATTTGAAAATTTATTATACTGAACATGGATTAGAACAAGTGCCAGTAAAAATTTCATCAGCTGCTGAAAAAACATATTTGTTATCTGGTCAGAATGCAGAATGAAATCTTTAAGGTTTCAATGTTAGAATCAGAGGAAGAGAAACAGCTATGAGTTAACAGTCAAGATCAGATCGTATCCTGCCTGTTTCTTTATCAACTGAGCTGTCCTTATCAAATTATCTGGAGATGATGAATAGATTTCAACAGTAGACCAGCCTTAACAGATATCAAATTGTATTATAAATCAGTAGTCATCAAAACAATTAAGTATTTCCTAAAAATCAGAGTTGTGAGTCAAAAAATATGGGGTTTATAGCATACAGAAGTAAATGGCCATAGAAATGTAATGTTTGATAAACTCAGAGATTCCAACTTTAGGAACAAGAACTCCATATTTGAGAAAAGCTGTTGAGGAAACTGGAAAACAGTATGGTATAAACTAGATAAAAAGTAATATAAGATCAATATAATAAGATATGGATCATATACTATATGCCATTATAAGGTCAAAATAACCACATGATTTAGATATAGATATTTCCTGTCATATATACTTATAAAGGAAAAATTTATGAAGGAACAAGAATTAGAGACTATTATTAGATGTAAAATGCATAATTTTTTATTACTTTATTTTTTAATAGCATAAACAAAACCCATTACAACCAATATTAGAAGGGAAATAGAAAACTAGGGGAAATTTTATGTTTCTCGGTTAAAAGCCTCAATTCTTTTGTTGTTGCTGTTTTTAACTAATTATTTTATACCAAAAATCTTCTATTTTGGTCATTCAATTGGGCTAGGCATTGAATAAATACATTACTTAAGGTAGGTTTCTCATTTCAATTATATTACCTCTGTTGATCCATGAACAATTAATATTCTTGCAATTGTTTAGATATGAATTTATTTATGTAAAAAGTGTGTTGTAATTATCTTCTTATAGTTCCTGAATTTGTTTTGACAAGTATAATCCTAGCTATTTTATTCTATGTATGGTTACTTTAAGTGGCCTATTTCTTTCTATCTCTTCTTGCAGACTTTTGTAGTAATATATAAAAATGTTACTGGTTTATGTAGATTTATTTTTTATTTTCCTCTTTGCTAAAACTATTGATATTTTCAACTAATTTTTAAATTAAATGTCTTGTATTTTCCATATATACTATTATATTGTCTGTAAACTGAGTGTTTTATCTCTTTGCCCATTCTGATTCCTTCCATTTCTTTTTCCCCCTCATAATGTTATTGCTAGCATTGTTAATACCATATTCAATAATACTGGTGATAGTGGGCATACTTGTTTCACTCCTGATCTAATTTGGAAGGCTTCTAGCTTCTCCCCATTATACATATATGTATATATATTCATATATACATATATGTATAATTTGTCTATCACCATAAAATATACATATTATTTGATGAAGGTTTTAGGTAGATGCTTCACATAATTTTAAGTAAAACTTCCTTCATAATTAGGCTTTGCAGTGTTTTTAATAGGAATGGATTTTGCCATAGGCTTTTTCTGCATCTATTGATATAATCATTATTTATATGACTTTTGTTATTGATATTAAAATTATGTTGAGAGTTTTCTTTATAATAAACTATCTCTGCAATTTTGGTATAAATTCTGTTTAGTCACAGTTTTTATCTTTGTGACATATGTTTGTAACCTCCTTGCTAGGATTTTGTTTAGGTTTTTTGCATCTGTATTCATATTCATTAAAGAGAATAGTCTATAATTTTCTTACTCTGTTTTTGCTCTTCCTGAATTAGGTATCAGCAGCATATTTGTTTCATAAAAGAAATTTTATAAAACTCCATCTTTACCTATTATTTCAAATAATTTAACATAGGAATTAGCTGATCCTTAAATGTTTGGCAGAATTCACTTGTAAATGCATCTGGACCTGACACTTTTTTCTTAAAAAGTTCATTTATGGCATGTTCAATTTATTTTTCAAAAATAGGTTTATTTAAGTATTCTATTTCTTGTTCTGATAAGCAGTCTATTTTTAAGTATTCTTCCATTTCTCTTTCATTGTTAAATTTGTTTTCATATAATTGAGGAAAATAACTCCTAATAATTCCTTTAATTTTCTTTTCATTGGTGATATTTTCACTTTTTTCATCTTTAATCAGAGTAATTTGTTGTTTTTTCTCTTTTTTATCAGATAAATCAATGACTTACCATTTTGTTTATTGTTTTCATAAAACAACTCCTAGATTTATTAATTAATTCAATGGTTTTCTTACATTCAATTTTATTTATCTTACCTTTGACATTCAGATTTTCTAATTTGGTGTTTAATTGAGAATTTTTAATTTGTTCTTTTTCTGGGTTTTTAAAAATATATATTCCCAATTCATTGATATTTTGTTTTCTCTTTCATTATAAGGATTATAAGAATCATCTAATTTTTGCTTTTTTGTATCCCATTGGTTTAGGTATGTTGTCTCATCATTAGCATTTTCTTTAGTGAAATTATTTATTTTTTTAATTACGTGTTATTCTACTTAGTCTGAATTCTTAAATACGTAGTGAACTGAATTAAATTTGTAAGAATAGAGATTATTCTCCAACTGATAAATGTTCAAAGGATATAAATAGGCAACTTTTATATGAAAAATTCAAAACTATTTATATTTATATGGAAAATATGCCCTAAATCATTATTGATTAGGAAAATTGAAAATAAAACAGTTCTGATGTACAACCTCACACCCCCAATGAATTGGCTTATATGAAATAAAAGGAAATTATTAATTGTTTCTGTGATTTGTTCTTTCACTAAATTATTCTGGAGAATCATATTTAATTTCCAATTAGTTTTTGGTTTGCCTCTGCATGTATTGTTACTAATAACTATTTTTATTGCATTATGATCTGAGAAGCTTACATTTATTATTTCTTCTTTTTTGCATTTGTTTCCCATGTTTCTATGCCCTATTACATGGTCTATCTTTGTGACTTTTCCATGTGCTGCTGAAAAGAAGGTGTATTCCTTTATGTCCCTATTTATTTTTCTCCATATATCTATTAACTCTAATTTTTCTAGGGTTTCATTACCTCTCTTATCTCTTTCTTATTGATTTTTTGGTTTGATTTATCTAGATCTGATAGGGGAAGGTTGAGGCCTCACACTAGTATGGTTTTGCTATCTATTTCATCCTTGAGCTCCACTAATTTCTCCTATAGAAATTTGGAAACTATACCGTTTGGTGCATACACATTGAGTATTGATATTTCTTCATTGTGTATACTGCCTTTTATTAGGATGTCATTACCTTCCCTATCTCTTTTAACCTTATCTATTTTTACTTTGGCTCTGTCAGAGATCATGATAGCCACCCCTGCCTTCTTTTTCTCATTTTTGAAGCCTAAAAGGTTTTGCTCCATCCTTTCATTTTCACTCTATTTTGTCTGTCTGTCTCATGTGTGTTTCTTGTAGACAACATATGGTAGAATTTTGGTTTCTAATCCACTCTGTTATTTGCTTCTGTTTTATGGGTGAGTTTATCCTATTCACATTCAGAATTATAATTATCAACTGTGCATTCCCAGACATTTTGATTCTCTCTCCTAGTCCTGTCCCTTCTTCTTTCACTGTTTCCTTCTATACCATTGTTTTGTTTTTAATCAGTTACTATAATCCCCTCCCTTGTTGTACTTCCCTTTCTCCCCCCCTTTCATCTTATTACCCTCTGATTGTTCTTTCAAGCCACCCTGCACTCCACCCCAAGCCCTCTCCCTTCATAGTATTGCTTCCCTTCCCACCAGTCCTTTTGTTACCCTTCTACTTCTCTATAGGGAGTGAATCAATTCCCTACCCCAATGGATCTGATTGTTCTTCTCTCTTTAAGTTGATTTCTATGTAATTAATTTTGAATATTTCCTCACTTTAACCCCTTTACCCTTATTGTGTCTTTTCCCTATTGGTCCCACGTACTTCTTTATGGAATATAAATGTATTCCTTTTTGTTTGCTTTCCTATTTTTCATTTTATTGTCTTCTTTTGTATATATTTATACCTACCTACCTAAATATATATATATATATATATTGCTTGACATTTCATCCTATACAGTTTCTCCCTGTTCCCTCTATGTAAACTTCTAGTTACCCTGTAGGTAATAAAAATTTTTAACATTTGCCAATACCTACTTTTTTTCTTGGGATATAAATTGATTGAACTTGTTGTGTCCCTTAAAGAAAAGATTTTTTTCTCCTCCCCCCATTCTCTTAATTACCTTATATTGATTCTCTTGAGTTCTGGATTTGGGCAGCAAACTCTCTGTTTAAGTCCAGTTTTTTCTCAATGAATGTTTGTAAATCCTCAATTTTATTGAATGGCCATACTTTCCCCTGAAATAATATAGTTAAATTTTCCTGGATAGTTGATTCTTGGTTGTAGAACCAGTTCTCTTGCTTTTTGGGATATTGTGTTCCATGTCTTCTAGTCCTTCAATGTAGATGCAGCCAGATCCTGTGTTATCCTATCTGTGGTTCCCTGATATCTGAATGACTTCTTTTTAGCAGCTTGTAATATTTTTTCCTTGGTCTTGTAGTTTTTGAATTTGGCTATTTCAAATTATCTTCCTGGAAGTTGTCAGTTGTGGATTAAATGTAGGAGGTGATCTGTGGATTCTCTCAATTTCCACTTTTCCCTCTTGTTCCAGAATTTCTAGGCAATTTTCTCTGATAATTTCTTTTAAATGCTATCTAAACTTTATTCTTTTATCATGATGTTCTGGTAAACCAATAATTCTTAAGTTGGCTCTTCTAGATCTGTTCTCCAGATCTTTGGTTGAATCAATGAGGTGTTTCATATTCTCCTCAATTTTTTCATTTTTTATTTTGTTTAATATATTCTTGCTGCCTTGTGAAGTCATTTACTTCTAGTTGTTGAGTTCTGATTTTTAAAGACTGAATTTCATCCCTGGCTTTTTGGTCATCCTTCTCTTTCTGGTCTGATTTCTTTGTGGATCATCTTTTGACTTCTTTGCTTCATTTTCAAGCAAGCTAATTCTGGCTTTTAAGACTTTATTTTCTTGTTTTAGTTCATGTATTTCCTTTTTCAAATTGTCTTCAGCCTCTCTTCATTGCTTTTTGAGTTCCTGCAGTTCTTGAGTTAATTGAATTTTAAATTCTTGAGTTAATTGAATTTTGAGATCTTCCAAAGCCTATGTCCAGTTTGCTGGAACTACTTCCTCTTCTTCTATTTCAATTTCATTTGCTCTCTTTTCACTTCCTTGAAAGAAGGTGTCAATTGTCATTTCTTTTTTCTTTTTCTGTTGCTTACTGATATTTTTTCCTTCCTTATTCTGCTAATTTGAGCAGATGTATTTAATGATCTTTGATGAAAGATCTTCCCCCAGCTGGCAATGGAGGTTTGTAGTTACTTTCTCTGCCCTCTGAAGACTTCTTGTCTGTCCAATTGTTGGCATTAATCCTGTATTGATTGGATTAATTTTATTGCTTAATATGCCCTGAGGCTAAAACCTTGAGGGAGGGAAATATAAACAAACAAACAAACAAAAACCAAAAACCTTTGGGGGTCAAGAAGGAGTGTTTTTGCTGAACTGAGCTCTCCATCACTGGGGCCCCCCTGAGCTGTCCACTGAATTTGATCTGGTTTTCCTTCCTCTTGAAGCCCTGCATTATCTATCTTGGTATGAGGAAGTCAAGCTGTCTGAGGTCTGGGGTTTGGCTCTCTCTAAGCCACCTTCTTCTGGCTGTTTTTGCTGTGTTTCTCTGGTTTTCTCTCCAGTCACCTCTCTAGTACCTTTATTTAATTCCCAGAGTCCAGTGCCAGCAAGGCCCTCTCTCCCAACTGGTGCGCCCACTGGCCCTGATATTTCCCAGGTAGCTCAAGACTCTGAACAGCACATGGGGGAGGCATCCTGGGATCCTGGGATTCCACTTCTATGCCCTCAGACCAAACAGTTCAAGAATTGAAGCCTTTTTATTAGCGTACCTATTTAGTTATGTTGCAGTAGGGTACCCCCTGCTCTGTCCTGTTATTATATTTGGTCCTCTTTCTTCTTGAAGCTCATTGTTTTCTATCTCAGTGAGTAAGGGTGTGGAGGTTTTAAGATTCATTCCTTCTAAGCCACCTTCTTCCTGGAAACATTTAAAGAACAATTATTTCAAATACTACATATACAATTTGACAAAATGAGCAAAGAAGGAGTTTTACTGAACTCCTTTTATGACACAAATATGATACTAATTCTTTTACTTGGAAGCTCTTGAATTTGCATATCTTTGTTCCAGTAAGACCACTACTAGTTCTATGCCCAAAAGAGTTTAAAAAAGGAAAAAGGATTCATTTCTACAAAATTATTCAGATCATCTCTTTTTATGATGGAAAGAATTGGAAAATAAAAGGATATCCATTAATTAGAAAATAGTTGAGTGATTTCTGGTGTATGATTGGAATGGTTGTACTATTGTGAAATAAGAGATGGTGGATGGTGGGTGGGTAGCTAGGTGGCTCAGTGGATAAAGAACCCACATCTAGAGATAGGGCATCCTGGTATAAATCTTTCCTCAGATACTTTTAGCTTTGAAGCCCTTGACAAATCACTTCACTCCTATTCCCTAGCCTTTAATACACTTCTGCCTTAGAACCAATAGATATTATTGGTTCTAATATGCAAAGTAAAGGTTTTTTTAAAAAAGAAATGATGAGCAGGATGATTTCATAAAAAATAATTGGAAAAATCTTCATGAACTAATGCAAAATAAAGTGAGAAGAGACAGGAAAATATTGTACACAATTATGGTAATATTATAATGTTAATCATCAATGATTGGCTCAGCTATTCTCGACAACATAATGATCCAAGATACTTCAGGGATTGGGAGAAGGAATAAGAGTTTAATAGAACTAACAAACAGCATAAATTTTGCCCCATTTGTTGATATAGGATATGACCTAAGAGAATCTTCATTTGGAACACTCATTTGCGAAGAACTCAGTCTGATGATTACAAAGAACATATTCTATAAGTAATATTTTGATGGGAAATTTATGTGTCATATCAAGAAAGTACTGGAAAAGAAACATAGTTAAGATTTTCAATCATAGTTCAGGCACTTAATTGTAAATAAAAATAATAAAAGCAATGAGGAGGAGATATTCAAGATATGAAACTTATATGAAAATGAAGTGGGGGGGGACTGTAGGTAAGACTCTGAAATAGTAAAATTAAATATATGGAGAATTACTAATTCTGAATGGCAACCAAGATCAGGGGGTGACTCTTTTCGCCATTCCAGGCTAGATTCTGTAACACAGTTCCTGATTCAATAGAACACAATCAACCAATTTTTCCTGAAACAGATTTTTGTAATGTAAGAGAATTTTCCTGAGTTTTGAGGGTTATTTTTTTAGGAGAGAAAGTTCAGAGAAATGGTTTATTTTTTAATTTAAACCTATGAAGATGATACAGTTTAAATGGATTTAGATATTCTCTTTTAATATGACAAGAAGAATTACTTGGGCTTACTTATCAATGTCCTTATTCCCTCAAGCCTATATTGGAATACAATTTGACTTTGTGAAGGAGTGAAGAGTTGTGATTTTTATGACAGTTCAATGTTAATTCCCTTATAATATCTCTACATCTCTTTAAAATTTAAATTGAGATTCTAGATTTTGGATAGTTGATTTACATTTCACCCAATTCCCTTGCTGCTGCCCTTTACAAAACATGAATTAATCATATTGGTGCTGATTTTCCCTAAGAAATATGTCACCAGAAACTAGAAAATTGAGTTGGGGCTTCATGGAAACCTTATCATAAATAGCAGTTGACTTCTGAATTGAGCTCTTATATTCCATTTTGATTACATAAATATGTAAGAATTGTTACTTTATAAATAAAGACTGCATGTATGGTTTGAAGGCATTGTTACTTATAAAGAAAATAGGGTATCCAATATTCCACTGTGACTAAGTTTATAGTCATAACTAATAACTTGTCTGATCTCTCTCATTTCTCAATAATATAATAATAAAAAAAATACTTATTGAATGTCTAATATGTGCCAGATCCTATGACAAGCACTTTATGAGTACTACCTCATGACAACCCTGAGAGGTTGCTATTATCATCCCCAATTTACAGTTGAAGTAATGAAGATGAGCAAAAGTTAATTGAGGGGCAGCTGGTTAGCTCAGTGGATTGAGAGCCAGGCCTAGAGACAGGAGGTCCTAGGTTCAAATCTGGCCTCAGACGCTTCCCAGCTGTGTGACCTTGGGCAAGTCACTTGACCCCCATTGCCTACCCTTACCACTCTTCCACCAAGGAACTAATACACAGAAGTTAAGGGTTTAAAAATATATTTAAAAAAAGTTAATTGACTTACTCAGGGTCACATAATTAGTAAGTGCCTAAGGTTATATTTTAAGTCATATATTTTATACTCTAGGCCCAGCCCTGTATCCATTATACTAACCAGGTGCCTCTATCATATATCTTTATATCTCTGTCTGTCTGCCTGTCTATCTATCTATCTATCTATCTATCTATCTATCTATCTATCTATCTCAAAATATTATTAAACATTTTTCTGAATAAATTACTTCACTTTGCTTCTACTGTTCTTCATAGTTTCAAATCCCTAGGAAAAGATGCCTCTGCACCAGGTACCCCCTGGTATCCCTCCCTACTTTCATTTTACTTTGGAAGGTTGTCTCTCCATATTAGACTATCAGTTCCTTGAGGACAAGAGTGATTTTTTAAAATTAATTTTATCTTCAGAACTTAGCACAATGCCTGAAGCAGAGATAGTGCTTAATAAATATGTATTGGATTCGATCTGATCAAATTAATATTGATGACTCATTCAGGAAATCTATATTGACCCTCCTTAATAGATGATGTATTTTTCTTTATGGCCAAACACTAATGTAATTAAATTAAAACAATCATGGAGAAATCAATGAAAATGTTAGTCTTTTTATTTGTTATTTGTAGTAAGAACTTTTAAATAATTTCCATGTCAGTATTATTTTTACCTTGGTTCTAAAATTTATAGTCTGATATATACCAGAATACTTTTAATCAATCCACAAAAATATACATACATGTGTTTCTATGCATATATGTGCACATGAATGGATATATATATATATATATATATATATATATATATAGAGAGAGAGAGAGAGAGAGAGAGAGAGAGAGAGAGAGAGAAAGAGAGAAATATACACATATATGCCACATTCATTTCTGGAACTATCTTTTCTCTTTTGGCCAGCAGGCTATTTTGAGACTATGACACCTTCACTACTCATCCTAAATTTTCTCATACCCTTCTCACCTAAAAATTAACACTATCACTTCCAGGTTAAGATGGCTACAGTGTAAAGGCAGGGCTTTTCTTCTCCTCACCATCTACCAATATAGAGTACCTCAAAAAGACATAAAATCCAAGATTAGATGAGTGAAGGGCTCCACAGTAGGGTGAAGCATTGAAGGTGGTCAGGATTTGAGCATTTCCACACTATAAAGGGATAAAATAGCTCCCACTAAAACTTGAGCTGATCAAATCTCCCCCACTCCACGTATGCCACCAGAGTCAGAGCCAGTGTGCCAGAATCAGAGTGAGTGCAGGGCAATCTCTACATTATCAGGAACAGACTAAGAACACCATGGACTTACCCCTGAGAGCAGCTAGACTTGGGACCCCAGGAGGCTGAGGAATGTGGACCTTGGGCAAGGAGGTAGAGCAAAGAGGGGTGGCACACAGAAGAAGCCAATGAGACTCAAAAATAGCCTCAGGCAAAAACTGCTCCTTACCTCAATAAACAGAGAGCCTGTTCTCCTCACTCAGACATCTGTGTGGAAAGGGAAAGAAAAAACCACAAAGCAATAGCCAGCAATGCCCAAGAAATACAATCTTCAATCAATGAAAAAGGAAACAAGAAAGCTACTGACCCTGGATAATTTTTATGGAGAAGAAATCTAGACTACAGAGAAGGCAGCAGAGTATGACAAACAAGTAAACACATCCAAATCTTCCCCCAAAAAATCTAAGTTAGTCACAAGTTCTTGAGGAGCTTGAATTTGAGATGATGAACCAAATGAGAAAGATAGAAGCATCTTGACAAGAAAAGTGGGAAATAGTTAGAAAGAAAATAAAAGGTTAAAAGGTAGAAACTCTTACTTAGAAAAAGAAGCCCAGAAATCAAATGAAATGATGAGCAAATTGGAGACCAGAATTAAACAATTGGAAGATTTGAAAAGCAGGATAGACCAAACTGAAAAGGAAAATCAAAACATCATAGTTAAAAACTAGTCTTTAAAGACCAGAATTGGGCAAGTAGAAGCAAAAGATCACACAAGACAGCAAAAATTAAAAAAGAAAAGTCAAAAGAATGAAAAAATAGAAGGAAACATGAAATATCTCACTGAGAAAATTTATGTCATGGAAAAACAAGTCTAAAAGAGACAATTTGAGAATCATTGGTCTACCTGAAAACCCAGAAATAAAAAGAAATCTTGACATCATACTACAAGAAATTATCCAAGAAAACTACCTTGATGTTCTTCAACAAGAGGGCAAAATAAACATTGAAAGAATTGATATATCACCTCTACATTAAATCCTCAAAAGACAACCCCCAGGAAAGTAATTTCCAAATTCAAGAGCTTCCAAGCTAAGGAGAAAATATTACAAGAAGCCAAAAAGAGATAATTTAGATATCAAGGAGCCCCAGTCTCCTCCAGATCTCCTCCCGATACAGAGGATCTGACAGTCTCCACCATAAAGCACAGCAAGGCTTACAATATGATTTTCCGGAAGGCAAGAGAATTGGTTCTACAACTGAGAATCAACTACCCATCAAAACTGACTATATACTTTCAGGAGAAAGTATGGACATTTAACAAAACAGAAGATTTCTGAGCATATTTCTAAAGAAAAGGCCAGAAATAAATGGAAAATTTGATGTCCAAATACAAAATTCAAGAGAACCATACAAAGGTAAATAAGAAAGAGGTAAAAAATTTAAAGGCTTCAGTAAGGTAAATTGATTATATTTCTATATGGAAAAATGTTATCTATAACTCTAAAAATTGTTTTCACTATCACAGTAGAGAGAAGAATTATTCATAGGCAGAGGTCGTGGTACTAAATTATTTAAGATGATATGTAAAAAAAGGGGGGGGTTTGGAATAGAAGATGGAACCAAGAGAAACATGCAGGAAGAAGAAAAATAGACCAAATTATACTATATAAAGAGGCACATGGGAAAGAGGGAGGGAAGAATATTATTATACAAAGGAGAGGACAAGAGTGGTAATAGTTAAGAATAAAATCTTACCCACCATGGAGTCAGTTTTGAGAGGCAAAAGCAAATAGATCTATTGGGTTATAAATTCTATCTTACCCTATAGAAAAATTGAGAGGGAAAAACCAAAAGAGGGCCAGAGTAAGCAGGGAGTATTAGGAGGGAGGGAAAGGTAGAGGGTCATTTAATATATCTTAAAGAAAAATAAGAAAGGAATAATAAGGAAGGGGGGGAAGGAAAGTAATATAAGGGTGCGGAATAGGGGACTGATTAAAAGCAAAACATTGGTATATTGGTATATAATAAAAGTCTGGAGCAAAATCTATTGGGCTTCAATTGAGAAAAAGAAGGCAGGAGGTTCAGTCAGGATAGCTGACAAAGCCAAAGTAAAAACAGATCTGGTTGAAAGAGATAGGGAAGGTAATTACATCCTGATACAAGGCAGTATAGACAATGAAGAAATATCAGTACTCAACATGTATGCACCAAATGGTATAGCATCCAAATTTCTAAAGGAGAAGCTAGTGGAGTTCAAGGACGAAATAGATAGTAAAACTATACTTGTGGGAGATCTAAATATTCCTCTTTCAGATCTAGATAAATCAAACCAAAAAATAAAAGCAAACAATTAAGAGAGGTGAATGAAATCCTAGAAAAATTAGAGTGAATGGATATCTGGAGAAAAATAAATAAGGAGGAAAAGGAATACATGTTCTTTTCAGCTGCACATGGTACATTCACAAAGATTGACCATATAGTATGGCATAGAAATATGGCAAATAAATGCAAAAGAGCAGAAATAATAAATGTAACCTTTTCAGATTATAATGCAATAAAAATAATAATTAGTAAGGACACATGGACAGGCAAATTAAAAATTAATTGGAAATTAAATAATATGATTCTCCAAAATCAGTTAAAGAAGAAATCATAGAAACAATTAATAATTTCATTGAAGAGAATGACAATAATGAGACATCCTACCAAAATCTGTAGAATGCAGCTAAAGCAGTACTCAGGGGTAAATTTATATCCTTTAATGTATATATTAACAAATTAGGGAAGGCAAAGATCAATGAACTGGGCATGTAAATCAAAAACTAGAAAGAGAACAAAATTAAAATCTTTAGATTAACAGAAGAGGAAAATTGAATATTTAAACAATCCCATCTCAGAAAAAGGAATTGAACAAGCTATCAAGGAAGTCCCTAAGAAAAAATCCCCAGGGCCAGATGGATTCACAAGTGAATTCTAGCAAACATTTAAAGAACAATTATTTCAAATACTACATAAACAATTTGACAAAATGAGCAAAGAAGGAGTTTTACTGAACTCCTTTTATGACACAAATATGATACTAATTGCAAAGTCAGGTAGACTAAAAACAGAGAAAGAAAACTACAGACTAATTTCCTTAATGAACATAGATGTAAAAATCTTAATTAGAATACTAGTGAAAAGACTCCAGCAAGTGATCACAAGGATTATTCACTATGATCAGGTGGGATTTATACAAGGAATGCAAAGATGGTTTAATATTAGGAAAACCCTCCACATAATTTATTATAACAACAACTAACAACAACTAAATCAACAGAAATCAAATAATTATCTCAATAGATGAAGAAAAATCCTTTAACAAAATACAACACTCATTCCTATTGAAAACACTAGAAAGTATAGGAAAAGATGGGCCTTTCCTAAAAAATAATAAAGAATATATATTTATACCATAAGCAAGTATCATCTGCAATGGTGACATGTTAGAAACCTTCACAATAATATCAGGAGTGAAACAAGGATGCCCATTATCACCCTTATTATTTAATATTGTATTAAGGGTAGCAATTAGAAGATAAAATAAATTGAAGGTATTAAAATAGGCAATGAGGAAACTAAGCTATCACTCTTTGCAGATGATATGATTATACATGAGACAGATTAGGTTTACATCAATATCTCACACCCTATACAAAGATAAATTCAGAATGGGTAAATGATTTAAATATAAAGAAGGAAACTCTAAGTAAATTAGGTGAACATAGAATAATATGCCTGTCAGATCTATGGGAAAGGAAGGAATTTAGTAGAAACAAGAGATAGAGAATATAACAAAATGTAAAATGAATAATTTTGATTACATTAAATTAAAATTTTTTGTACAAACAGAACCAATGCAACCAAAATTAGAAGGGAAGCTATAAACTGGGAAAAAATCTTTATAGCAAAAACACAGATATGTTAATGTGAAAATTTAAAATTGTTGTTTGGCAAGATATTAGTTTAGAGTTTTCCCAGAGGTTGTCTCTGGTCAAATAGTCTGACTTATTTGAACCTATATTCTTCATATATTAAATGAAGGATTTAGTTTAAATGATTTTTCCAATCCCTTCCCACTCTAATTATATGACTATATGTGCCTATGGGGTTGAATTCCAATCAGATTTGTATTTTTCTTTCAACACAATCACTGCTTTTAGTCATTTAGATGTCGAATTCCTCCAGGATTTATCTGAAGCATACACACTCCTCAGAGAAATATTAATTTGAACTTTCCAATGCTGTTAAAAAGAACTGGAGAAGGAGAAATCTTTGTGTATATATCTTCTTACTCTTCTTACTATCTCCTTATAGATCTTCTTTCTAGATATTTGAGGATGGCTGGTATGTAGATCTTAGGGATAGTATGGATGAAGGAGAGATCAGGGGCCCAAAACCTAAGCCAGCTCTTGTTAGTGAAGGAGAAACATCCACTCCTCTCACAACAGCTGCTGTTGTAGTCTATCCCTCTTCTCCCTGACAGGTTTGGTTGGTTAATCCTGTCAGTGACTTCTTTCTTAATAGTTGCCCAGGTGGGGATTTCTTGAGAGGTTAGGTAGATGGTTAACCTCTCTAGTCCCAACCTGAGGTTGGATTAATTGTTAATAGGCCTAAGAAATGGAAAGAAAATGGAAAATGTAGGATTCATTCTATATTCAGAGTTTCTCAGTTTTCACTTCAGAGATAAATAGAACTTTTCATCCTCAGTCATTTGGAATAGACTTGCATCATTGTCTTGATCAGAGAAGTGAACTCTTTTACAGTTGATCATCATTACAATAGTGCTGTAATTATGTACATTGTTCTCCTTATCCTACTTACTTCATTCTACCTCATTTCATATAAGCTTTTCCAGGTTTTTTTCCCAAAACTACTTTGCTCATTATTTATTATAACAAAATACTGTTCCATCACAATCATATACCACAAATTGGTCAAACATTTCTCAATTGATGGACATACTCTCAAATTCCAATTCTTTCTTATCACAAAAAATAAAAACTGCTGCAATTATATTTTTTAACATATAGATTTTTTTCCCTTTCATTTGACCTCTCCACAATACCCCTCATTTCTGGGTCAAATAGATATATGCATTTTAGCTCTATAGAATTTTAAAGCAATGTGGACAAAGTTTTGAATTTTTCTCTAAAAAGTTTGGATTGGTTTGCAACTTCACTAACAATGCATTAGTGTATACATTTTTACACATTCCCTTAAGCATTTGTCATTTCTTTTTTCGTTCTTGTTAGCCAATATGATAAAGTCTGAGGTAGTACTTCAGAGTTCTCTTTTTATCTGCACTTCTCCAATCATGATTTAAATTTTTATTCATGTGACTATCAATAACCTTAATTCTTTCTTCTCAAAAGTGCCTGTGCATATTTTCTTAACTATTTAACATTTGGAGATATATCTTAAATCATTCAAAAAGCCAAACAACCAGGAAAAAATGTGCAAGCCATTTGAAATACACCTTTATTGCACCTTAATTTTTTTCTGTTTATTCTTTTGTATTTAAATCAATCTATTGATTTTATTAATACAGGGAATTTCCCAAGAAGAAACTCTTTCAATCTCTTCAGGATAGTATCTAATACACATTTTTAGTTTTAAGAGTTCCTTGAACACTACAATTAAAGTGACTTTTGTTGATCAGTTCTTTTTGCCATGTGAAACTGAATTCATTTAGGTTTTACTTGGCAAAAACTGTTTTGCCATTTCCTTCTCCAACTCATTTTATTGAAGAGGAAATTGTAACAAATATTGTTCAGTGACTTTCCCAGGGTCTAGTAAATATCTGAGGCTGGATACAAACTCAGCAAGAGAAGTCTTCCTGATTCCAGGCCTGACATTCTCTCCCTTGTACCTACTAGCTGCCTGGGGTCAAAGAGTCAGTAGGTGTCAGAGTCAGGACTTGAATTTGGGACTTCCTGAAAATTAACTGATCTGACTACTAAAGAATCTTGCCCTTCTTCATCTACTTGCTGATTGTCTGAAGTTCTTCTTTTATACTTTATCTCTGTTTAATTCTGCTAGGCAAATTTTTCAACCAAAACCTAGGTCCCAATAGGAAAATTAAAAAAAAAAATAATTCAAGTTTGTGGGGAAAAACATGAGAGTATTGGTGAATGGGAAGGTGCTATTTGGACATGTGATATCTAAAAGGTTTGCCACCCCTGACATAAAGTAAAGGAATTTTCTTACTGGGAGTGAGATATCTCATTTCAACTTGAAGAAAGTTCTAGATCATAATCAAAAGGAAGTTCCCTAAAGCCTCTAAGACAATTATAGTGGTAGGGACATGATAGACACTGCTAACTTTTCTCATGTATTCCTAGATTCTTTTCTTCCAGTAACCTGAAATAAGGCTGATCATTTCCATCCTCCTTCTCAAAACATGAAATCAGAAGCTCTCAAAACAACTTGAAGCTTAAGAATCTTAAACAAAACTGCGAAAAGCTAGAACTCTCTCTCTCTCTCTCTCTCTCTCTCTCTCTCTCTCTCTCTCTCTGTCTCTCTCTGTCTCTCTCTCTCTCTCTTCTCTCTCTGCTTCTGTTGGTCTGTCTCCCTTTAATTCTGCCCTAATGAGAATAGATTTGGGGAAAGCATTAGATTGTAATTGTATTATCTTAAAGATAGCTGCTGTTGTGTTCTCCTTTACTTCCTCCTTCTTCCCCTCCTTCCTTCCTTCTCAATTCACTGAGTGACATAGATGTCCCCTCATTAATCTTTTTTTTTAATTTTCCTATCCATATGTTGACTTTTTTTTAACTCTCTTACCTCCAGAAATTAATAAACCAGCATTCTGACTGCAAAGAACAGAAACCAAATAATTATTGATAATTCTGTAATCAAAAATGAAATTTACAATTGATCTAACTAGAGAATTTTAATATGTTTTAAAATTTTCAGAATAGTAAAAATGGTTAAAATTATTTTCCCTAGAAATAACCAAATAAATGTAACAGGGGAAGTTTTCTTCATGGAATTTATTTTTACAAATTTGAATATTGTAAACAAACTAAACCTCTTACCATTATTATTTTTAAAAATATTAATATTATTAAAATACTAGTTTCTTAGATAGCAACTTGGCAAACACAAGTGATATCATTAATGTAAACAGGTACTGATGACTCTTTCTACAAAACTAACCTAAGTTTCATCCATTTTTATTCTTTAATTCACTCTAACATATTTCTGATTTGACTACTATAACATTTTAAACATCAAATTGCACTAATTCTTTGTTCTCTGTGTCATACAATATAGCCTTTAACATAGTCAGTGGAAAGGAAGATCATCCCATTGGACCATCTATAAAAACATACTCCTTGTTCTTATTCCATTGTCTCAACAAGTAGAGTTGCACTTTTGGTTTGGTTTATAAGAAGGGCTTAACACTTTTTATTACTAAAAAGATTCTTGAATAGCAATTTAAAAAGCTATTAAATTCTCATTTATAAATTACTTAGATATTGTATATATATATGTATATATATATATATATGTGTATGTATGTATTTTTTAATTTAGGACACTTTTGTGAATTTCTTTATAGTTTCTTTTCACTAATTAAGAATTAAAGTTTGTGTCATAAAAGGAATTTGGTAGGACTCCTTCTTTGCTTATTATATCAAATAATTTGTATAGTATTGGGATTAGTTGCTCTTTGAATGTCTGATAGAATTCACTTGTGAATCCATCAGGTCCTGGCGATTTTTTCTTAGGGAGTTCTTTGGTGGCTTGTTCAATTTCTTTTTCTAATATGGGATTATTTAGGTATTCTATTTCTTCTGCAGTTAATCTAGACAATTTGTATTTTTGTAAATATTCATCCATGTCTCCTAGATTGCTATATTTATTGCCATATAATTGGGCAAAATAGTTTTTAATTATTGCCTTAATTTCCCCTTCATTAGAAGTGAGGTCTCTCTTTTCACCTTTAATACTGTCAATTTGCTTTTCTTCTTTCCATTTTTTTTATTAGATTGACCAGAACTTTGTCTATTTTATCTGTTTTTTCAAAATACCAGCTTCTATTTATTTATTAATTCAATAGTTCTTTTACTATCAATTTTATTAATTTCTCCCTTGATTTTTAGTATTTCTAATTTAGTTTTCATCTGGGGAATTTTAATTTGCTCGCTTTCTAATTTTTTGAGTTGCATTCCTAATTCATTAATCTCTGCCCTCCCTAATTTGTTAATATATCCACTCAAGGATATAAATTTCCTCCTGAGTACTGCCTTTGCTGCATCCCACAGAGTTTGGTAGGATGTCTTATCATTGTCATTCTCTTCAATGAAATTGTTGATTGTTTCTATTTCTTCTTTGACTAGCCTGTTTTGGAGAATCATATTATTTAATTTCCAATTGGTTTTTGATTTGCCTGTCCAAGTGCCCTTACTAATTATTATTTTTATTGCATTATGATCTGAGAAGGTTACATTTATCATTTCTGCTCTTTTGCATTTGTTTGCAATGTTTCTATGCCCTATTACATGGTCAATCTTTGTGAATCTACCATGTGCAGCTGAAAAGAAGGTTGTATTCCTTTTTTTCCCTATTTATTTTTCTCCACATATCTATTAAACCTAATTTTTCTAGGACTTCATTCGCCTCTCTTACCTCTTTCTTATTTATTTTTTGGTTTGATTTATCTAGGTCTGAAAGAGTAATATTTAGATCTCCCACTAGTATGGTTTTACTATTTATTTCCTTTTTGTGCTCTACCAGTTTTTCCATTACGAATTTGGATGTATTGCCATTTGGTGCATACATATTGAACACTGTTATTTCCTCATTGTCTATACTGCCTTTTTTTCCAGATGTAATGACCTTCCCTGTCTTTTTTAATCATATCTATTTTTATTCTGGCTTTGACAGAAATCATGATCTCCACTCCTGCCTTTTTTTCCTCATTTGAAGCCCAAAAGATTTTGCTCAAGTCCTTTACCTTAAACTTGTGTAGGTCAACCCCCTCATATGTGTTTCTTGTAGACAACATATGGTAGGATTGTGGTTTCTAATCCACTCTGCTATTTACTTCTGTTTTATGGGTGAGTTCATCCCATTCACATTCAGAGATATTATTATCAGTTCTGTATTCGCAGACATTTTGGTATCCTCTCCTAGTTCTACTCCTTCTTCTTACACTATTTCCTTTTAAACCAGTGGTTTGCTTTAAGCCAGTAACACTTGTCCCCTCCCTTAATTTACTTCACTTTCTACCCCCCACCTTTATTATTCCCCTTTTATTTTTAAGGCCAAATGAATTCCCTCCCCCTTCTTCTTCCCTACATTTTTGACTTCCCCACTCCCCTGCTCCCCTTGGTTTATCCCTTCTGACTTTCTTAGTAGGGTTAGATAGAGTTTTATATCCTAATAGGTAATATAGTGACTCTTCTCTCTCAGGGTTAATTGCACTGAGAGTAAGGTTTAAATATTACCACTTAATGCTCTCTTCCTCTCCTTCTTATAATAGTATTCAATCCTTCCCCTTCCCATGCCCTCTTTGTGTGTAATAGAATATTCTATTTTTCTTATTCCTTCAAGATTCTCTTGGTGTCCTCTCATATTCACCCCCCTGTTTCCCACCCTCCCATATCATCTTAGACCATTTAGTATTCCAACCTCTCCTTATGAATAATTCTTCTAATTACTATAATAGTGAACATTATAATGGTGAATAGAGTTCACTACAGGGAATTATACCTAACATTTCTCCACATAGGAATAGAAATAATTAGATCTCATTGAAGCCCTTAAAGAGGCAAATTTTAAAAATATGAGTTTTCTTAAATTTCCCTCTGTTTCTTATTTACCTTTTCAGGTTTCTCTTGAGTTTTGTGGCTGGATTTCAAACTTTCCATTTAGTCCTGTTCTTTTCTGTGCAAATACTTGGAAATCTTCTATCTTGTTGAATGCCCAAAGTTTCCCCAGGAAGTATATAATCACTTTTGATGGTTAGCTGATCCTTGGTTTTGGACCCAGTTCTCTTGCCATTCTGAATATCATATTCCAAGCCTTGCAGTCTTTTAGTGTGGAGGCTGCCAGATCCTGTGTGATCCTTATTGGTGCTCTTTGATATCTGAATTGTCTCTTTCTGGCTTCTTGTAAATTTTTTTCTTTTACTTGGAAGCTCTTGAATTTGACTATTATATATCTGGGGGTTGTCTTTTCAGGGTCTAGAGTAGAGGCTGATCTATGGATCCTTTCAATGACTATATTGCCTTCCTGTTGTAGAACTTAAGGGAAGTTTTGCTAAATAATTTCTTTTAGTATGGACACAAATAGGGTACTGATTCCAAAGCCAGGGAGATCAAAAACAGAGAAAGAAAACTACAGACCAGTCTCCCTAATGAACATAGATGCAAAAATCATGAATAGAATACTAGCAAAGAGACTCCAGCAAGGGATCAAGAGGATCATCCACCATGATCAGGTGGGATTTATACCAGGAATACAAGGATGGTTCAACATTAGGAAAACCATCCACATAATTGACCATATCGACAAACTAACAAACAAAAATCATATGATTATCTCAATAGATGCTGAAAAAGCCTTTGACAATATTCAGCACCCATTCCTATTGAAAACACTGGAAATTATATGAATAGAAGGTCCTTTCCTAAGAACAATAAACAGCATATACATAAAACCTTCAACAAGCATTATATGCAATGGGGATAAATTAGAAGCCTTCCCAATAAGATCAGGAGTGAAACAAGGATGCCAATTATCACCTCTATCATTCAATATAGTACTAGAAACACTAGCAGTAGCAATTAGAGAAGAAAAAGAAATTAAAGTTATCAAAATAGGCAATGAGGAGACTAAGCTATCACTCTTTGCAGATGATATGATGGTATACTTAAAAAATCCTAAAGAATCAACTAAAAAGCTTGTAGAAATAATCAACAACTTTAGCAAAGCTGCAGGATACAAAATAAATGCACATAAATCATCAGCATTTCTATATATTTCCAACACATCAGAGCAGCAAGAGGTAGAAAGAGAAACACTATTTAAAATCACCCTAGACAATATAAAATACTTTGGTATATATCTACCAAAACAAACACAGGAGTTATATGAAAACAACTACAAAACACTTTCCAAACAATTAAAACTAGATCTAAACAATTGGAAAAACATTGATTGCTCATGGGTCGGATGAGCTAACATTATAAAAATGACCTTTCTACCCAAATTAATTTACCTATTTAGTGCCATACCTATTAAACTAGCAAAAAACTTTTTTACTGAATTAGGAAAAACTATAACAAAGTTTATTTGGAATAACAAAAGATCAAGAATATCAAGGGAAATAACGAAAAAAATGTGAAGGAATGGGGCCTAGCAGTATCAGATATTAAACTCTACTATAAAGCAGCAGTCAACGAAACAGTATGGTACTGGCTAAGAGACAGAAGGGAGGATCAGTGGAATAGACTTGGGGTAAGTGACATCAGCAAGGCAGTGTATGATAAACCCAAAGAGCCCAACTTTGGGGACAAAAATCCACTATTTGACAAAAACTGCTGGGAAATTTGGAAAACATTATGGGAGAGATTAGGTTTAGATCAACATCTCACACACTACACCAAGATAAATTCAGAATGGGTGAATGTCTTGAATATAAAGATGGAAACTATAAATAAGTTAAGTGAACACAGCATAGTACACTTGTCAGATTTCTGGGAAAGAAAAGATTGTAAAACCAAGCAAGAATTAGAGAAAATTACAAAATATAAAATAAATGATTTTGATCATATCAAACTAAAAAGCTTTTGTACAAACAAAAACAATGTAGCCAAGATCAGAAGGTAAACAACAAATTGGGAAAAAATCTTTATAACAAAAAATTCTGACAGGGGTCTAATTACTCAAATATACAAGGAATTAAATCAATTGTATAAAAAATCAAGCCATTCCCCAATTGATAAATGGGCAAGATACATGAATAGGTAATTTTCAGATAAAGAAATAAAAAATATCTATAAGCACATGAGAAAGTGTTCTAAATCTCTAATAATTAGAGAAATGCAAATCGAAACAACTCTGAGGTATCACCTCACACCTAGCAGAATGGCTAAAATGATAGCAGGATAGAGTAATGAATGTTGATGGGGATGTGGCTAAATTGGGACATTGATGCATTGCTGGTGGAGTTGTGAACTGATCCAACCATTCTGGCTGGCAATTTGGAATTATTCTCAAAGAGCATTAAAAGAATGACTGCCCTTTGATTCAGCCATACCATTGTTGGGTTTGTAACCCAAAGAGATCATAGATAAACAGACTTGTACGAAAATATTTATAGCTGTGCTTTTTGTGGTGGCAAAAAACTGGATAATGAGGGTATGCCCTTCAAGTGGGGAATGGCTGAAGAAATTGTAGTATATGCTGGTGATGGAATACTATTGTGCTAAAAGGAATAATAAACTGGAGGAATTCAATGTGAACTGGAAAGACCTCCAGAAATTGATGCAGAGTGAAAGGAGCAGAGACAGAAGAACATTGTACACAGAGACTGATACACTGTGGTAAAATCAAATGTAATAGACTGCTGTACTGGCAGCAATGCAATGACCCAAGACAATTCTGAGGGACTTATGGTAAAAAACGCTACCCACATTTAGAGGAAGAACTGCAGGAGAGGAAACACAGAAGAAAAGCAACTGCTCGAACACATGGGTTGAGGTGGACAAGGATTGCAGATGTAGACTCAAAACTACGACACCAATGTCACTATCCACAATTTGGAAATAGGTCTGATCAATGACACAAGTTAAATCCAGTAGAAATGCATATCAGTCATGGGAGGGGGGAAAGTTGGGGGTGAAGGGGAAAGTAAGAGCATAAATCATGTAACCATGTTAACTTTTCAAAAAAATAATTATTAATAAGTGTTAAAAAAGAATTAAAGTTTATAGTATCCGTAAATGAAAATATCAATAATATTACAAATTTTACAGTACTTCCAAGGTTTGCAAGGCACTTTATATGTGTTACCTGAAAGGATTTTAACAAACCTAGAAAGTACCTCCTATTATTATCCCCATTTTTCAGATGAAGAAATGAGAGAGGTTAAGTGACTTGCCCAGCGTTGTAAGAAATAAAATGGATATAAAAGGATAGATTTCAAAATATTATGGTTTTTAAAGATTTATTAACAGCCATTAGAAAAATGAAGCGAGGTATTTCTTAGAGGGTCAAGCAGTTAGCAAGTACATGAGTCCAAATTTGAATTCAGATCATTCTGACTCCAGTTGCAGCACAACATGCACTGTTCCACCTAGATCATTTTCTAGAAGAATAAATGAAAACTCCTGTACTTTCTCATTATATTTTTCTTCATTGATTTACTTGAGAATTCATGCTCTGTATCAAAGGACTTAAGTAAATAAGGAAAACCTATTCTCTCATTATCAACTATATGATTGTTTTTTATTTGCTCATCCACTGAAAAATGTACTCAATTTCTCATCTTAAAAGTCCATATTAAAATAAGAGTGAGCTTCTATGACTTCTTTATCTTAATATAAAAATAGCACTATAATTATGATAATGTGAAAAAGATTCCAAGATAACTATTTCATGAGCAAGAATAATCCTTTAAAGTATTCAAAATGTCATCATTGTAAAAACACTACCAACTTCAAATTGAGCCCTCTTACCAGATGACTAAAAAAATTCTCATTGGCTTAGGTTCAATGGTTTTTTTTAATGCAGTTGCCCTAATCCTGACAGAGCTTCCTTCCTTCATGCAATCTCATTTTTCCATAGCTTCCCCAATGAAGCTTTGTGGTAAGAGGTATAAAAGTCCCTACAGTGGTATAATTGGTGCCCTGTAGATTTGATGGGTATCTGAGACCCCATGATTCTTTATACCCTGATCATTGTCTTGTCAAATGCATTTCCAGATGGAGACAAAGAAGGCTGAATCCAGAGTACTTAAATGCTAGTACCCTTGCTGTATTAGGCCAAAGGAAATCTCATCCTTTATTAAATGTTCAATGACTTATGAGTGCCTCTTTTTATCCCAACATCAAACTTTAACAGAGGGTGCTTTTTATTATTGTTAGAAAACTCTACTTAAAACCTGTTGTTTTATTCTCAGCATAAACTTTCAGTCAATATAAAAATGAAAAGTCATATCATACAATGTAAAACAAGAAATTTTAAATGTAAGTTAACAGTTCAGACTATAAAAATTAAAATTGATGATTAACTGAAAATCAATTTGCAGATATATAAACCTTGCAATTTTGATTCTATTAATCCAGTGTCATATACCTTTTCCTTGTGTTGACATGGAATCTAGAGACCCCCAAACTTGTAGCCTATTAAGATCTTATGAACTCCAAGTTTTAGAACTAGTATGTGAGTTGGGAACCACAAAGCTTATACTTGTTCCCTCTTCCTGTGAGAATCCACCCTGAAGCAAATCTCAGGCTAGCAGTTTCAGACTGAATAATGAACCCTATCCTTTTTTCTTAGGTAGTCTTCCCCATTGTATAAGAGACCCTTTCCCAGGAAGACATCTGGGCAGGGACCTCCCTTTAGTATCCATTGTAAATAGCCCCTTCCCTTACACCCTAGTCTCTCTGGCTATGATTCCTTTCCCAAGCTTGAATGTATCCTGTCAGTATGGAAATGTCAATCATCTTTCCCTGCCCCTGGATCTTCTCAAATGGTATATAGGTTCCTCAAATTCTTTTGTTCCTTGGAGTCTTCATTTAGCACAGTGGCATTCCCAGGGGCCAGGGCCCAGAGCATCCTGATTTCAATCTTTAGACTATCTTAGACATGTAGCATGCAGCTCTGTGTAGGGACCTACTCAGTCCTGTGACCCCTGTCCTTAAAGAGTGGCTTTTCTGACTATTTAATAGTTCTGTGTTTTTCAGAGTCAACACTTGTTTGAAAGTTCCTTAGATACAGTAATGAATTTAAAGTATATTATATATATAAACAGGTTTGTTTCTACTGAAAGTAATTCATGCATATATTGAAGGTACTAACTACTCCAAGTTAACTTAAATGGTTAGGAATTCCTTTTTCCTTTTTTCGAACTTGTGTGGGATGGAATCAGTATAAAATACTCAGAGTAACATTTTGGCTTGTAACTCTAATATTTTAAGAGTTAGAGTATCACCTTGGAGGAAATGATTTCCCCACACTCATCCTTAATGCAAAATCCCTTTTTAATCCCCTTTTGTTCTAAGTGTAAGGTGTAAAAGGGGGTTTTGGTTGGGCGAATATTAAAAGGTTTGGTTGCCAGGAAATTGAATAATTGTCAGTCCCCAATTAAAGAATAACCTCAAGTCAAAGTGACTTTTATGTAAGTTTATTTACAAATGAGAAGAGGAAGATAAAATAAGAAAATCAGAGAGAGGAAAGGATAGGATAAGTAATCTAACATATTAAGTAATTTGCTCCAGCCTCCTTGTTTAACCCAGGCAGATCTAATTAATCCTCAGTAGGAGGAGACTCAGCCTTGAATCCAAGCCTGGAGGGCTGGAGATGAATGAAGCAGAAGCTTCAGTCAAAGAGTCTCTTTTGAAAGAGCAGTTTCTTTAGATAAATCCAGAAAGATTTAGTCTTTACACTCACCATGTGTAATTCTAAAGGAAAGAATAACAGCAGTCTCACTTAGTCCAAGGTCTCAGCCACAGGTCAGAGCTCCTCCAGGTCCTAGTCACCCACCACAAGAAGAAGCAAGCAGCCAAGAGAGCAAGTCCCGAAAGTTCTTTCAATTTATCCAGGCCATTTCTTTTGTCACTTCCTGTGCCTTCCTCTTAGTTTACATGTCCAATCACAACAGATGCTTTTCTTAGGACTGCCTAGGGGAAGTCAGTTGATTTTGATTCATAGCCCATTCTTGCATAAGTGGGTCACAGACCTCCCCACTTGAGAGTTAAGTGGAGTTGTTTATTCTTTTGGTGATTAGATTTAAGAATGGGCAGGGTAGATTTAATCTCATTATCACATGGCAGGGGAGACAGAACCAATCAATGTTTTTACTCTTTACTATACAAGGTATATTTTGGGATGTGCCTTTTAAATTTGTGCTTTGAAAATGGTTAAAACCATAGTTTAGTGATTTAGGAATAAGATTTTTGCTTTCCCCAAGTTTTCTCTTCACCTTTTTCCAAGCCCATCCTGTTCAATTTGCATTCAAAAGGTACCTGCCTGGCTTGGGGGGACTTATACCAGGAATACAAGGAAACCATCCACAAAAATGACCACATCAGTAATCAAACCATAAGAAATCACATGGTTATCTCAATAGATGCAGAAAAAGCCTTTCACAAAATACAAAACCCATTTCTATTGAAAACACCAGAAACTATAAGAATAGAAGGCCCATTCCTCAAAATAATAAACAATATATATTTAAAGCCATCAGCAAATATCATCTGCAATGGGGACAAGTTAGAAGCCTTGCCAATAAGATGAGGAGTTAAGCCCATTATCACTTCTATTTTTTAATATTGTGCTGGAAACACTAGAGAAGAAAAAGAAATTCAAGGGATTAAAGGAGACAATGAGGAAACTAAACTATCACTCTTGGCAGATTATAAGATGGTATACTTAAATAATCCTAGAAAATCAACTAAAAGGCTAGTGGAAATGATTAACAACTTTAGCAAAGTTGCAGGGTACACGATAACCAACATAAATCATCAACATTTCTATATATTTCTAATAAAATTCAGCAGCAGGAGTTAGAAAGAGAAACTCCATTTAAAATCACTCCAGGTAACATAAAATATCTAGCAATATATCTATCAAGACAAAGACAGGAATTATATGATCACAACTATAAAACATTTTACACAACTAAAACTAGATCTAAATAACTTGAAAAACATGGATTGCTCATGGGAAGGACAAGCTAACATAATAAAAATGACTATGCTACCCAAATGAATCTACCTATTTAGTGCCATACCTATCAAAGTACCAAAAAACTTTTTTACTAAATTAGACTTTAAGACAAAGCAAGAGATAGAGAATATTACAAAATGTAAACTGAATAATTTTCATTACATTAAATTGAAAAGTTTTTGTACAAACAAATCAAATGCAACCAAAATTAGAAGGGAATCAACAAATTGGGAAAAATATTTTAACAAAAACCTCTTAAAATATCTAATTTTCCTAATTCATAAGGGGCTAAGTCAATTGTACAAAAAATCAAGCCAGCCCCTAACTTGAGTAGGCAGTTTTCTGAGAAAGAAATCAAAACTATCAACAAGCACATGAAAAAGTGTTCTTAATTTCTCATAATTAGAGGATGCAAATCAAAACAACTCTGAGGTAGCACTTCATACTGAAAAAGAAAATACTGGGAATAGGGGAATAACTAGATGCCAGAAAAACAGAGGACACTCCCACATCTCACAAGGGAAGGGCTGAGAGATAAACACAAGGCAACCAACAAAGGATGTGAGATTTGGGAGTGACAGTTGGTCAGCTAACTGACAATCTATCAACCAGGGAAAGCCAGTGGGTAACTTCAAGATATGGGTTGTTTATGGCTTAGAGGAGACAGTGTAACAGAAAAATTATAAACAATTTAGGTGAATAAAATCAATTAAATCAAAATTCTCCAAGTCGAGGCAAAAATTAGATGAAGAGGGCCAAGTCTTCATAATAAAACCATTCTCTTGAACATGCATTACATAGTTAGAATCCAGCAAGAGATATTGCCCTTCACACAAGATCTTGTTTTTTTACCAACACAATAACAAAGTGAACATTTCCAAACAAGGATTATGACTTTTACCACAAGATGCAGCATCTAGTTGATTGTTTTTGGAAACTCTTACACAACTACAAAACTGATTGGTTAAGGGGCAGTTGAGTAGCTCAATGGATTAAGAGTCAGGCCTAGAGATGGGAGGTCCTAGGTTCAAATCTGGCCTTAGACACTTCCTAGCCATGTTACCCTGGGCAAGTCACTTGACCCCCATTGCCTACCCTTACCACTCTTCTGCCTTGGAGCCAATAAACAGTATTGATTCCAAGACGGAAGGTAAGGGTCTAAAAAAATTATTTAAAAAAAAACTGATTGGTTAGTTTATTAAGGGAAAACCCATATTAGTCTAAAGGTCAATTCAAAAGATGAATACCTTTATTAAGAAATGCTGATGCTCATTACCTCAAGGTTCATCTGATCAAGTTGGAAAAGATGGTTATTTCCAAAATGGGAGGAATGTGCATTCTTGCACCATATCAGGATATGAAACTTGGATGGTCAGCATTTTATGATAGAGGGGAAGTACAAACTAGGGAGGGGTTAAAAATCCCCTTAGAAGCAGTTTATGCTTAGTTAGAAATCCTTGTAAAAGCATGAAATCAACTGATTATATTAAGATTATATTTAAGCTTATACTAGTCACTTCAAAATCAAAATATTGATTATCTTTAAATCTATCACTATTACAAAATCAAATCTAATATAAGGGGATATGGGTCTATCTTCCTGGGGACTGGAAGTAAAAACAAACTGGGTTTATTGATATTAAATAAGGGAAGTGGAAGTGAAGGGTTTTCTATACTATGGAATAGCCCAAATGATTTAACTAAACTAAGGTCTAAACTAAACTAAATCTCTAAATAGAATAAGAGGGGGCTGGAGAGGTGGGCTTCTCACTGCACTGATCCACAGTGCTCCCAGATGATCACAGATGTCATAGGAACCAGGAAGAAGTCCTATACACAGCCAGTCAATCCAAAAATGCTCTAGGGATTAAGATAGATAAATCTGCTTCCCAACAGCAGATAATCAAGACCTTTCCTCTACAAAGGCCACAATAGTTGCTTGAAGTATCTTCTTCTCAATAAAATCCGAATCCCACTCTATCACCACCTTGGATACTTGGCAAAGCTGGACCACACAGCCAAAACGTCCTTCCTTCAGCTTGGCCAAACCATACTTTCTCTTTTCAAACCCCGGCTTCATTCCATTATGGAATGTCCATGAAGTCCAAGATTTCCTCAAGCTGTAATCTATACTCCTCCTCATAACAGTACCTAGCAGATTGGCCAATATGACAGAAAAGGAAAATAATAAATGTTGGAGGGGATGTGGCAAAATTGGGACATTGATGTATTGCTGATGGAGTTGTGAATTGGTCCAAACATTTTGGAAGGCAATTTGGAACTATGCCCAAAGATCTCTAAAAGATTGTCTGCCTTTTGGTCCAGCCATACCAGTGCTGGGTTTGTAATCCCAAAGAGATAATAGGGAAAATACTTTACAAAAATATTCCTAGCCACATTCTTTGTGGTGGCAAAAAAACTGAAAAATGAGGGGGTGCCCATCAGTTGGGGAATGGCTGAACAAATTGTGGTATCTGATGAGATGGAATATTATTGTGCTGAAAGGAATAATGAACTGGAGGAATTCCATGTGAACTGGAAAGAACCCCAAGAATTGATGCAGAGTAAAAAGAGCAGAATCAGCAGAACATTGTACACAGAGACTTATACACTGTGGCACAATTGAATGTAATGGACTTCTCTACTAGCAGCAATGCAATGATCCAGGACAATTTTGAGGGAATTAGGAAAAAGAATGCTATCCAGATCCAGAGAAAGAACTGTGGGAGCAGAAATACAGAAGAAAAACATATGGTTCATCACATGGTTTGAAGGGTATAAGATTGGGGATGTTGACTAAATAATCACTCTATTGCAAATATTAATGATATGAAATCAGTTTTGAATATATAAAACCCAGTGTAATTGTTTGTTGGTTCCAGGAAGGGAGATGGAGGAAGGGAGGGAAAGAACATGAACATGAATCATGTAAACACGGGAAAATATTCTAAATAAATTAATCAATTAAAAAATTTAAAAATAAAAACAAAATAAAATTAGTTTATTGAATAAGATAACTTCAGAGTCATTAGAACTCTCATTACCATTATTCTGTGTGATTCAAGTCTTTTCTAGACCAATTATATCAGTTTCTTCAGTTGATCCTTCTCTGATAGCAACCTGCTTTTAAGTCTCCTTACTATTTTGATTTTCCTCCACTATATTAGTCCAATTTTATCATTATACTTCTTAAAAGATGTTACCCAGAATAGAGCACAATAATTTGATGTAATCTGACCAGATTAAAATGTGTAGTATAGGGACTGCACAAAAACCCTGGGCAACTAGAAAATCTTAGGGAAGTGTTTAGACTGAGTTTTAAAAACCAATTCATGAAGCTGACATGCTGTCTGCCCTTTTGTAATTCTGTTCATTCCCACATACACGTCTGAGATGAGGTCACAAGTATTGTTTTTAACTCTTCTTTCCAGTTGTTTTATTCTATGAATTATTTGACATCTCTACTGATATGATTTCTACAAAATACCTCTTGCTCTCCCTTTAATAGCTGATTCAACACTTCACAAGTTTTTCCCTTCCATTTATTTTCTTCTTTCCATTATAGCTTTTTTTATCACATTTTCAAGACATATAGTGACATATGACAATGCTAAACATATCTTAATGTTTTGAGCTCAAATATAACTTGCTAAAGCTTTGTGTTCCATTGCCAGAAAAACATGTTTTTGACACAACATAGCAAGCTTTGTATTTTTTTTCTCATTACAGTTGTGGATGAAGACCACAAATCCCACCAGTATTTGTTCATTGATTTTACTGTAAATATATGCCTTAGTATTTTCAGGTTTGTGGATGTAGATGATATGTTATTAAGAGTTATATAAAAAGATGACCAACTTAAATATACATATGTATATACCTACATACATATGCATATATTCAGGTTTACATTTTATTTTAAGGGGAATGTGTTAAGAAGCTGAATATTTGACTGTGTTCAATTAGTGAATTCCATCATTAGCAAACCTTTCAAGAAAAATTGTTTCCATGGGATGTTAATGGGCTTAAAGTTACTAATTGGACCTTTGATGAGAGCCAGGCTATTTTAGATCCTAATAAAAAAAAAGATACATGTGGAGGGAAATCCAGGTTAGGAAGACAAGTCAGATATAGATAAGGTCAGATATAAGTCTTCCTCATCTTTTGGCATGTACAGGACCTTCCAGATTCATCTAACTGTAATATCTTCAGTAATAGATTTGTCTTTGTGATTTATCTTTATCAACTAGATTTAAAAATTCTACAGTCTCATATTTATTAAAATTTACTGCTAAACTGAGGATGACAGTCTTTTCTTTCAATTCTCAGTGTGTCACCACAGTTTTATGAGACTACTTGCCCTCTGAGCTCAGCACGGAGTATGTTATAATTAGATGGGTATTACCATAGAGATGGTGTTAATGGAATTTTTCAGGAACAGTAAAAAAGAATCTTTCTAGGGTGTCTACATTAGATTTTATGTAAGTAAGTGAAACCTGTCTTAGGAGACCACTAAAGAAACCAGCATGAGTTAGTTGCCTAATAGACATGGTATTTAACTGAAGGTCATATAAAATGACACCATAAACCATAGGGGATACTGTTAAGTAATTTTTTCCAAGAAGTGCTTGCCTATCAGTGCTGTAAGTATATATTGCTAATGTGAAAATAAAGACTATATTAAGTGAAGATCCAACATTGTGACAGAAATACCTTTTAATTTTCATGTAAACTTTTAAGCTACATATCAATAAACAATGAAAATATATACTTTTCAAGTTTTTTCTACTTAATATTAACTGTCTCAGTGTGCCTTCGGTTGTTTGGTTTATATATTTTTGTTTTTTTGGAAAATGATATAAAAAGGAATGTAATTTAATGTTATTATTTAATCAGGAATACTAAATACAAAGAAGTCGGAAACTCTTGGTAATATATGCATAAAATGATATGGTGTGAAGTAAGTAAGGATATTAGCTTAAAAATGATGTTCATATCTAGGAAAATAATGCTAAAAGGCAACAAAATTCTAATTAAAGGTAATAACAATCTTGCTTTGACTAATAGGGAAATATGTATCCTACATTTCAGTTAAGAGGGGGTGGAATACAGGTCTTAGAAAAGAAGCATAGAAAGAGGCATACACTATGGTGAAGTCAGTATGTTGCTCTGTTGAGCATATAAATTTGTACCAAGGTTAACAGAGAAGGCATTAAGAAGTGACTATGTAAAAATTAATGAAAAAAAGCCTTTAACTTCAATGTTACAAAATGGTCTTACTAATAAATACATTAACTCTTTTTTGAAATATCTTTTAATAACTATACAATACTTCCAAAGATGTTAAAAAATTAAAAAAAGATAAATTCCATTTCATATATTAAAAAGTCACCAAGCACTTTCAGATTAAGATGACTACAGAGTAGTTGTAGAACTTTTACCCTCCCCACCACCAACCTGTACTATACCTCAAAAGAACAAAAAAGGTCAAGTTCAGATGAGCAAAGGGACTCCATAACAAGGTATAGCATTGAAGGTACATGGGATTTGGGCATTTCCATGCTATAAGGGCATAAATTAGCTCCCACCAAAACATGAGCTGATCCCACCCCACTTACGAGGCAGTATTCATAGCTAGCACTCTAGAATTAAAGCAGTGGGAAACAACCTCCAAGTTCTTTGCAGCAGATCAAAAGCACTCCTGAGAGCAGCTAGACCTGAAACCCCAGAAGGCTGAAGAGTGTGCACCTTGGGCACAGAAAGGGGAATGGGGCTAGGGAAGCATACAGCAGAAACCACACATAGAATCAAAAAGTAGTTTCAGGCAAAAACCTCTCCTTAGCTCCATACACAGAAAGCCTGCCCTCTTCACCCAGACTTCTGAGGGAAGCAAGAAACAGCAGCATAATGGCTAGTGATGCTCAAAAAAATCCAACAAAAGAAACTAGAAAAAAACCCCACTAACTCTAGACAATTTTTCACATAGAAAAAATCCAGAACACAGAACAGACAGCAAGGAAAACAAGAACCACATCCAAGCCCTCCCCAAAAAATGAAAATTGGTCATGAGCCCTTGAAGAGTTCCAATCTATGATCATGAGAAAGGTGGAAGAGATTTGGCAAGAAAAGTGGGAAATAGTACAAAAAGAAAATAACAGTTTAAAAGGCAGAATTTCACAATTGGAAATTGAGGTTCAGAAATCAAATGAAATGTTAAGCAAACTGAAGACCAGAAATGACCAGCTGGAAGCCACGAAGAGCAAGATAGACCAACAGAAAATGAAAACCAAAAGATTTTAGCCAAAAAACAATCTTTAAAGGCCAGAATTGGGCAAGTAGAAGTCAATGATCTCACAAGACAGCAAGAATTAATAAAACAAAGTCAAAAGACTGACAAAATAGGAGAAAACATGAAATATCTCAATGAGAAGATGACAGATAAATAAAACAGGTCCAGAAGAGAAAACTTGAGAATGATTGGTCTTCTGGAAAAATAAGAGACACATAGAAGTCTGGATATCATACTACAAGAAATTATCCAAGAAAACTGCCCTGATGTCCTTCAACAAGGGGGCAAAATAGACATTGAAAGAACCCATATAATACCCTCTACACCAAATACTCAAAAGACAATCCCCAGGAATGTAATAGCCAAATTCAAAAGCTTCCAAATTAAGGAGAAAATATTAAAAGAAGCAAGAAAGAGACAATTCAAATATCAAGGAACACCAATCAGGATTACACAGGATCTGGCAGCCTCCACAGTACAAGAATGCAAGGCTTGAAATATGATATTCAGAAGAGCAAGAAAACTGGGTCTACAACCAAGAATGACCTACCCATCAAAATTGACTATATACTTCCAGAGGAAAGTGTGGCATTCAGCAAAATAGAAGATGTCCAAGTATTTGCAAAGAAAATACCAGGACTAAATGGAAAGTTTGATCTCCAATCACAAAAAAAACAAGAGAAACATGAAAAGGTAAATGACAAAGAGAGGGGAAAGAAAAAAATTAAAGGTTCTTCTTTAAGGGCTTTAATAAGATCTAATTGCTTATATTCCTTTATGGGAAAATATTACTTGTAACTCTCAAAAATTGTATTCACTATTAAAGTAATTAGAAGAACTATATATAGAGAGGTTGGGATACTAACTGGTCTAAGATGATACACAAAAAAAAGAAAAAAGAAAGAAAAGGGTTAGGGGAATAGAAGATGGCACCAAGAGAAACTTAAAGGAAGAAGATAAATAGGATAGTCTATACCTCACAAAGAGGTATATGGGAAGGAGAGGGGAAGAATACTATCATGAGAAGGAGAATAAGAGAGTGTTAATAGGTAATACTTAAATCTTACTCTCAGAAGAATTGGTTTTGAGGGGGAAGAGTAGCTAGATCCATTGTGGTAACAAATTCTATCTTACACTACAGGGAAAAGCAGAAGGGAAAAATTGTGGGGGGAGGGAGTCGGGCAGGGAGTACATAAAGGAAGGGGAAAAGAGGGGGGAGGTAATTTAATTGACCCTAAAACAATAACAAGAGGAGAACAAAATGTGAGGGGGCAGGAAGGGATGTACAATAAGGGTGGGAATTAGGGTAACTGATTAAAAGCAAACCACTGGTTTAAAAGGAAACAGTGAAAAAAGAAAAGACAGAATTAGGAGAGGACTTCAAAATGTTGGGCAATAAAGAGATGACGATCATAACTCTGAGTGTGAATGGGATGAACTCTCCCATAAAATGTAAGCAAATAGCAGAGTGCATTAGAATCCAAAAGCCTACCATATATTGTCTACAAGAAAAAGAGATGAGTCAGATAGACACACCCAGGGTGCAGGGGAAAGGATGGAGCAAAATCTATTGTGCTTTAACTGAAAAAAAGAAGGCAGGAGTTGCAATCTTGATAAGTGATAAAGCCAAAGTAAAAATAGATCTGATCAAAATAGATAGGGAAGGTAATTACATCCTGATAAAAGGCAGTATAGACAATGAGGAAATATCAGTACTTAACATGTATGCACCAAATGTTATAGCATCCAGATTTCTAAAGGAGAAACTGGCAGAGCTCAAAGAGGAAATAGATAGTAAAACTATACTAGTGAGATATCTAAACCTTCCTCTGTCAGATCTAGATGAATAAAAACAAAAAAAATAAATAAGAAAGAGGTAAGACAGGTGAATGAAATCCAAAAAAATTAGAATTAATAGATATGTGGAGAAAAATAAAATGGAGAACACTTTCTTTTCACCAGCACATGGTACATTCTCAAATATTGACCATGGACTAGGACGTAAATTTATGGCAAACAAATGCAAAAGAGCAGAAAAAATAAATGCAACCTTTTCAGATCATAATGCAATAAAAATAATAATTAACAAGGGCATATGGAAAAGCAAATCAAAAATTAATTGGAAATTGAATGATATTATTATCCAAAATCAGTTAATTAAAGAAGAAATCATAGAAACAATTAATAATTTCATTGAAGAGAATGACAATTATGAGATAGCCTCCCTAAACCTGTGGGATACAGCCAAAGTAATTCTTAGGGGGAAATTTGTATCCTTGAGTGCATAAATTAACAGATTAGGATGGGGCATACGATGAATTGGGCATGCAAATAAAAAAACTAGAAAATGAACAAATTAAAAATCACCAGATGAAAAGTAAATAAAAGATCATAAAAATTAAAAAAGATATTAATAAAATATAAAGTAAAAGAACTATTGAATTAATAAGTAAGCCCATAAACTGGTACTTTGAAAAAACAAATAAAACTGACAAAGTACAGGTCAATCTAATAAAAAAAAGGAAATAACAAGAAAACCAAATTAACAGTATCAAAGGTGAAAAGGGAGACCTCACCTCTAATGAAGAGGTAATTAAAGCAATCAGTAAAAATTATTTTGCCCAATACATAGCAATAAATACAGCAATCTAGGTGATATGGATGAATATTTACAAAATATAAATTACCTAGATTAACAGTAGAAGAAATAGAATACCAAAATAATCCCATATCAGAAAAAGAAATTGAGCAAACCCTCAAAGAACTCCCTAAGAAAAATTTCCCAGGACCAGAGGGATTCACAAGTGAATTCTATTAAACATTCAAAGAGCAACTAATCCCAATACTATACAAGTTATTTGACATAATAAGCAAAGAAGGAGTTCTACCAAATTCCTTTTATGACCCAAATATGGTAATGATCTCAAAGCTAGGTAGGTCAAAAACAGAGAAAGAAAACTACAGACCCATCTCCTTCATGAACATAGATGCAAAAATTTTAAATAGAATACTACCAAAAAAGACTCCAGCAAGTGATCATGAGGGTTATGCATTATGATCATGTGGGATTTATGCCAGGAACTCAAGGATGGTTCAACGTTAGGAAAACCATCCACATAATTGACCATATCAACAAGCTAACAAACAAAAATCACATGGTTATCTCAATAGATGCTGAAAAGGACTTTGATAAAATACAGTACCCATTCCTACTGAAAACACTAGAAAATATAGGAATAGAAGAACCTTTCCTAAAAGTAATACACAGTATATATCTAAAACTATCAACAAGCATCATATGCAATGGGGATAAATTAGAAGCCTTCCCAATAAGATCAGGAGTGAAACAAGGATGCCTATCATCACCTCTATTATTTAACATTGTACTAGAAACACTAGCAATTGCAATCAGAGAAGAAAAATATAAACTGAAGTTATTAAAATAGGCAATGAGGAAACCAAGCTATCACTCTTTGGAGATGATATGATGGTCTCCTTAAAATATCCTAGAGAATCAACAAAAAAATAGTGGAAATAATCATCAACTTTAGTAAAATTGCAGAATACAAAATAAATGCACATAAATCATCAGCATTTCTGTATATTTCCAACACATCTCAGCAGCAAGAGTTAGAAAGAGAAATACCATTCAAAATCACACTAGACAATATAAAATACTTAGGAATATATCTACCAAAACAAACACAGGAATTATATGAAAACAACTACAAAACACTTTCCCAACGATTAAAACTAGATCTAAACAATTGGAAAAACATTGATTTCTCATGGGTAGGACGAGCTAACATAAAAATGACGATTCTACCCAAATTAATTTACCTATTTAGTGCCATACCTATCAAACAACCAAAAAACTTTTTCACTGAATTAGGGAAAACTATAACAAAGTTTATTTGGAATAACAAAAGATCAAGAATATCAAGGGAAATAATGAAAAAAATGTGATGGAAGGGGGCCTAGCAGTACCAGATATTAAACTCTACTATTAAGCAGTGGTCATCAAAACAATATGGTACTGGCTAAAGGACAGAAGGGAGGATCAGTGAAATAGACTTGGGGTAAGTGATGTCAGCAAGACAGTCTATGATAAACTCAAAGAACCCAGCTTTGGGGACAAAAATCCAATATTTGACAAAAACTGCTAGGAAAATTGAAAACAAAATGGGAGAGATTAGATTTAGATCAACATCTCCCAGCCTACACCAAGACAAATTCAGAATGGGTAAATGACTTCAATATAAAGAAGGAAACTATAAGTAAATTAGGTGATCACAGAATAGTATACTTGTTAGATCTCTGGGAAAGGAAAGGTTTTAAAACCAAGCAAGAGTTAGAAAAATTACAAAATATAAAATAAATAATTTTGATTACATTAAATTAAAAAGGTTTTGTACAAACAAAACTAATGCAACCAAAATTAGAAGGGAATCAACAAATTGGGAAAAAAATCTTTATAACAAAAAAATCTGACAGAGGCCTAATTACTTAAATATATAAGGAGCTAAATCAATTGTATAAAAAAATCAAGCGATTCTCCAATTGATAAATGGGCAAGTGACAAGAATAGGCAATTTTCAGGTAAAGAAATCAAAACTATCAATAAGCACATGAGAAAGTGTTCTAAATCTCTTATAATTAGAGAAATGCAAATAAAAACAACTCTGAGGTACCACCTCGCACATAACAGATTGGCAGACATGACTGTAAATGAAAGTGGTGAATGTTGGAGGGGATGTGGCAAAGTTTGGACATTGTTGCATTGTTGGTGGAGTTGTGAATTGATCCAACCATTCTGAATTGCAATTTGGAACAATGTCCAAAGGGCTTTAAAAGACTGCCTTTTGATTCAGTCATATCACTGCTGGGTTTATACCCTAAAGATATCATAAGGAAAAAGTCATGTACAAAAATATTTATAGCTGCACTCTTTGTGGTGGCAAAAAACTGAAAAACCAGGGTATGCCCTTCAATTGGGGAATGGCTGAACAAATTGTGGTATCTGCTGGTGATGGAATACTATTGTGCTCAAAGGAATAATAAACTGGAAGAATTACAGGTGAACTAGAAAGACCTCCAGGAATTTATGCAGAGTGAAAGTAGCAGAACCAGAAGAACATTTTACATAGAAACTGATACACTGTGGTACAATCGAATGTAATGGACTTCTCTACTAGCAGCAATGCAATGATGCAGGACAATTCTGAGGGACTTATGAGAAAGAAAACTATCCACATCCAGAGGGAGAACTATAAGCAGTAGAAACACAGAAGAAAAACAACTGTTTGAATACATGGGTTGAGGGTGATATTATTGGGGATGTAGATGCTAAACAATTAACCTATTGCAACTATCAATAATATGGAAATAGGTCTCTATCAGTGTTACATGTAAAACCTAGTGGAATTGCATGTTGACAATTGGGGGAAAGGGGAGTTTGAGGAGAGGGAAAGAACATGAATTATGTAAGCATGGGGAAAATATTCTAAATAAAATAAATAAATTAAAAAAAGTCACCAAGGAGACAAAGCAAGAAGTTCTTATGAAAGATGCTGAGTATCTAATATTACATTCTTGTCCCTGTTGAGTGAGAAATCCCCTGTCCCCTTCTATGAGGTTTACCTTTTAATGTTAGCATAGTATTGAATTCATCATAATTATAATTCTAGGATAGTTAAATAATGTTAGAATAAGTGCATTAATGTTATAATAATCCTTATGCTTTTAGTAGTGTTTTATGATTATTTTAGTATAAGTTTTAAGATTTGAATTAAGTAAATAACTGCTTTAATATAATTAATCATTGTTAGCATAGGCTTCAGTTTTGAGCTAATCATTGTTACTCAGCATTTAGTGAATATGTCTTGAACTTGTAACCTAGTCTTCTAAACATTATTCATCCTTAATCAAGTGATTGTCTTTTCTTTTATATTTAGGCTCAGTTCCTCTCCTCCACAATCATATGATTGTCTTTTTCTTATGGAACTAGACCTAATAGCCCTAAAATCACTCCACCCTGGTTTGTACATCATCAGTCTTAGAAAGTAGAGTTTAGGACCCCTACTCCTCACTCCCTTACTCCCATGTTCAAGTGACTTTTTCTAACAATGAGAAGGACTTCTTAACTGCTTCAACCGATCCATGGCTCTTTATTTTCATCATGGCATCAATCGTCTTGGATTATTTTTCAATTACTTTATAAGTCGTGCTATTATTGGAGTATAAAGGAAGCCCCCACAGAAGGCTCTGGGTCATTCTTTCTTGACCAGAAGTCCAGCTTTATTGTAAGACCAGCCCTCTCTCAATAAACCTAATTTTTTTGGCTTGGAGACTTTGTTTCTCTTATTGATGTTTCTGCTAATATAATTTTCCCCACACTACCCTGCCAGTTTTCATAGCAATCAATAGCACTTATAAATGAGATAACTAGGGTAACTAGCAGGGATTTAGGTTTCAGTCCGTGCTTATGAAATAGAACAAAAAGACTTAACTAGTTCAGATAAGGACTGCTTTTAGAACCCTTGACCTTATTAAAATAATTAACCAATGGGTCCACTGGCCACAAATTCTGGAACTATATTTTAATATAATTTGTAATTCTAATTAAACTAAATTATATCATAATATTATGATAATATAGATATATGGCCCCAAAACATCAGATAAACCTGTATATACATGCACATATGTATGTATATGTGTGTTCACATATTTACTATATGCATATACAGATGAAAATTTATGTTTGGATATGTGTACATGTTTTCAATAATGTATATAAACACATAAGTGTGTATCACAGATACTCAGAATTACTTTTTTAGGCCTTTTTAATGCCAAGTAGTAGGATCTGTAATGCAAGGTGGCTAATAGAAACTTTTTGCTTCTGTAATTTCTAACGGTCACAAAAAGGCAGCTAAACATCTTAGAATCTTCAGAAAGTCAGTTAGAACTTAAAGCTATAAATAGAGGTGAAGTTCCAACTGATGAGGCTTTTGCCTTCTGACTTTCGCTGTGGCTGGAGGCTTTTGCTTTGGCTTAACCTGTTGGCTCTGGCCTAATTGCTTCAGCCTTGGCCTGTGCTTATTTTGTATTGGGGAAATTTGGACCTATCTCATTTCTCTGGACCTCTCCCTGGTCTCCCATCTCCATCCCTCCCCTTCCCTGAATTTCCTTTCAGTCCTGGTGGAAGGGAGGGTTTGGTGATTAGACATTGTGGTTTTAGTTTCTATACGCAAGTAGAGCATCCTCAAATAAATTACCCCTAGTTTTAATGATTTGCTAGAGACTTTACTTAAAAGGCAGTCAAATCTTCTTGACTGGGAGAGCCGGACTCTCTTTGTCTAAACCTCTCTGCAAACCATCACCCACCATCACCACTCTCCCTAGCAGTGGTTAGAAAACCCTGAACCTCTCTCCCCTTCTGACTGACCCTGGTATTAATAAATCCCCTTGTTACCTATTCAAACCCTCTGGTGAATCATTGTGTCGAAAATTAAGACAAGGGCTCAAGGGGAAGGAATCAATTTTCTTTTATTTCTTGAAAGAACTGGGTGCATCCTTCTTAGCAGGAAGTACCTACCTCAAGACTTCCTCCAGCTATCAGTTTGACTGGCAGGGAGGGGCCCTCTCAACCCCTCCCTCAAGAGACTTTAGAAACTAACAAGAGAAACCCTCCAGCCAAACCTAAACATTTCTTACTGGCCCTAGTTTCCTCCCTGTATCCTCTGTCTCAAGCCTCTGGGAATAAACCTGTTTGACCTGCCCTCTCCTATATACCCCATTTCCTTTATCTCCTACATACCTTCCCGTACCTTCTTTCCTCCTTGAATCACCTTATAATCACCTATACCCCCTTTATCCTTCCTCACACCCAAATTGCCTTCATTGACCCACTCAGATTATCTTATATATCTTGATAACAAAACATAAAGTATAACTTTTTCAAGAAATTTTTTTGATCTTATCCCTGTTATTAATCTAAATTGAATATTCACTATCTGAATGTATTACAGCAGATGTCCTCAGCCACCCAATTATTTTAGCACAATTTGGCATATATATATATATATATATATATATATAATTTAAAAAGATTGTGTATCTAGGTGAAGCAGTTAATTTCTTGCCAAATTAATCCCCTTGGAACAGGACATCAGTAAGGCAAAAATCTTTTATTTTTTCATAAAAGGGAGATGCTCTAGTAAGTACTCAGCACTGTCTGTTTACAAATGAAGGAGGGGACATTTATTTTGATTGATTTGGTGCAAATTTATCTAGTGTTTAGCATTTGCTCTGTTAGAGACTGTTTATGACAATATTCTAGTCCTTTAATTTCATTTTCTAATCCTGGGTCCACCTACTCTCTCCTTTGAATAGATGACCCTATTTCATAAAACACCAAGAAGGGTAATGCTTTAGTTTCCTAAATTGATTCAATTATTTTTCCCCCAGTATATAGGTTCCTGATGAGGAGAGGGAAATCATTTTTTCTTCCATTTTGATTTGATATATAAGAGCTACAAAGAGTAATTTAGTTATATCAGGAAAGGTTAAAAAATTGCAACCTCCTAAATCTGAAAATTATGCTCCATACCACCTCCACCCATCCATATTTTACTTTGAGCCATTATGGTACATATATGATAGCATATCACAAAATAAATGCCTTTCTCCCACGTTCTGTATACTTTCTTGGCATTCAAAATATATGCTGTTATTCAAGAACAAAATTGACAAGAACTCTTATTATCACAACCTCCTCAGTGTAGTATTCTAGAATGTTCAGTACCTTGCCTAGTCCTCTCCCTGGTTCTGAATGGTAATTTAATAAGTATGTGTTATTAACTTTGTACATGTTGTGCACTGTGCTAAGCAATAGGGACAAAAGACAAAAATGAACCATACTATGAACTTTCTGAGCTTATACACTCCAAGGAGAGTTTGGGAGGGAGACACTAGGGTGTATTTGGCATAGGTCATTGATCTCCTCTTTATTTTATTGACATAGACCCTCAGAGATATACATTTTCCCCTGAGTACTGCTTTGGATATATTCCATATATTTTGATATATTTCCTCCTCATTGTCATTCTCTTCAATGAAATCAGTAATTGTTTCTTTGATCTGTTTTTTGACTCATCAATTTTGAAGAATTAGTTCACTTAGTTTCCAATTAAGCTTAAATTTGCCTCTCCAGGAACCCAGATTCATTATAATTTTTATCACATTATGATCTGAAAAACTTGCATTTATTTTTACTGCTTTTCTGCATTTATTTATAATGTTTTTGTGCCTTAGTACATAGTCAATCTTTGCATATGCCTTGAACTACTGAAAAGAAGATATATTCTTTTTTATCCCTATTCAGTTTTTCCAGATATCCTAACATTTCATTCACTTCCCTTACTTCTTTCTTATTTATTTTTTTTTGTTTTGATTAATCTAGTTCTGATAGGGGAAAGTTGAGGTCCCTCACTAGTATGATTTTTATCTCTTTCTTCTTTATGGTCCTCTTTAGTTTCTCCTTTAGAAATCCAGATGCTATACCTCTTGGTACAGAAATGTTTAGTATTGTTTATAGTACCTTTTAGCAAGATATAGTTTCCTTCTTTATATCTTTTAATCAAATCAATTTTTACTTTAGCTTTGTCTGATATCATGATTTCAACTCTTGCTTTTTATTTTTTTTTAAATTTAGATGATTTATACAAAATTCTGCTCCAGCCTTTTGCCTTTAATCTATGTGTGTCACTCTGCCTCATATGTCTTTGTTGTAAGCAACATATAATGGGATTCTAGTTTTTAATCCACTCTAGTCTCTACTCCCATTTTATGGGTGAGCTCATCTCATTCATATTCAGATTTTTAATTAATAACTGGATTGTCTTCCATCTTGTTTTCCCCTTTTGATCCTGCTCCATTCCCTTTTACTCTGTTCCTCCTAAGCAGTGTTTTGCTTTTTATTTACCCCTCACTTCCCTCTCCCTCCAATTACTTTTCCCTTCCCTTTTATTTCACCCCCCCATTTCTTCTCCCTCCAATAACCTCTTCCTTCCCCTTCTACTTCTCTTTAGGGTAAGATTTAATTCTATATACCAATGAGTATATTTGTTTTTCCCTCTCTAAGGTAGTTGCAAGGAGAGTAAAGTTTAAGCACTGACCATCACCACCCTTATCCTTCTCACTCCATAATGATTTTTCATGCCTCTTTATGTCATATAATTTACCCAATCCTATCTCTCCTTTTCCTTTTCTCTCAGTGCAGTCCTCTTTTTCACCCCTTGATTTTTTATCTATCATATCATATACATATATATCATATCATACATACCATTTCATATCATCTTATATACATACACATCATATTGGGCCTCTTTTGGCCAAGGCATAGTCTTAAGGTCTGGATGTTGGCTTAGGCTTAGGTTTCAAATCTGAGACAACAGATGTATGGTGAGATTAAGATTACAACTCCAAATGGAAGATTAGAAAAGTCAGCCTAGTCAGATCTATGGAGAAGGGAAGAATTTATGACAAAATAAGAGATGGAGAACATTATAAGATATAAGATAAATAATTCTGACTATATTAAATTTAAAGACTTCTGTAGAAACAAAACCACTATGAGCAAGATTAGAAGGGAAACAACAAAATGAGAAAACATTTTATAACAAATTTCTTCAATAAAGATCTTATTTCTCCAGTATATAGAGAACTAAGAAAAGTTTAACAAAATACAAGCCAATTGACAAATGATCAAAGGATATGAACAAGCAGCTTTCAGATGAAGAAATCTAAACTATGAATAATCATATGAAAACATTTTCTAAACCATTTTTGATTAGACTGGCCAATATAACATTAATGGAATGTGATAAATGTTTGAGAGGATCTGGTAGAATTGGCACACTAATGCATTGTTGGTGGAGTTGTAAACTGATTCAACTATTTTGTAAGTGTGAAAGGAAATTCTTGGTCCTCTGTCTATTCTGAGTTTACACTTACGAAAAGGGAATCCTTTATTCTCTTTGCCTATTTGGAGTTAAAATTTTGGTTAACAATAACTTATGTACCCCTACTTAGTACCTCACTATATTGTGAGGACAGGATTAACTTTCCTTTCTCTACCTTTTGGTTGAATCAACACAAGCTTGAACTAGGTGGAGGAGCTCAAAAACCAATTAGTGAATTTACACCCTACTTAGTGCTAGGTGAGAAGTCAGGAGAACCCCACCCTTTTTTCTAACTCAAATAGCCAGAAACTTTTGAATTATTTTAAGAGTTCATACTCAGAAAGAATGAATCCTAGGAGGAGAGTTAACACCTTTAGAGGTGAGAAGTCAATCCCACAGACACTGCCCCTGGGTAGTGCTGGACAATTTGGAAACTGTGATTGGCCCCTGTGAAAAGGGGCAGGGACAGGAAACCACCATAAAAGCCATGAAATCCTTGGGCTGAAGGCAGTCTTGTGAATTTGAGTCTATTGGAGAGTGTCTCCTGGAGATATTCTTCAACGGAACTTCACTGGAGACTGCAGTATGAATTGTAGCTTCAACTTTTATTCTGACTCCTGGACTACATCATTGGGTGAATGAAAAGGGCTGATAACTTAGCTAGTTTCCTAAGAGACTAGCTTCCGTTCTGGAGGAGACCTTATAATGACTCACTACCAGCCCTCCTGGTAGAGGACTAGTATAGGTATTTTGTCTAACCTCTCTCACGTTTCTCTACTTTATTGTTTCTCCTCTATTTTATAAATAAACTTCTAACTTGAGATATAATAACTTAGGCAACCACTTAATTTCACATAACTTAAGTCCAACCACTAAATTTAACCTTTACATAAGGCAATTTGGAACTGTACCCAAAAGGCCATAAAACAATGCATACCCTTTGATCCACTACTAAGTCTGTGTCACAAAGAGATTTTAAAAAGAGGCACAGGGGAAGGACCTACTTATACAGAAATATTTATAATAGCTCTTTTGGTAGTGGCAAAGAATTGAAAATTAAGAGGATGCCCATCAATTGTGGAATGGCTGAACAGATTGTGGTAGTCTTTGGTGACAGAATATTATAGTTCTATAAGAAATGATAAAGAGGATAATTTCTGAAAGAGATGGAAAGAACTACATGAAACTGATGTGGCGTGAAATAAGTAGAACCAGGAAAACATTGTACACAGTATCAACAATGTTGTGGAATGATAAACTAGGGAAAGACAACTAGGTATTCTCAGCAATACAATGATCTGGGACAATTATGAAGGACTTAGAAAAAAGAATGATAAACCTCTCTAAAGAAAGAATGTTGGAGTCAGAATGCAGATCAAAGCTTACTATTTTTCACCTTAGTTTATTTCTAAGGTTTTGGTTTTATATGATTATTTTCTTACAAAAACAAACAAAGGAACAATATAGAAATATGTTTTGTTTTACTATATATGTAATACCCAGATAAAATTACTTACCTTCTCTGAGAGAGGAGATGGAAAGTTGGGAAGGAGACATTTTGGGTCATGTAATTTCAGAAAATTTATGTGGAAAGTTATGTGTAATTGGTAATTCAAAATGTCTTTAAAAAATAAAATTAAGAGTTCAATGGCAGTGTCCCAATGCTCTTCATTTAATCTGTCTTGTATTCCACATCTCCCTTAATAATTCCATAGTTATACCTAAGCTGACCCTCCTCTTGTGCCATTACTAATTTTAGAAGTCTAAAGACTTATTTGGGTAAATATTTTGGGCCTTGGTTTCTTCAAATCAAACATGTCCTTGAATCACTCAATCTCTCTCTGTCTCTTTCTTTGTCACTCTCTCTTTCTGTCTCTCTCTTACTCTCTCTCTCCCCAAAATATATATGACTGCTAAAATCAATGCATATGAAGATAAGGAATTTTTCTTCCATAATACCAAACAAATCTAGAATAGTTGGAAAAATTCACTGTTAGGTTGTTTGTGTTTTTAGCTTCCTACATCCCTTCCAACTTTGATCATTCCTTCCATTTCAATCTTGTTTTTGTCCTCTTTACCAAAGTAAGAAATAAAATGATAAAATTATTTTAATTTGCATATTTATTACTATTTTGGTACATATTTTCAAATGTTAAATCAATAGTTCATAATTATATTTGTGAAAAATATTTTAATTTTATATCACTTATCTATTGGGGAATGGTAGTGTTATATGTTAGTTTCAGTTCTCAGTGTATAATGACTATTTTATTATCACAATATTACAGAATTTGGGATCATTTAGTTCAATCACTGAAATGAATTAAAACAATGACATATAAATAATTGATGATACTAATCAAAGATCACTAAGGAGAGAGAGAACCTAACACTGCTCTAGTCAACCGGGTCTACAGATGAGGCAGTTAAGGTTGTGTAACAAATTTAGTGGTCATCAGAATGGTTGCATGATTTTTTTCTACCTTTATTCAGTAGTGCTTATATAAGAATAAAGGCAGTAAATAGTAGGAGTTATCCAAGACTTAGCATCATTAGACCATAATCAGCAATATGATAGTAATAATATTCAAGAAAAGAGGATTTGTGAAATTGAACTGGTTCCCCATGGTGTCAAGATGAGGGGAAAAAAGGAGAGAAGGGAAAGCTTAGAGTTGATTACCTGGGAGAAATCTGAGTGGCTGAGAGATCGAAGGTAATGATGTGGAGGAATGATAAATGAAGGCAGAGGGAGAGGTAGAAAGACAATAGATTATAGTCAAATAAGGGAATTTTGGAACTTTGTGAATGATAGCATGATTAAAAGTATTACCTTTGAGTCTGGCTGAGATAGGGTAGATGAGTAAGAGTAAGTGTATGAGTGGGAGGAGTTCTATGGGTCTCTGTATGTGTATATCTCCAAGAATGGGGATGGGAGTTGGAGAGAAAAGAACAAAATTGTGAGCCATGCACTGAACTCATTGAAAAAGGATGGGGAGAGATGTTGATATGTATAGTTATCAGCTACCATGATTTTGATTGAGTGGTAGATATGAATTGTATGAAGCTCAGAAGAGGAAAGGTTACAGAGTGATGGAGGTAGGGGGAAAACCTGGAAGTCATAATGGAGAACAAGAAATATTCCAACTCTCCTATCTCAACAGAAAAAGTAAAGCTGGAACTAGCACTGGACAGGGTGTCTACCTGTGTCATCAGAAGGGGGACAAAAGCTTGTATTTCAATAATAACTAGAAGATGGAAGGAGTAGAAAAATAAAAGATTTAGGGTCCAAGGAAGTCTGTTGCCCATGGAAGAGGCATTCATTAGGCACAATGGAAGAACTAGATGACATTTGGTTGTAACTTTGGGGTGAGATGCCCAAGAGGATAGGAATAATTGTTTAAATGGTTTGGGATAGAGAATGAAGTTTAGATGATAACTTAAAAGAATATGATGAGGTATGAACATGTATAACAATGAAGAGAAGTCAATATAACTCTTTCCTGAGCAGGCTTGAAATTAGGATGGAGAAAGGAGAGCATGAGATGGAAAGTATCTACATACATAACACAAAGTGTTCTCTTACATAACAGATTCTAGGTCAGAGGAAGTTTTCACTCCTTTTCTAAAAACTGGTCAGTCTCTCAGCCTTATCTCTTCCCACTCCAGTCCATCATTCACTTGACTGTCAAGTTGATATTCCTAAAATACAGGTCTGACCATGCCACACATTGTTCCATCCAAAAATAAACTCAATAATTTCTAATATCTTTCTGTCAGCTGAAGAATCAAATATAAAATGTGATTACTCTTCTGTTATCCCTATTGAAATGTGTATACTGCTAGGAAAAAAAAATTTACATTGGCTATTTTTTCTTGCTTTCTGATTTTATTAGAGAACAGAATATGGCTGTAAATTTAAAAAAACACACCCTGGAATTGAGCAATTATTAAGCAATTGCACAGAATATTAAGTTCTAACATGGCATTAAACTGCCGCAAGGAAACACAGCCAACGGACACCCTAGAATTAATTACTCTGTTTTTTTTCAATCTTGAAGTAAATGTAATGCAATATAATGAAACAAAAATCTGAAATGCATCCTTCATATCCATTCCAACCCTAAAATATTAAGTATCTTTGAAAGAAGAATTCTATCTGCATTGAACTAAGTTAAATCAGAATAATTTGAAGTGACTAGGAAAATTAATTCTTATTAAATAGTCCCCATTTGATAAAGATTTTGAAATAGCATTATTCTTTATTTTCTACAAGATTTCCTCGTATAAAAAAGTATGCAACTTTTGGTCTCTTTACTGGTTTCCTAACTGATCAGCAATGGTTCCCCTGTTGGTGTTGTTTTTTTTTTTTTTATATATAGATAACAAATGAAAAGTATTTCCAGTAAGAAATTATTTAAGATATATCATAATTTTAATATTTTTAGAAATAGGGAATAAGAGTGAAATCTTTCAATTGTGGAAATGACTAGTTTTTTTACTTGTCCTATAGTCTAACTCTCTAGTTATCAGTAGGATAAAAGTCATAAGAGAGAATTGGATTGGGAGGGATTGAGCAAAATGAATGGACTAATTGTGTCTAAAAAGAAAGAACAGTACTGATAGTGTTCATAAAAATAGCTATGCCTATAATCTCAAGTGCACATGATACTTTATGGTTGATGGCCATGATCCTATGTGTAAACAACAACTAGTCTAGAATAAATAAGGTATCAAAGTCACTTGGTCGAAGTCAAAGAAAAAGTTAATGATTGCTCTTCACTTTATCTTTCTTATATATCCACTGATTGAGGGGAACTGGTATAATTCTCAGGAAAAAACGGGGGAACACATAGCCTCCCAGCAGTCTAATTAATCTAAAGATTGCTTGCACAATTCAATTCTATGATATTAGTCCATAAAACAATTATTAGAGATGGTAGATTAATAGGAAAATGAAATTCATAATATTTCAGTTAAAATATTTTAAGTTTATAAGTGGCTGGTAGTTGTTATGTGTTGCTTAAACTTGTTTGAGATTAATGTGGGTACCAAATATATTAAAAAAAACATTCAGCTGCAATGTAATATCTGTTAAATGCACTTTTTCAAGTGTTAATTTTCAGAAGCTTTTAGTGTAGCTTTCTTGACAATGAATTATTACTTCAGTTAAATATTTTAATAAATATATTTTCCTTAGAAGAGCTTTGCTGACAAAATGAAGCAAAACATTGGTCCTGAATTATAGCATTCTAAGGACAAACTACGGTTCATAGTTGAAGAATAAGAGGAATATATAACTTCTTTAAAGATTGACTGAGAAACTCACTATGTCATTATGTTGAAGGAACTAGTTTGCAGAGCATAGAAGAAACAGTGAAAATTGCTAAAATTTATTTTCACATTTTACAAAATCACCACAGTCAATGAAAATATGACAATCACTTGACATCTGAAATTTATTGATTTCCCTATGTTTTCCTTTTGTTCTTTAATGAAGAAAGGATTATTGTCATTATTACCGCTGCTATTGTTATTGTTACAGTGTACAGAGTGTTTACAGAAGACTGATACCTTTGGAATGAAGGCTTGATAAAGCCATTTTAAGGCTTTTCCCCTTTGGTGTCCAAGTGCCACCTAGCTCTCAAACCTGTAGCACCAAGAAACTGTAGCATCTGTAGCCACCACATCCTGAAATGGTCTTGGCAGGAAGGCTAAATCAAGTTGAGAGTGATAATAAGTCTCAAATCCATCAGTGAATTAGAGAAGTGTCTACTGCAGGTATTTGAAGCCTTGCCCCAGTGTGGGAGAAGACGAGAACATTTTGTTCTTACAACCACAAAGGAAACGGAAACAGGCACTGTGCTACATTTAGAGTTGTTCAGACATAAAAGAACCCAAAATCATTCATCGCATTGTAAGTCATAGATAATGAACTTGAATTTTGTCTTGCCACTGGACTTTAGTGACTGGAAGACAGAGTGAGATTAACAACTTTGTGCAATTCTGCCCCACTTAAATCCAATCTATTTATGGATCAAAAGACATCACTCAATGTCACTTTGGTCCTTTTAAAGATATGAAGGAAAATAACCGACAAACGTTACCACTAATATTATTAAAATGTCTTCTCTTCATCTCAATCAACATTTTGACATAGCAAGCACATTTTTCCATTCACTTTTCAGTTTTTGGGAAATGGATGTTTCTGGTGACTTTAGTTATAGTTTTATAGGCCATGCTATTTATTAAATTGTAAATTCTATAATAGTAGGGATCATGTCTTCTTTAATCCTTTTCCTTCCTTTGACCTAATGCCTAATATTCCAACATAATAGTTCTCAAAATTGTATACTCATATTCTATTTCTTCATTTTTAATGTGATATCGTTGATTATTTTTAAATAGTATTAGCACAGTCCATTGCCCATAGGAGGCACTTAATGAATGCTTGTTAACTTCCCCTTCCCAGCTCCCTTTGTAAATGCTGGTTAGTTGTGCAAATGACTAAATGAAGCAAAAGTATTGATTATTGGCTGTGAACAGTGTGAACTGGAAATGCAGAGACATGAGAATGGTTGCTGGACCTGCTAGCATTAAAGAAAAAAATTCTTGACTTTTTGGGATTGCAGTAGAGTTATAAATGGTTTTTGTTTTGCTCTGAGAAAGTGAATCCAGTGTGATTTCCAGATTTAATTTGATCTTTACAACAACCCTGTAAAATAAGCGCTATCATATAGATGAATAATGTGAGAGTTTAAATAACTTTTCAGGATCATGGAGAAGTAAATATCTGTGGAAGAATTTAAGCAAAGATTTTCCTATCTTAAGTTAACATGTTCTAACCCCTTGGAAAGGCTTTTGACAACTCCCCCTTGCAAATAATACTTGCTAATGGCTTTAGATAAATTTTATTTTTTTAGATAAATTTTTATCTAGACAATATTTGGATAGTTTGATAAAATATTTAAATATTAGATAAATTTCTAGAAAATATTAAGGAAAGGTCCAATTACTCCATTGCTTTCTAGTGTTTTAAATGAGTATTGTATTTTGTCAAATGCTTTTTCTACATCTATAATAATATTCTTTCTGTTAATTTGGTTACTGGTATTGTCAATTATGATAAAAGATTTCATAATATTATATCAGCCTTACATTCCTGACAAAGATCCCAGCTGGTCATAGTGAATAATCCTTGTGGTTTATTATTGTAGTCACTTTGTTAATATTTTATTTAATATTTTTGCATCAATATTCAATAAGGGAATTGGTCTGTAAATTTCTTGCACTGTTTTGGACTCCTTGGTTTAGGTATCAGCACCATATTTCTGACATAAAAATAAATTGAGAGGACTTCGTTGACTTTTTGCCAAATAATTTTTATAGAATTAGGATTATTTGTTCTTTAAATGTTGATTGAATTCACTGATGAATTCATCTGGCCCTGGGAGTTCTTCAATGTCTTATTCAATTTCTTTTTTTCAGATGGCATTATTTAAGTATTCTATTTCCTCTTTTACTCATCTAGACAATTTATAATTCTGTAAATATTTATTCATTTCACCTAGAATGCCAAATTTATTGTCAAAATTGGGCAAAATAGTTCCTAATGATTACTTTAACTTTTTCCTCATTGGAGGTGATTTCACCATTTTCATTTTTGATACTGGTCATTTGATTCTCTTCTATTCTTTTAAAATATTTTCCACACTATCATTCATGGATATCTTTATTTTAAACTTGCTGATCAAACTTTCAATTACAATATATGAGGCCAATAAAAACAAGAGAAAACAGAAAAATAATTAACACACAATATCTGCCACATTTCCACTTACCTCTATTTTTACCTGTTTATTCTATGTTATGGGATATGTAAATATTTTTTTTAATTTTCTTATATTAATGATATATTTATTGAAAGGAATTTAAATTTTCCTGCTTCAATGACAGGCTATTCTATCCTTTTAAAAATCAAATTAACCAATTCTCTTGGTATTTTTTTTTACAGAACCAACTCCTAGTATTATTTATTAGTTCAATAGTTCTTTTACTTTCAATATTATTAATTTATCCTTTGATTTTTAGGATTTCTAATTAGTTTTTAGTAGAGGATTTTATATTTGTTCTTTTTCAATTTTTTTTAGTTGCATGCCCAATTCATTGATCTGCTTTTTCTCTATTTTATTGAAATAAGCATTCAGGCATACAAATTTTCCCCTAAGTCCTGCTTTTGCTGTATCCTATAAATTTTGATACGTTGCCTCCTCATTGTCATTCTCTTTAAAGAAATCATTGATTGTTTCTATGATTTGTTCTTTGACCCACCACTTTTTTAGAATTAGATTAGTTTGTAATTAATTTTAAATTTGTCTTTCCATGAATTTTTATTGATTATATTTTTATTGTATTATGATGTTAAAAGAATGTATTTATTATTTTGGGGTATTTTTGTATTTGATTGTGAAGATTTTTTGCTTTAATACAAGGTTAATTTTTACATATGTATCATATGCTCCAGAAAAGAAGTTATATTTCTTTTTATCTCCATTTTATTTTCTTCAGAGATCTATTAAATCTAACTTTCCTAATATATCATTAACTTCCTTTTCTTCTTTTTTCTTTATTTTTTTTTCATTACATTTATCTATTTCCGAGAGAGGAAGTATGAGGTCCCCCATCAATATTCTTTTAGTCTCTATTTCTTCTTACTCACTAGTTTCTCCTTTAAAAAAGTGGAGGTTATTCTATTTGGTGTATATATATTGCTTACTGATATTACTTTATTGTCTATAATATTTTTATCAAGATGTAATTACCTTCTTTATTTCTTTTAATCAGATTTTTTTCTTTAAATTCATCTGAGGTCAGGGTTGCTACTTCTACTTCTTTGTCTCAGTTGAAGCCCAATATATTCTGCTCCATCACTTTATTTTTATTCTGTGTGTCTATCTGCCTCTGGAAACAGCACATAGTAGGATTCTAATTTTTAAAATATTCTGCAATTCACTTCCATTTTATGGGAGAGTTCAAACCTTTTTCAGTCAAAGTTATGATTATCATCTGTGTATGTTCTTTTATCTTGTTATCCCCTTTTTAATCTTGTACTCTTTCTTTTCATTCTGTCCCTCTTCATAAGAGTTTTGCTTTTGGTTACTCCTCCATTTTCTTTCTCTCGTATTTTTCCTCTTCCTACTACCATCCCTCTTATTCCCCTCCTACTTCTCTATGTGATCTTTTAATCACTCCCCCCAACTTATCCCTCCTTTATATTACTTCTTTCTCTAACACTCTCTTATTCCCCTTCTACTTCTCTATAGGGCTGTGATGGCAAACATATGGCATGTGTGTCAAAGATGGCATGCAGAGATCTCACTCTGAACATGTGCCACCCATAGGAGTTAATTACTAGAAAGGCAGAGGGACTTTATGGAGCTGCTTCCTTCAACCCTCTCCACTTCACCTCCTAGCCCCTCTGTCGAAAAGCCCAATTGAAGTCCTTACTCCTTCCACTGAGCAGAGCACCATACCACTCCTCTCCTTTTCTCCCTCCCCTTTCTGGGGTAAGGTGGCATGGGGAGGGGGAGAAGCACAGCACACAGTCTGGGTGGATGGGGTAAAGAACATATTGTGGGGCTAGGGCACAGCACATAGTCCCTAAAAGGTTCACCATCACTATAATAGGGTAACATAGGTTTCTATACTCTAATGAATCTGAATATTATTGCCTCTCTGAACCATTAAGAATGAGAATAAAGTTTAAGTATTACTGATCACCACCCTCATCCTCCCCTCCATTGAAATAGTTTTGGTTTTCCCCCATTACTCTTCATATGAAATAGAAAGGTAGGTATAACCTACCCCATTTTACCTCCCTTTGTATTTCTTTGAATTCAATCCTTTTTCCCCCACTAGATTTTTCCCCATATCATGCTAAACAGTTTTATCATATCCTTTCTCTGTCTATGTATGCTTCTTCTAAGTTCTATGATGAGTATAAAAAATTTAAGAGTTGCAAATATTATCTTTCCATATAGGAATATAAACAATTCAAGCTTATTGAGTCCCTTATTTTTTTCTCTTTCTTATTTACATTTTTATGCTCATCTTGAATTTTGCATTTGGACAGCAAGTTTTCTGTTTAGGTCTGGTCTTTTCTACAGGAATACTTGGAAATCTTCTATTTCATTAAATGACCATATTCTTCACTGATAATATAGTTTTTTATATTATCAGTTTTGATGAGTAGGTGATTCTTCATTGTAAATGCAGTTCTGTTGCCTTCCAGGATATAATTAACCAAGCCTTTTGATTATTCTATGTGGAAGCTGCCAGAACCTTTGTAATCCTAACTTGGGCTCCATGATACTTGAATTGTTTCTTTCTAGATACTTGCATTATATTATCCTTGGCCTGAGAGCTCTTGAACTGGACTATAGCATTCATGGGAGTTGTTATTTGGGCATTTATCATAGGTGATCATCTGTGGATTCTTTTAGTTTTTATTTTACCCTTTTGTTCAAAAATAACAGGGCAGTTTTCTTTGACAATTCCTTGTAATATGATGTCTAAGCTTTTTTATCATGACTTTCAGATAGTTCAATAATTCTTTAATTTTCTCTGCTAGATCTAATTTCCAGGTTGGTTATTTCAATGAGATATTTCATATTTTCTTCTACCTTTTCATTCTTTTGATTTTTTAAAATTGTTTCTTGATATCTCATTGTCATTAGATTCTAGTACAATTCTAATTTTTAAGAATGATATTCTTTCACGATTTTTTGAACTTCCTTTCCCATTTGGTCAATTCTATCTTTCCTGGAATTCTTTTCATCATTGAATTTTTGTGCCTCTTTTTCCTTTCAACCAATTCTGTTTTATTAACTGTAATTTCCTTTTTGTATTACTTTTCTTTATTTTCCTAATTTTTCTTCTGCCTCACTTGTTGAATTTTTAATTCCTTCCTGAGTTCTTTCTATCCCTGAGATCAATTCCCATTTTTTGTTGTAGTTTTGCTTGTGACTACTTTCATCTCATTGTCCCCTACTTAATCTGTATCTTGTTTTTCTTTGTCTGTATAAATTTTTTTACATTGAGGTTTCTTTTGTTATTTGCCCATTCCACAGGCTTTTAAAAACTTTTTCCAGGGTACAGGATGCCCTCTCAAAATGTATTCTTTCCTTTCTGTGACCTTCAGTTTTATTTCTGGTTTTCTGAAAGTTTTAGTTCTTCCAAGGTGGTATTTTGGCTTGAAGACTGAAAGCTCTGGAAGCCACCTCTCACTGGTTCATCTATCTCTTTTAGAGACTGCTGATTGATTCCTTTCTGGGCTCAGAGAACTCTGAGCTACTTTACTCTGGGTCTAGGGGTTTCATCATAGGCTTGAACAAAACAAGTGGTGCATACTTGGGATCTCAATGAAGATTTGCACCAGGGCTTGGATCTTCACAGGGTGGATGTGGAGAGAGCTCTGCTGTTGGCTTAGGCAGGGTTCCAGGTCTTGAAGTTGGTATGTGCCATGGTTTGGAACTTTTTTTCCCCCTCTTTGAAACATATCCTCAGTCCAAATGATCTTCTAATATAGATGATATTACCATCTTTCTAGTCACCTAGTTTCACATCTGAATCATCCTTGATTGTTCCCTCTGCCTGAAGTCACATATTCATTCAGTCACTACATATGGTTAATCCTGTCTCCAAAACATTTCTTAAAATTTTCCCCTTCTCTAATTTCATGTCCTCTGCCTTAGTACAGAATATCATTAAATCTCTTCTAACCTATTTAATAGTTTCTTAATTGTGATCTTGTGCCCTTAGTTTCTCCCTCTCTAGTTCATCTTACATAAAACATTCAAATTGATTTTCACAAAATGCAGAACTGGTCATGTAATTCCTTTACTCAAAAAATATTTCATGGCTCTCTGCTTTCTCTATGATAGAATGTAAGATTTCTAGTCTGGCATTTAGAGTCCTTCATAATATAATTACCATTTATCTTTTACAATTATATTACTTCCTTTCTCCAAGCACTTCATACTTGCCCAATTGGACTGTTAAACCTTCTCTTTTATGACATTATACCCTTACCTTTGCATAAACTCTCCTCTTTGAAATATACCTTAGCATATCCTTTTTGGAGTTTCTTGAGTTACTACTCTCTTCTTTTGAAATAATAGAATCATAAACTTGGAAGTAAAAGCTGAAAAAATAGCAGTTAAAGCATCAAGCACACACAGTGCATAGGACTGGTAAGGTGACAATACCAAATGAGAAAGAGACTTCAGGGAATCCTTGTGGTAGCACTCAGTACAAGAACTGGAGTCATTTGGCAGCTCTTTCCAGTTCCATGTCATGATTTCAGTAAAGAAAGCAGAGGTCATAGTCATAGAAGAGCAGAGGCCATACATGATTAAGGACAAGAGTACAAAGCAGGAGAGAAATGAACAGATTCTCTCAGATAACATGACTTTTGAAGTAATGAAAAACTTTAGACGCCTGCAGAAGGAGCTAAATTCAGTTTGGCCATTCTCCCTAGTGATAAACAGAAACTAATTCTAACATAAAGTCCAATGTCCAGAAATACCTGGAAAAATGAGCAAACAACAATAAAACAACCTGATCATTAAAAAACTACTATGGTGAAGGGAAGCTCAAGACTCAAACTCAGAAGAAGACTATGAGTTGAACACATCTAAAAATAAACTTTAAAAGAAAGATGCAGATTGGACACAAACCTAATAAGATTTTCTTGGATAGCTAAAGAAAGAGATAAAAGATAAAGGAATAATATTAAAAATCATAATAGTAGAGGAAAAATTGGGAAAGTGAATAAGAATAACGCAAGAAGAATTATTTTAAAAAAGAGTAAGAACTTGACAAAAGAGGTAGAAAATCTCACTGAAGAAAACCTTAATAACTAGAAATTGTCTAGCAGAAGTGATTGCATTAGATATCAAGAAACAATAAAATAAAGTTTAAAAGACTGAAAAATGGAACATGTGAAGTGTCTCTTAAGTAAAATAAAAAAAAAATCTAAAGTAGCAAAATGGTTGAGGAGAGATATTTTAGGAATTACTAGACTACCTGAATGACATTATAAAAACAAAACTTGGACATCATATTTCAAAAAGTTATGAAGGAAAATTTTCCAGATATCATAGAACTAGAGGTCAGTGTAGAAATGGAAAGAATCCACTAAACACTTCCTGAAAGTATTCCCCAAATAAAAATTCCTAGGGATATTGTAATCAAATTCCAGTACTTCCAGATCATAGAGAAAATACTACATAGTCAGAAAGAAACATTTAAATATTGTAGTCCTACTTAGAATCAGAAAATATTTAGTAGTTACCACAATAAAGGAGCAAAGGGTGTGGATATCATTTTCAGAAGACAAAGGTGATTGAGGAACAGCAGCATGAAAAGCTGGAACCTCTCTGAGATTCTTCTCAAACCAACTTTAAAATAGTACTTCAAAATTTCGACTGGAATCACAAAACCAACAAGAGGATGGAATGAAATAACTTTCCTACCAAAAAAACCCAAATAAACCAAAAAACTTGAAAGGTATGTAGGAGGGTCTATTTCACAGGGTGAGAAGGGAACTCAAAGAAAAATTGCACACAGAGGAGCGCAAGATAAAGATACCTATAAGTAAAACAAAAATACCTAGTAGTCAGATGATGATCTGGAATTTAAGGTAAGAAAACAGACCAGTGCCATGTTTTGTGTTTTTTTGTTTTGTTTTGTTTTTTATTTTTTTTGGGGGGGAACCTACAATTCTGACCATCTGTCTTTAAAGGCAATATGTTTTATTTGCATAGAGAACTTGTTTTCTTTGCGTATTCTTGCTTTCTTCTTCTCTTCTTCCAGATTATCCTTCATTTATGTGTATTTGCATTGTTTCTTTAGTGATGATTCATTTTTTCCAAGATGCAAATGATTTATATTATGCATATTCTTGCTTTCATAATTTGTAATTTTTGTTCAATCATTTGAGAACATTATGTTATGGTTTCATGTTCCACTAATAATCATTGGACAAACAATATAAATAGGTAATTCTCAGATGAAGAAATTAAAACTGTCTTTAACCATGAAAAAATGACCCAAATCATCATTAATTAGTGAAATGCAAATTAAGACAACTCTGAAGAACTTCCTCAGCCTATCAGGCTAACAAGACAGAAAAGGAAAATGATGAATTTTGAAAGGAATGCAGGAAAACTGGGACACTGATACACTCTTGGTGGAGCTGTGAACTGATGCAATCATTCTGAAGAACAATTTGGAACAATGCACAAAAGTCCATCAGACTATGTATACCATCTAATCCAACAATACCATTAGTAGGTCTGTATGCCAAAGAGAGAAAAGATATGGGGGAAATGATGTATTTTTACAAAAATATTTATTGTAGCTCTTTTGGTGTTGGCCTAAACATGGAAACAGAAGGTTTGTCTTTCAAAAGGGGAATGTTGAACACTTGGTGGTAGAGGATTATAATGGACTATTGATCCATAAGAAATGTAGCTTAAGGAATATCAAGTGGGGTACATTGTCAGAGAACCCCAATAGAGGGACAGTTAAGAGCAGTTAGAATGTGGGTGTATAAGGGAATACCCCAAGCTGAGAGGCTCACTCTTTCCGGGTACAGGGTACTGGGAGGAATGTGGGTGGTGGGTAGAACTACAACTTACTGAGACCTAGCATTACTCTGACCAGAAGAGCTTGGTGGTATCAAACCCTTTGCCCTTATGGGCAATCAAATAAGATTGTCATACACTGACCCCAACCCAATACTGCTACAAAGAGATCCTGTTGGCAGTTTTCAACAACAAATCCATCTTTATTAACAGATCTTCAAGCAACATCATCTATAAAACATGTTGAACTTATTTTTAGTTAATACAGTGGAGTAGAATAGCTTGAGAGGAAGATAAGGAAACAAGATTTCTGTGTTGGGTTTCTGCCCCATTAGGGGAGAAGCCATCCTGTCATCATCCTGAAATCAACCAAGATTATTAGAAAGTACCGTAGAATAAACTCCTAGAGTCTTAATGCTGACAGAAGGAAGCCATTATTCACTTTATTTCTTCCATGAACTCTTATATAGATACAGAGAGACAGACAGATAGACAGAGAGAGGGAAAGAAAGAGAGAGAGAGAGTGAGAGAGAGAGAGAGAGAGAGAGAGAGAGAGAGAGAGAGAGAGAGCGAGCTTCTTTCACAACATGATGAACAGGGAAATATGCATTGTTTGGTAACACATGTACAATCTATATCATATTACAGTCATGAGGAAGTGGGAGGGGTCAGAGGAAAGAAGATAATAAGTATTGCAAATATTAGAAAATAATTATTGAAAATTGTACCACTATAAAATTTGGAAAAAAATTCATTTTTTTAAAGAAAATCATTGATATAGAGCTGGAAGAGAATCTAAAGTTTTCTCATCCATCTTCATCAGCCTTTACATGAGGAAACTAAGGCCTAAGGGGATTAAATCACTTGCCCAAGGTCATAGAAGCAGAAAATAGAAGGGTCAGAATTTGAATACAGATCCTCTAATTGTTGATCCAGAATTCTTTTAATTGAAAAGTTTCATTAACTTCATTTTTGTGGGAGATAAAAGTGCTTATAAGTAAAAGGATAATTTTAGAGGAGTTAATAATCCTGATAAATGAGGAAAATTAGTTAATATATTTACTGAATATTAACTAATTTTCCTCATTTATCAGGATAAACTATATGTCCCACATTCCATATTTTCTATTCTACACAAGTTGTATTGAAGAGGCAAATCATATGAATAAATTGGGGATTCTTAAAAATTAAGAATAACAATAGTAAAGCTGATGCAAAATGATGGTAGTTCGTTTTCATTATTTTATATAAATATATATATGTATATATATATATATATATACATTCACCTAATAATATCCTCTTTTCATTTCTGTAAGTTGGTTAAGCTATTTAAATGCTTCAAGCGTATATATATTATAGCTTTGTAGGGCTCTTGTGAGACAAATTCTTGTCAGAATAAAATCATCCATTTGGGCTGAGTTGATGAAAAGAAAAAGCAAATGAGCACCTTAGTCTAGCAGCTTCTCCCCTAAGAGTCATGATTATCTGAGCTGTATAAAGTCCAATCCCAAAGAGAGCTGGAAAAGCACTTTCTAGGATTGCTTATAAAAGAATATAGTTGCTAGTTTTGCTTCTCCCCCATAAAAATACTTTGCTTGCATTTTCCCCTAAAACTCTTAATTCGATTCTCTCTCTCTCTCTCTCTCTCTCTCTCTCTCTCTCTCTCTCTCTCTCTCTCTCTCTCTCTCTCTCTCTGTTTTTCTCACACACACATGCTGGTTTTAAGGCTTTATTTTGCTCTCAGCTTTTAACTAATTTAATTTAGTCTTTTCCTTCAAAATGAAATTAATGGCATACCACAGTCTACTGGATGTAATAAAAATTTTCAGGGCCACAATGTTCAGAAGGGGATCCCTTGCTCTATTAAACAAAAAGAAACACAAATCTCCAGTTTCCTGGATGTCTGAGTGACAGTTAAATATGCCATTAAATAATGAAAAGCTGAATAAGTAATTTCTCATAATGAGTACTTTTGATACTTTCAAAGATCCTTTCCCACAAAGGCAGTTTATTTGGTTTTAGGTTGGACCTGTAATTTCAGGAGTTTAGGAAACTTCTAGAAAATAGACTACATTTACCAATACATATGGATAACTACTCCTAACTTAATAGCCTTTAAAAGATTCCTGTGATGTTGAGACACTAAGTGAAGTTTGTGTCATTTGGATTGAGAGATATGGCTGTCAATATCCATGTCCATTTATCTCTACTTTTGTCACTAATCTGTCTATCTTCCTACCTACCTACCTACCTGTCTGTCTGTCTATCTATCTATCTATCTTTCTATGATCTGCTCTGCTTTGCTTTACTCTACTATGCTATACAGTGTTATATAGTACATTGTATAGATTTCTGGGGTCCTGGAGTCAACGACATCTGAGTTCAAATATTTTTTTTCAAAATTTTCTCATTTTTAAAATGACAATAAAAATAGGACCTACCTTCAAAGGTTGTTCTTAGGGTCAAATAAAATAATGATTGTAAAATATTTATCAGTGTCTGGCACATAGTAAGTGTAATAGTAATAACAAATAATACTCTCTTTCTCTCTCCATCACTCACTTTCTCTCTTGCTTTTTCTCTCCTTTTCTCACTCTTTCCCTCTTTCTCCGTTCTTCCATCCATAAATTCCATTTTCACAGTCTTTCTAGTTTGGTAAGCCTTGCCATAGGTGACAATCTGTTGCTTTTGAGAATCCAGAGTCATGACCTCATCTTAATTTTCAAAACAAAAAAGCTCTAATTAATAACAAATAAATATTAAATTGTGAACTGTTTATGTTGTCCCCTTCCTCAGACCTAGCATAATATCCTGTTTTTAAAAAATCTCTTCTTGATTGTGTAGTATACAGAATTGGGGGTTATACTTTTTTTCTAGCTTTGGCTGAGTTCCAAAAAGCTGTTAGAGGTTTTAGAATCTTGAGGAGAGGCAGTTGACTGGATCTTCCGTGAAGGGAGGAAGTCAATGATCGAGCTCTTAGATTATCTAGCTTCAATATTGAAATTTAGCCTAGCATTGATAGATTTACTTAAGAAATTATTATTTTAGATAGACCCTGTATATCTTCCTTTCCTAATACCACCCTGCCTTCCCTCCCTTACCTGAGTGGCTGTGGAGTTTATAAGGAGAGAAATTAGAGAGGAGTTAAATCTGTGAAGAGTTATCTAATTGACAGCATTATTTATAATTTAATCAAATCATCATTTATTTTCTTTTAGATAGCATTTCGTAAAACTGAGTGAGGCAGGTCCTTACTTAGATTCCATCTTTACTTCCCTTCCCCCACCTGAGGTTCCTGAGATAACTGATAGGGCTTTCCTTTAACCCACCTTCCTAACCAACATCCTTCAAACAATTAAACCCCTTGTGTTTCAATAGTTCTATTTAGTGTAATTTGTCTGGTAGTTATCAAGTGGGGAGAAGAGGGAAAGAGACAACATTCTCTGGGCTCAGAGGGAAGCTGGGCATCCATCTTGAAGGAAGGTGTTACTTCAAAACAGGTCCCTTCCTGTGAAATTAACTAAGCCTGTTTGTTAATTTCAGTCTAGTCTATTACCCTCAGCTTGTGTTTGAGTCTAAGTCCCTGTCTGTAAGCCTGCAGTGTTAGTTTATTTAGTTTAACTTCTTTCTCCCAAGAAGATCTCTGTTTCCCTTCTGTGTTATACTCCTGACTTCAGTCCTATTATATCTTGAATCTCCTTTAATCCCAGCCTACCTGAAGCCTAATTTATCCACTTACCAAGTCTCCAACATCCTCTTTTCAATTCCCTATCCCAAACACCTTTTCTACAAATTACCATCATAACAATTGAGCACATACCTAAATCAATAGGATGGAGCCCACAAAACCATGGTCACATTTACTAAATTTGAGGTTGTTCTCCTGATCTACTTGTGATATAGATAAATGATAGCAGCATTATAGCACCTAAGATATTGAGCACGTTTATTATTCTTGTATTTTCCAGTCAAACATTTTCATCCCTGATGCCTTTAAAGGAAATAGTTAAAAAATCAGTTCTATTTCCAGTACTATTATTAGTTAGCTGTGAGACCATGGACAAGTCATAACCTCTTTGAGCCTCAGCCTTCTCATCTTTGAAATAAAGATCATTAGGTTTTGTGATCTTTACAATCCATCCTAACAAAAAAAAATTATATGAGTATAATTTTTTACTATGCTTCACTTAGCTGAGGGGGACATCATTCTTTTATACTGTAGAATTAATGTTTTATATGAAATTGCTCAGCAAGGAGTCAAGTTATGAAACATTTCCATGCAATTCAATCTGGTTTGAAAACCTGTATTTTAAAAATTAAATAGAAAATGAATGATTTCTCCATAGACAGGGGATCAGGGTTAGCAACATGCACTGAACTGCTAATATAGTTCATAGAAATTTTCTGTCAAATAAAGTATTCTAGGATTTATTTTGAAAAAGAATGGTTAAATTTTATTTTTTGCTTAGTTCACATAACATTTATAGTCAAGGGGAAATGTACACATCTCTATCCTGCAGTCTAAGGAATTTCAGTGATCCAGAGAAATCAAGACACTTTGACAAGTTCAGATAGAGTTTAGTATATCATACTGTGTGCTAGTTAACTTGGCACCTTATGGCTGTCTAAATTTGGCTTTTTTTCCCTTATCCTCTAAAAAATTCAAAAGAAATTCTATGAACTATAAAATCCAATTAAAACTGCTTTATAATTAAAGTTTAAAAATACAATTCTCCTTTCATCCTCACTGAGTTAGGAACTAAAGAAAGGGGACTGCCAGCAGTGGAAGCAGAGACAACTCTTTCTACTAACAGGATAATCCTATTATGGTTCAAAGGACTTAATTTGTGAACTATCAGAAAAAGCTCAACTAATGAGCACAGAGGGAGACTAGTTGTGGTCACAATAGTTATCATTGCCTTAAGAATTCGAAATACTAATGCTTTTATGTCCCTTGAAGAAGACACTAAATTTGCTGCACTTTAGTATTAAAAAATGGTCTTCCACAGTAACCTATACAAACAGAAATGCTTTATTAAAAAAGTAAAGAAATAACATCAACTATGACTTGGTAGTATGATATTACGCTTGAGTTATAAATTTATCATTTTCTAGTAAAACAATATTAAGAGATTCCTTTAGCCTGTCTGGGTCTCTGTTAATTTTTTTAAATGCTATAATAAACATGCACACACATATACCTTATGGCTACTAAAATAGGGATTCCCCGAAACCTTACAGAGATTCTTTCATATAGTTTTTATTGACATAATTTTTATGTCATCCTCACTTCTCATTATCTTTCTTACTTCCCAAAGCAAGCAAGCCATGTATTCTAGTAAAGATATGCGTATATTTTTTAAATGAAGAGGAAGAACATCAGTTGATTCAAACTACCCATCATATCAATAAAGTCTAACAGCATAGACACTATTCCACACCATAGTTCCCTGCTTTTTTAATGAAAGGAAGAAAATAAAAATGTTTTTTAAACCCTTGCTTCCACTTTAGAAGCAATATTTCCAAGGCAGAAGAGCAGTAAGGACTAGCCCAGTGATGGGCAAACTTTTTAAAGAGGGGGCCAAAGGATAGGAAATGCTCATGTGTCAGTCTGTTTCTAAGGCAACTCTTTTGAAGTTTCATTGTATTGTATCCTACTTATTGTATTCATCAGATTAGGAATAATGTCATGCAGCTGGATAGAACATTTCAGGGGGCCACATCTGGCCTGCGGGCTGTAGTTTGCCCATCACTGGGCTAGACAATGGGGGTTAAGTGACTTGTTCAGGGTCATATAGATGGGAAGTGTCCTAGGTTCAAGTCTGGCCTCAGACACTTCCAGCCGTGTGACCCTGGGCAAGTCACTTGACCCCCATTGCCTACCCTTACCACTCTTCTGCCTTGGAGCCAATACACAGTATTGGCTCCAAGAGAGAAGGTAAGGGTTTAATTAAAAAAAAAAGAAAGAAAGAAACAATATATGGTATTAATTCTAAGATGAAAAATAATGGTTTTAAAAATGAATGAATAAATAAAAATAAAATTGTATATGTTTTTTCTAATAAATGTATGAAGAACTAATGCTCTGTGTATTTGCTTTGCTTCTTATGTAACTTAGATATCAGACCCTGATGAGAGACATTTCATATAAGATTTTCTCCTATTTGGCCACTTCCATCCTTATCCTATTTAAATTTATTTAATAACATTAAATCTTTTAAATTAATAAAATTGAAACTATCTATATTATTATTTGAGATTAAGTCTAATTTTGTGTATTTTTTCTGGGTATGTAATTGTGAAAGCTATATATATTTATAGATATATAGATATATAAATATACAGTTATAGTTATAGTTATTTTCCATTCAGGTCACTTATACATTTGGACTTAATTGTGGTACATAGTAAGACACTTTCTAGATAAATTAATTATGAAAACAATAGCAAAGTACATATTTGGCTTACTTAAGACAACTCTCTGCTTTTGTATTTTAGGAGCATACATTTGATTTCAAATAATCATGTGCTAAAAAGAAACCAATTTTTTCTTTCTTCAAAAAAACCCTTGACATATTTGCATTTGGCAGCTTGTGTTAGCCTATTTAAAGTACAGTATATATGCAGTACAAATAAAATGCCATTTCCTTTAAATAGTTCATAATGCATGCTCTTGTCTATCTACACTGGCATTTCATTCAATTTGCCCAAGTCAGTGAATTTTATTCCAATGGTAATCCATTCTGTTTCTTTATATTCCCAGTGCCAAACAATATCTGGCATTGGAGGAGGTTAATTAATGCTCATGGAATAAAATAATGAATAAATGAATGTTGTTTTACTAAAAAGATAAATAATATCTGTTTAAATCCTGAATATCTGCTGAAATACAAGCTTAGATAAAATTTCTTAGGAAGAGCACAAATTTTCACTGACATACAGATTCTGTTGAATGGTATTTTTAGCCTTTGTGGTAAGTTTTCTTAAAGCAATTTCTGTTGTAAGCAGCATGTTTAGCTTTGCAGCTGAAGTAAAACGTATCAAAAACAAAAGAATTTGCATACTGTACTAAAAAAAAGTTTATAATAAGGTGGCATGTAATAGGGGATTGGCGTTTCAAACTAAGGTGGCAATCTGTGAAAATGACAAAATCAGACTAATTTGCAAATCTTTTTTCTGCCTTCTCCTTTGCCTCATAGTGAATAATCCAAACTAAACTACTTGACATTTCCACTCAAGCCTAAGAAAAACTGGAAATGCTGAGTTGTCAGTAAAGCTTTGATGTAAATCACTAGTCACAAGAGACCACAAAAGAAGAACATGATATAACAGATCATCAAAGAAAAAGCTTTCTTCTTTAAATATATATATATATATATGTATATATATAATGTTGCTTTGAATTAAGAAATCATTTGACCTTTTTATTATATAACACTGTTTTCCTTCAAAATGACTTTGAAATGATTAACATTGAAAGATGGTTGCTCTATTTTGTCTTTTAAAGCATAGACTCAGAAGTGGAAGGTACCTGAGAGGTCGTTCAGGCTAACTCCTTCATTTTACAATTGAGAAAACTGAGGCACAAAGGCATTAAGTGGCCTGTACAAAGTCATATAAATAGTAAGTAGAACTTGGATTTGAACTTACTTGCTCTCATTTTATATTATTTAGCTTTTCTAAGACAACTGAACTACGAAAATAGTCATCAATAGTAAGAACATATTTGTATTTCATTAAAAATCACCTATGATTATTTCCCCAAAGAACAAGTAAAAGAAATGTAGATAAAAGGAATACTAATAATTGAACTAATTTTCAAAACACTTCTTTCTCCAAAAAATGAATTAGTAATAAAACAGGCAACTGGACTTACTTTCATAAAGACAAACAAATAGTTTGAAAGAAAAAAAGTAATGGCTAGTGCTTTATAGAGGGTTTTTTGTTTTGTTTTTTAGGAATATAGTTAGGGATAGTCTGGTTTTCTGGGGTTACTTGAAAGGAGGAAATTTTGAGATAAGCCCTTGGAAGGGATTCTGGGTAAGAAAGGAATTGTGGGAGTCTAAAATGGAAAATAACTTAACTTCACTTTCTTCTTGGATTTCATCTGACCTGGGAGTGGGTTTTGTCTTTCTGCCTAGAATTTCAAGCTGAAGGAGGGGTTTTGCTCTAATGGATTTTTGCTGGAAGGTCAAAATTTTGTGGAGAAATATTTGGCATGCAGGTAGAGCATTTACTTGGAGAAAAACAATTTCATTAAGTTCAGTATTCATCAGCTAGTGGTTCAGCTGCCAGAATTCCTGTTGGCTAAGGTAACCCAAAGCTTTTCATCTATAAATTTGGTTACTTAGTACAGCAGCCAAACCAAGAGGGTTTTCCCTTTCTTTCTTTATTAATTACTGATGCGAAGATTAGGTTAAGTCAGATAGCTTGGGAAAGGCTTTTTGATAGGATAGGGAGCTATAGTTAGGTCCCAGGGAAGAAACAGAAGGCTCCCTGTAAGCAGGAGACATAGGAGTTGGGTAGAGGTAGTCTGAAGAGTGTTGGGGTCATACCTATCCAGTTACCTTATTCCTTTTGTTAAAATAAACTTTGTTTCCATAATCAAAGGGTTTGGTGTTTAATTGGCCTGAGGAGTTCCTAGGTGGGTTGTCACAGCTAATATCCTGCTAGGATACTTCCACATTACAGTTTGTTCTGGGGGTGGCGTTGTTTTGTTTTATTTTAGTTTGAAAAATACATTGCAAGTAAGTCATTTTATTCTGACAATAGGCCTGTGAATTTGATGCTATTATTTTCTCTATTTTACAAATGAGGAAATGGAGACATGTTTAGTGTGCTTTCCAAAGTCATACAGCAAATAATTGTCTGAACTTGGATTTACATTCATTTGAGAAGGCAGGCCCAATAAACAGGAATCTGAATTGTTTCTTCTGTCCATGAGAGTGATATTAGACCATAATTACATGTATTCCCCACCAGCAAAAATAGATAACCCAAAAGTAAGATTTTTAGTTTTATTTAGAAAGAAAGACTAAACCTTAACTCTCTCTTAGGAGGCTCCTAGCTTGAATCCTTTTCACCAATTATCAACTAATAAAAAGAAGAAAAATAGACAAAACGACTTGGAACCTCTCATCATAAATATTAAGCAATATTTGAACTTATTTTTAAATTAAGAGTTTTTTAACACTTCCATAACTAATGAATTAAATATTTTCTTCTATTTTTTCTTCCTTTTCAGCAAAATACAAATAATAAATATCAAGCAAAATCTTTTATCTAAGTAAATAGAAATGACAGAAGTTATACATATTAGAGTATAACAAAGTATACACAATCATGAATGAAATCTTCAGCTTTCAAGAAAAAGGCCCAAAAATCACTTAGAGGAAAGCTGATCATTACATATATTTCAAGGAATTAGCTATCCCTAAATCTCTGCAGCTTCCAATGTCATTCTTTTTCTCCTTCATGGCATGTCTTCTTTCTCTATATCTTTCCCCCAAAATTTCTGAAATCACACATCTTTCTTCTAAGAATTCTTGGCACCAACTTTTCCCCAGTTCTGTCAGCCCAGTGTTGTGTCAGCATTCTCTTGACTTAATACAAGTAATTTTTCCCTCCAAAAAGAAAGCAGAACATAAAATGCTTGTCTCTTGACTAGACACCCAATTACATTTAGAAGCAGTTCAGTTGTACCCAATTAGAATAGCAGAAGGGGGCAGCTGGGTAGCTCAGTGGAGTGAGAGTCAGGCCTAGAGACAGGAGGTCCTAGGTTCAAACCCGGCCTCAGCCACTTCCCAGCTGTGTGACCCTGGGCAAGTCACTTGACTCCCATTGCCCACCCTTACCAATCTTCCACCTATGAGACAATACACAGAAGTACAAGGGTTTAAAAAAAAAATAATAACAGAAGAAGCATTCATAGGCAAATGAAAATAACATAAAGGACAAATTTTCCAGAAGTTTAAGAAATTTATCTATTAATCCAGTTAACAACAAATTGGATTTGTGAACAGAGTATATTCTAAGCCATTTTACTAAAATACTTTAAAAATATTTTTTATTTTTATCATGTGTGAAATTTGATCATCAGCATTCTTCCCTTTTTGGTTAAAGTTTTTGTTTTCCATATTTTGGCTAAGGTTTTGGCAGTTCCTAAAAATATGTTACTATATGTCTTTTTTGTAAGGTTGAAAGAATGAGGTGTAAAGACTAGATTTCTTTAGCAAGTCCAAAATATTCTCAGCTAACATAGAGAATACTCAAATTAATACATATATGGAGATTTCATTAAGGTGTCTAGATTCTTTCTGGGAACATGAGCCTGCTTTGATCAATCTTTAAGCAACTTACTATGGTGTATTACATGTTGTCATGAGCAAGTCATTGTACCTCCCCAGCCATGAATTTCTTCACCTTTAAAGGAGGCAGTTAGATTAAGAGTCTCTAATATTCCTTCCAGCTCTAACCCTATTAACCTTTAATAAAATGAAATGATTTGCCTAAAGTTTCTCACAGTCATAACTTTTAGAATTAGAACGCAGGTTTCTGACTACAGATTCATGGCTCATATCCCAGATCAAGTCATGAAAAATCATATGAAATAAAAATTGCTGCAACCAATTGTAATGAGAAAAATATCATTTTCTGTTTATAACTAGATGATCTGCCCTTTTCTCATAGAATGAGACTGGTTGCATATTCCCTTCAGGATACCTTTAGGGTTTCTACTGTCTCTACTGTCTCTACTGTCATCAATCTGGAGTGTTTGTGCTATAACTGCTAGATAACTGCTATAACTGCTCAAAAATCATTCCTTAATCCTCAGGGGATTAATGCTACAATAGCTTTCAAATTCAAACATTAGAATGCCAAGAAACTTGAGTAACCTCTTGACCTTTAAATTCATAAGGATAACAGCAACCTCTATTAATAAAGATCAATATCTGACTGATCCCACTAACCTGAAGAATGGACTTACTGAGAGCTGGAAGGTACCTCAAAGGTAATCTAATCTACGCTCTAAATTATAGAGTAATAACTTAGATTTATCCGAACTGATATTAATAACTTTTGATCCAAAGATCTTATAGAGTTCAAGAGGAACCATGGATTCAGATGAGAAGAAATATACCTTTTTTCCATAGTAACTTGTTCCCTTTGTAAGTCTATATGTTTTTCCATATGAATTGAAAACTATTTTTACGAGAAAGGGATCATAAATTCACCAAAATTTCAGAGATTTCCTTGACAGAAAAGAATTAAGAATCCTTGACTTTGTGGAAGACTTCTGTGCTGGGTATCCAAGTGTGTGCCTAGAGATACTAAGAGAAAATCATTACCAGAAGTTCCCAGGAAATGTTTGTCAGTCATAGCATCTTACTATGACTATTTTATTGTGTTCCGAAGTATTAAACTAGCTCATCATTGATATATGAAGTCTTTCAGTGAACTTTAGTTAACCAGTCTCATAGATGATTGGTTACCCAATGCAGCCTCTGAGACTGAGATGCAACAAAAGTGGACAGATTCCATGTCACTTGTACCTGATAATTAAAACCAAAAAACAGAGGATCTCATCCAGGAAGCACCACACCATCCATATGTGGAACTATCAAGTAGAGCAAATAAAGAAATTTTGAATGCTATGGCTAAGTTCACTTACCTCAGCAGTCTATTTTCCAGGGGTGTTCACAGAGATGATGAGATTAACACATTCATTGCTAGAGCTATCTTGTTGTTTGAGAGGTTCCAAAGGAAAGTGTGAGAGAGAAGAGGAATAAAGGAGCCTACCAAACTGAAGGTATACAGCAGTGATTCCAAAAGTGGGTGCCACCACCCCCTGGTGGGTGCTGCAGTGATCCAGTGGGGTGGTGATGGTCATAGGTGCATTTATCTTTCCTATTAATTGCTATTAAAATTTTTAAAAAAAAAATTATTTCCAGGGGGCTAAATAATATTTTTTTTTCTGGAAAGGAGGTGGTAGGCCAAAAAAGTTTGGGAACCACTGGTCTACAGTGACATTATATAGTGACTGATCTAATTGTTGTATGTCTATGAAACATGGCCAGGATTCCAGTATGCCAAGCATGGAAAATGAATTGCTTTTTTCTGAATTAAGAATATACTGAAGATCACCTGGCAGAATAAGGTTTGGCTATTAAGCTGAACTGCCAAGGATTCAGATTCTACAACAAAGAGCACAACTTAAAAGGGTTGGCCACAACGTTTGAATGCCAAACACAAGTTTGTTTAAAAGAATTTTCAGAGAGCTCATACAAGGAAAGTGGTTACATAGAAGTCAGAGGAAGCAATGCACGGATATTCTCAAGGTCTATCTAAAGAACTCTGAAATCAATTGTAAGATGTGAAAGACACTGGCACAGGTCCATCCAGCATGGCATGGCTATGTCAAATATTGTGATCTATGAGCAAAGCAGAAATGCAGTAGTAAAAAAATAAGAGATGCACAAATTTAGAGATCTATATCCCAAATTTTCATACATCTATTTTTGTTCCACCTCTGGTAGAGTCTTCAGAGTTTGAATTAGCCTGATAAGTCACAGTTGGACTCACTGTACATTGATTCCAACATAATGTCATTTTATTCCTCTTCAAGTATGATGGACACCAACCAATCAACCAAGTAGTTTAACAATCAATTAAGCCACCAAGTCAAAAAGCATTTAATATACACCTACTATTTACCAGACACTGAACTAAAATTCCAGACATAGAGAAAAGCACACAGCATTGCTTATTCTCAAAAAGCTCATACTATAATGAGGGCAGAAACATACAAAATGTAATATAAAAGTACAAGATATAGGCAAACATTTATTATGAACCTACTATAAGTCAGACACTGTCCTAAAAACACAGTTACAAGGACATAATTGAAACATTATTTGTCCTGAAGAAGCTTACATTCTATCAGGAGATAAAACATTTACATTCATGCACAAGATCTATATAAAATAAATACCAATAAATTTTGGGAAAAATTAGTAACTCAATTGATCAGGAATGGTCTCATGTAGAATGTTACACTTGAGCTAAGGGCTTTTTTATTTTTAAACCTTTACCTCTTGTCTTAGAATTAATAGTTGCTTCCAAGGCAGAAAAGCAAAAAGGGCCAGGCTCTCTGAGAGACTCCTAAAAGATGAGATATCCTCACAGCCATTTTCCTCACCCATTCAGAGAAGCCATTCATCCTAATCAGCCCACTATCCTGACCTGAGAGAACCTGTGTAAACTGGGTCATCAGCCAGTTGTCTCCAAGGGATCACCCTGAGAGGTACTGGGTCAAACCTAAGAATCGTCTCTGTTCCAGCAAACCTAGAGACTATAAACTTTTCTTAGGTAGCCAAAGGTAGCCATTCAATCAGAACAGACAGAGAGGATCAAACCAGCCCTGCTTTTACAGAGACAGAGAGAACTTGAACAAATGATCAACACCATCAATTTAGAGATCTTCTTTTTCCCTCTTTCCCAAACTTAGTTCTTGTTACCCTTTAATAAATATTCATCAACCTTAGCAAAGCAGTCAAATCCATCTATAAGGAAGAGAAAAGGGAGATTGTTGGATGAAGGTTTATTCAGAGAGATAGCTCTCTAAGGCCCAGGTAGAGCCAAGTCCTGGGCTGACCATCATTTCAGTCTCTCTGGCAGAGGTTTGTAACAGAAGGGACATAGAGAGTGACTAGGTCAATCAGTAAATCATTACCTGGTGGTATTCCCTATCTGGTACAGACTTTGGTATCCTTTTGCCTCCAAGCTATTCTATCAGGGACAGAGAGAGCCATTTGCTATCTGTCTAGAATGGAGAGATACCCAGACAAGTCAGCTAAAAGAAACAACCTGACCAGTTATTTATTCCAACATCCTAAGGGTTTCTCTACCTTTTTACACAAGGCAGAAAAGCAAAAAGGCCTAGGCTTAAGTGGATTGAGTAACTTGCCCAGGGTCTGAAGCTAGATTTGAACCTAAGATATCTGGTCTCTAAATCTGGCTCACTAACCAGTGAATAACTTGGCTGACCGTTGGAGTTGAGCTCTTAAGAAAACTAGGAATGAAACACCAATAAGGAGAGGGTTCACAATTTCTAGGTCTGAAGGACAGTATATTTGAAAACAGAGAGATGGGAATGGAGCAGTATGTGTGAGGAACACCTAGCAGTTCAGTCTGGCATGGCCATGTAGAATATGTTGTCTTCTAAATCTTTCAATGCAGAGGTGAAACAGATTTTTAAAAAAAAACTGCCAAAGTAGAGGAAAAGGCTTGTAAAATGCAGAAATTTCTGTCTTTTGTTATTATTATTTTTTAATCATCATTGCATTACAACCTCTGAATAGTCGTAACATATCATTTCAGAAATAACTTTAATTAACTTCAGTAGGTTTTATAAAGATGTTCCTTCCTGATGGAAACCACAGAAAATTATCCTTAAACAAATAGTACATTAGACTCTTTTAATTAGGTTAGCAGTATCTCCTCAGAATAAATGTTAAAAACACTCATCTAGATCTTCCTTATTCATTCCTTGATTCTTATTTCAAATAGGACATTATCTTTCTCATTTTTCTAATCTTGGAAATCTCTTTAGATTTTAGAGTGATTTCTTTTACACAATAAGTATAAAAGGGCATCATTAGAATCCTTTGGATCTAACTTAAATACCTACCAACCTTTAAAACTACCTTGAGTCATTATTGCACACAGAGACAGCTTTGCACTCTATAATATACACGACATATACTACATACTTCCAGATTGATAGAAATAAGTAGTATGTGTACATATGTGCTTCTCTCCTTATTTATCTCCTATATACTTAACAAGCAACATGAAGTACAGAAAACATAATACCTCCTGGAAAATCCCATGAAAGCCATCCAAAAGAAATTTGAGCCAGTCTCTTTACTCATGGTGGAATATCTGCTGATTTATAAGCATGCTAAGTGACAAAGAAAACAAGAGAAAAAACTGAAATAAGCAGATCTTTTCTTTAATGACTCAAGTTTCCTCACTGAACATCTTGACAGAATAGGAAAATGAACTGAATTTAAAGATGAACTTCAATAAAAATAAGTGTAAAATGTTAAATATGGGTACAAAAGTAATTTCAGAAGTACAACTTGAAGTGGCCTGTAGGAGGAGGTTTTGGGAAAAGGAAATCTGATGGTTTTATAAAATTTTGTGATGTAGTATAAATATGTGTGTAAATGTAAATAGATAGAACAACTTATACATATAACATTTATGTATACATACATATATGCATATGCACATGAACATATATATATACATTCACAAAGTACTGCTATAATGTTAATTTTGAAAATGTAATTTGTTCAATGTAATTGATGTTTTAGGGAACAGTTATTTGAGTACAACATGAATTTCACTTACATGCAATTTCATCATCCGAGAAACAATAAATTGCACCTAATTAAATGGAGGACAAAAAAAAAGCAGAGAGAAAGAGAGAGATTGTAATTCCTCAGCATACATCATTTACTTCCATTTTTCCTTTTTCACTCTTTGCAATTTCTTGCACTTTCTGTGTTCCAATTCTGTCTTGAAGATACAATATCCTGGAACATCTTTGCTAGCCCTGGTAGCATTTACTCTTTTACTGCTCTAATTACTGGTCATTATAGTTAATTTGATTATTTCTTGCTCCCTCTTGCCAATTCCAAACTTCCTCTACCACTATCACTGTTACCTCTCCATTTTAAGGTTTATTCAATTTATGTTTGTCACTCAATCAGGATTAGAATAGCTCCAGGACATACCTTTCTTCTCAATTAGTTTGATTACTGGCTGACAGTCTCTCTATTTCTCAATTTTTACCTCCATTCTGAGAGATTTTAAAATACATATTGATATACCCCTCAAACACCCTAACCTAACTTCCTAATACTTCAAATTACTCACTCCCCATTCCCTTTTTATCCATACCACATAAGCTATACATAGAAATGTTAATATTCTTTATCTTAACCTTTCTTAGAAGTGTTCCACTTGCTATTCATGAACTCTTAAATTCCTTTATCTGAGTACATTTTGTTATTCTGCTTTTTCCTCTACTGAATAAACTTTAAGCCTGTTTTTCATTCTCACAGTGACTTCTAATTTCTCTTTATATCTTTCCAAGGCCATCACCCTATTCACTGACTAAACTCTCCTCTCTTTATTTTGGTCCATTGGTGAAATAGTTCAATTCTATAGTAGCATCTATACTATAGTCCTTTGTCCCCCTTTTCTCATTACAAATCTTACCCCCATAATTCCTAAGGTGAATTATTTCTACCATCTATTACATTTGGTTCTATTCACATGTTAATAAATGAAGATAGTGAAATATCACAATCATGCTAATTATGTCCTGTAGAATATATTATATAGTCTCAACTGGGCCCTCATTTTTATATATTTACATTTATAACTGATTCTATGTTCCACTCACCACAGTTTGATGAAGTTTGACATCTCTGTAGTCGCTCAGTTGAGAATATCATCTCATGTTTTAATGAAAAAAAGAAAAGAGTGAATTGACTAAGAACTTGGTCTTCTCATCATATACATTACTCAGATGATTTCTATTATCTCCTACTTTACTCCTCCTTCATATGAAAATATGATCTTTATCTTTGCCATGGTTTCCCCTTCTCCATATATCATTGAATCAATTCGACCTCATCTTTTCTAGAAGATTGCTCCCACGCTCATCTCTACTGTCATACTAACTTTCGGTAACTCCCTACACACTGTTCTGCTACCCTGCTGCAAGCAAATAGATCTCTGTCTTTCCCATCCTTCAAAAAATTACTAATTCCTGATAGCAATTTTTCTTCATATCTCCTCTTTTATGAATAACTTTCTTGAGAAAACCGTCTACAACTGTCCAAAGTTCTTTCTTTTCACGTTTCTTTTATTACTCTACATATGATTTCCAACAATATCATTTTCTGAAATTGTCCTCTTCAAAGTTATGAATTGTTATAGTAATTGACAAACATAATGGTCGTTTTACAATATTCATTCTTTTTGACTACTCTGCAGTCTTAGAAATTACTGATCACTTTCTTTTCCTTGAAACTTTTCTTTCTAGTATTTTTGTGACATTGTTCTCTCTCTTCTGGTTTCTGATTGCTCTTTTTTAGTCTCTTTTGCTGAATTATTATGTCATTAACCTTGAGTGTATCACAGTGCTCTGTCTTTGGCTCTCTTTTGTTCCCCTTCTAGATCATTTTTTTTTGTTTGTGATCCTATCAGGACCTCTAATTTAATTATCATCTCTATACTGATGAACTTCAGATCTTTTTTATCTTGCCCTACCTTTTCCCTTAACACATCTCCAAATGTCTACTATAAGAATTAAACTCAATATATCATAGACATTTTAAACTCAGTATGTAGAAAACTGAACTCATTATCTTTCCTTCAAAATCTTCTACTCTTTCTAAATCTCCCATTAATAAAGAGACTTCCAGGCTTACAACTTAAGTACTATCCTCAACTCTCCGCCATTTACTTCCTCCTCAATGTATAAGTAGTTGTGAAGAATTTTCTCTGCTATCTTCTCATTAGCTCCTACACATGACCCATTCTTTATATGACAAGGTTTCCACTATGGTGTATCACCTTGTACTTGGACTATTACAATATTCTGTTGGTTTTCTTCCATATCTCAAGTCTCCACTCCAATATAAAGATTGAGCTACCAAAACGATCTTCTTTAAAACAATCTATTTCATTTACCTGTTATGAACTCCTGTTGCTGCCTAATCCCCCTTGATAAAATATTAAATTCTCTATTTAGCTTTTGACATCCCCCTATAACTTGATCACTTCTTATCTTTAGAGTATCTTATACCTTACTCTCCATCACATACTCCTCAATAATGTGATTAGCTTCTTTGCTCTTCTTTGCCTGAAACATATCATCTTTCTATTATGTGCATTTTACCTCCTCCCAGCCCAAAAATTCTCTCTCATTACATCTGCCTTCTAACTTCCTTCAAATTTCAGCTAAAATCCATTTTTTGAAAGAAGCTTTTGCCTCTACTCTTTAATGTTAATACCTTCCTTCTGAGACCATCCATAGGTTTATTTTTTTTTTTTGTATATAATTGTTCAAACACTATCTACCACCTACTGAATCATACCTATAGATGGTGAGTTCTTTGAAGGCAGAGTCTATTTTTGCCTTTCTGTTTATAGTGTTTAACTCAGCACTTAGAAAATAAAAGCCTCCTAATAAATGTTTGATGTTTTTATTGGTGGTGGTGGTGTCTAATGGTGATATGTATTGCTTTTGGTATTCTTGGGTTTTGGTTTGATTTGATTTTGTTTTACTTTGCATCAGCCTAGAGATATGGGTATGCAGAAGTTGGACTTTTACTAGGCTTAAAAGTTGATAGCTAGTGATATGTTAGCAAGCATCTGCTCTACCATTAGGACCACCCAGATAGAAAACTTAAAAGTGGTGGATATGAAAGAGAGGATATATGGAAGATGCTGTTGGATGTGGAAAGACTCCTCAGTTTGTAAGAAATATTCTAAGGAGTGTAGTTCTGGAGAAATACTTTGAATGAAAGAAATTCCAAGGAATTTGGCACTAATGAAAATGTGTGAGTATTTTTATATTGGTAACACAGATGAAGACGAAATCACAGATTTTTTTTCCTATATCAATGAAAAACTGTTTTCAATTTCACACATTGTCATTCTGTCAACACTTCAGTTCTGAATATTATATAAGTATTAGTTTAATTAAACATCTCTGCCGTGATCAAAGGGGTTACAATATAAAAGTGTTGAAAGAACGTGCTATCTAGTGTGGAATGCAAGAAATTTAAGCACAAGTAACTATGATCAGAGCTAATCTTTTAGTTAATAAAAAATAATTCAATTTTAATTAGATGTCAATGTAAACAAGCATCCCTCTTTTTTTCTCTTTCTTTTGTCTGTTTCTGTCTCTGTATCACTCTCCCTCTATTTATTTTTCCTTATTTCTCTCAGTTTGCATCTTTTTATAGAATCTAAATTATTTCCATTACAAGGGGCAGCTGGGTGGCTCAGCAGATTGAGAACCAGACCTAGAGATTGGAGGTCCTAGGTTCAAATCTGGCCTCAGACACTTCCTAGCTGTGTGACCCTGGGCAAGTCCCTTGACCCCCATTGCCTAGCCCTTACCACTCTTCTGCCTTGGAGCCAATACAGAGTATTGATTCTAAGACAGATGGTAAGGGTTTAAAAAAAAGATTATTTCAAATTTCCAGAAATGTATAAATAATTATTTTATGATGTTATCTTTTCTGACATCAATCAAGATATTATTTTTTTTTTAATTTTAAACCCTTGACTTCTGTGTATTGACTTATAGGTGGAAGATTGGTAAGGGTAGGCAATGGGGGTCAAGTGACTTGCCCAGGGTCACACAGCTGGGAAGTGGCTGAGGCCAGATTTGAACCTAGAACCTCCTGTCTCTAGGCCTGGCTCTCAATCCACTGAGCTACCCAGCTGCCCCCAATCAAGATATTATTTTGTCAAGGATATTATGTAAATATCAAGGAAATGTCAAAAAGTAAAGAATTATGAACAAAATTCCCCCATAATCAATACTAATCTTCATTCCAACTCCCCAAAGAGTAAATGGAGTGGGTATTATTTTGCTATAAAAGTTATAGAATGCTAGGCTATGAGAAAAGATTAAAAGTTATCCTTTCCAATTTATTACCTAAGAATTGTTTCTACAACTTCTCTGACCATCTCTGATGAGTAAATATCCAGTCTCCTGTTTAAAAAAAAATTTCATCAGACCACTAATAATTTAGATGAGAAATGTATGTAAATTACTTCTACCCTAAGTCTAAAAAGGAAGAAGTGCAACAAAGATAGAATAGGCATAACTGATTCCAAAAGATTTTTTAAAAAGACTATATAAAATACTACATGTGATCAAAACTGAAAAAATGAAATTTTTACTAGAAATGAAAAATGAAAATTTTACTAGAAATCCTACTCACTCTTCCTCCCGCATCCAATTGAACAGACTGCCACATGTAGTAGTTCACATATGTAGGCTTATGATAAGAATCCAAAGACAAGGATCAACTATAATTTTTAGTAACTCTTACTAATCACTCCATTCTGACCTATAAGATTATTGTTTCTGTCCAAATATATGATAGGAGGAGAGGGGCTGGATGACTTAGGAGTCAAAATATGAGACTCTATGGGGTTGCTATCATAGCCATGTGCTATTATAGTGAAACTGTTCTTTCAGCTGAAAGGAAAGGAGCTTGGGAATATCAGCTATGTAGAGTCCTTTTCCCCTCTCCATTCCACTCATCCCTCATCCCCTGAGGAAGGAATCTGAACAGGTAATCTTTCTATCCCACAAAGAGATGGGACTGAAGGAGTCATGCAGCTCAGCATTAGAGGTCTATGTTGCAGTCGAGAGGGATCAATGAGAGATTACAAGAAAACTACTGAAGTACAAAAAATTTAAAAAAGGAGGAAAATCTCACTAAGAGATTATTACAAAAGTAGATAAACCAACAGAATAGATCCTAAAAACAGAAGAAAGACTTAATAAAATTTCAGAGTCCAAAGCATGTTAAGTGACTATATCATGGAGGAAAGTAAATCAATACTGATGAAATACAGAATGCTTTGGACTATCCAGATAGAGGTTTGGGACTCACAGCAAGAATCTCCAGAATGATTCAAAAGAGTATAATTTATTTTTAAAATAACAACATCAGAATTTACAGGGTTCACATTTGGAAATAAACACATTTAGTATATATATATAATATATATATTTACATATATATTTACATATATATAATATATGTATGTGAAAATTTTATTGGTAAATTTTATATAAATTTATATATCAACATAAAATTGTATACAAATTCTTAATATTTATAGAAACTTAATTCCTGGTGAGGAATCTTTCCAAAGGAATAAAAGCTATTAGTGAAAGAAGAAGAGATTTTGGGATATATGTGAATTCTATAAAATCTGGAAGAGAGAGAAAACTTAGCAATATCCCACTATTATTCCATAAAATCAGAAAAATTCTAACTTGATCACTTTTTCTAAATGATAAATCTAGCCTTATTTTCCATATAATACATTGAATTTTATGCAAAGTAATAAGCCGTCTCATCCCACTCTTCCCTTTAATGTTCTGTAAATGTTTATTGCTTTAAATATCAATTCACCTTTCTCATCTCACCCTACTGCATGCCAATATAAGAGTATAAGACACTATCTGATTTTTTTTGTCATATCCATTTTTGTATTATGAAAAGGGAAGGAAAATACATATATTTTGGGGCAGCTGGGTAGCTCAGTAGATTGAGAGCCAGGCCTAGAGATGGGAGGTCCTAGGTTCAAGTCTGGCCTCAGACACTTCCCAGCTGTATGATCCTTGGCAAGTCACTTGACCCCCATTGCCTACCCTTACCACTCTTCTGCCTTGGAGCCAATACCAAGACAGAAGTTAGGAGTTTAAAAAAAAAGAAGAAAATACATATATTTATTGAGTATTAATGAAATCCCATTAAAAAAAAAAAACTTGAGTTACACCTAGTAAAAGGAAAGTTTTGTAGTTGCTACATACCCTGATAATTTAGGGAATAACCCTGAATTATCAGCATACATATAGGTGGGATAAGCATTCAAGTCCTAGTCCATGGAAAGAAAGAACATAATGAGAGTTGAGGGTCAATGTCCAAGCATGGAGAATGAGAGGATGTCAAAAATAGGGAGCTATAAAATTACATTTTTTGTCAATGAGTTCTATAAAGGCATATATTGCAGGCTAATTAAATATGCAGGTGACAGAAGGTTGTAAGCAATATTAAATTGTTTTAAATTAAATTCAAATCATGGTTTCTAAAGATTTCAAACAGCTAGAGTGCTGGGCCAAAACTAGTAGAATGGAATTTCTTCATGATATATCAATTGGGATAAAAAAAATCAATATTACCAATACAAGATGAGGAAAGGACAGCTTTACAAAAAATTGTCTAACATTTTGGACATTTGAGAAGTCTTCAAGCACAAGAGGCAATATTGGATTTTGCCGGTGGAGAAAGCTAATATGAGAGAGTCACATATTCTACCCTAAAATTCACATCTGTTCTGAGTAGTTTCATATGGAAAAATGTGATTTGCTCTGGGAAAAATATATTTGGCAGGACATTTGTGAAATAGAGAAAATCTAGAACAAGGCAAGTATATGGTTAATGACATGAAATTTTTGCCTTATAACAAATGGATGAATGGCATTTAGCCATGACAAAAAAGAATTGAGAGAATATGATATTTGCTTCAAAGAAATGCCACTCAAAAGAGCAATTAGATTTTTTCTCCTTTTCCTGTTCATCCTCAGTAAGCAAAACTAGAACAATATATGGATGGAAGGTTCAAATTTTCAAAAAAAGAAAAATTTAAGTTTGACATCAGGAAAAAAATCCTAACAGATTTTTGCAAAAATGAAATGAGCTATTTTAAGAGGTTTCTCTGGCTTAAATGGTTTTTTATAAGCAAAGGTTAGATTATTTTTCAGATCTGTTACCTACTAATAGTGATCATTATTCAGATATAATTCAGGTTGTCTCTTGGATTTTTTTTTCCAATTCTAAAATGCTTTGACAATAAAGAGAATCTCTAATTTATAAGAAGTAAGGTTTTTTGAATTCATAATTAAAGTGTGTAACCTATACCATTTTTGAGCCCAGTGAATTGACTTTATTATCATATTCTAATATTCCCTTTTGCTTTGATTGAACCTTCAGTGAATTAATAAAACAGTATCTTTCTTATTGGGTGAAGGAAAAGTGAATCATGATTGATAGTCATACATGTTGCCCCTATTTCCATTCTTTCCACTCTTCCCCATATCAATACTAAAAACTAATTTTTAAAAAATTTAACCAATGTTTTTTTTTAAATGAATGCTAATAATTCCTTAAACCTTGCTCTTGATTAATGTGGCTTCCTAAATCACTGTCTTGTAAGGTGTAATCACTTGTGTAATGCTAGTAGTCAGAAGTAAGCTCTGGATACAAGAGTATTTTTTAACCTATAATTAATGTTACTAAAAATAATTTTCATATTTTCTGCAAGTCATAAGTAAAAAAAAACAATGAATAACATTTCTCTGTGACTATTACAGATAGTGAGAGATCTGTAATCTATTCAATTCAACAACATTTAATTGAATTGAACTTATGCCCTTAATAGATAACCCTTATATTTCATCTATAGCAAAATATAAGGAACAAAAATTTATTTTCTCATGTTGACAGAATGAATACTCCCATAAAGGGGATGATTTGCTACTTAATTATTCTAAAATCAGTACCGTTTTGACTGTCAGTAAGCCCTGGTTAAGGTTCTGCAATGAGCCTGGCATTATACTTAGCACTGAGGATACAATGAAAGGCAAAAATATGATTCAGGTTCACAGATTACTCACACTGAAATGGGGCAGTGGGGATAGAAAACATTGTACATTGTGCTGATTTTATACATTTTTAAAAGGGGACAATAGCATTGGGAGAAGAGGAGTTTAGTTGGAGAAAGAGAGAAGAGGGAATCTGGAAAGGCCTTTCAATTTAATTTAATTTAGTGGAAATCAGATGACTCTTGAAGGAAGTCGAGAATCACAAATAAAAAGGGGGAACAGGTCAGTCATGAGGCATAGCTAATGGAAATACACAGAGTTAGGAGACAAGAATGTTATATTCAAAGAATAATAGCATAAAGGTCAATGTCTCTAAACAGAAGAGAAATGGAGAGAGGATTAAAGACGAATGAAGGGAATGGGTTAAGAAAGACACTAAAATACAAACAGGTTTTTATAAGAGATGCTAAAGGTAAGAGAGAGTCATTGGGATTTATTAAGTAAGCAGGTGACATGGTTACATCTGTTCGTAATAAAATAAATTTGGCTGCTGAGTGGAGGAGGGATTGGATTGTGGAGAAACTGGATAGGAAGAACAACTAGAAGGCTATTATAATAGTCCATCCATTAGATGACAAGTCACTGCAGATTATAACTATATAGATTACATGTGTATTACATACATTATATAACTGTATGGGGTAGGAAGTATAAAAGGCATAGCAATAACAAGACATATAAGTATATTGGATGCATAGGATAGTTGATGATAACTAGTTAAGAATGACACTGAAATTATAGATTTGGATAACATGGCTCATATGATACTGGTATATTCAGTAGAAGTAGGCAAGTTCATGAAAGGAGAGACTTTTTTCCCATTGTAGATAAAAAGAATAAATAATGTTCACTTTGAATTTTTTTTTTAAATCCAAAGCAGAGTAGAAAGTATATTGGGCTCTAGGACTACAGTATCTGAGTTAACATTCTATCTCTAATGCTTACCACAAAAAATATTCTTAGTTTAGTCACTGAAGCTACTAGGGTATTAATTTCTTTTAAAACATATATTATTTTCTAATAAACAACTTTAACAAAGTTGCAGGGTACAAGATGAAACCACATAAATCATTAGCATTTCTGTATATTTTCAACAAAATTCAGTAGCAGGAGTTAGAAAGAGAAACTCCATTTAAAATCACTCTAAATAATATAAAATATTTGGGAATCTATCTGCCAAGAAAAACACAGGAATTATAATAACACAACTATGAAACACTTTTCACACAATTAAAAGAAGGTCTAAATAATTGGAAAAACATGAATTGCTCATGGATAGTATGAGCTAATATAATAAAAATGACAATTTACCCAAATTAATCTACTTATTCATTGCCATACCTATAAAACTACCAGAAAACTTTTTTTATAGAATCAGAAAAAAATATAACAAAGTTCCTCTGGAAGAACAAAGGATCAAGTATATCAAGGGAAATAATAAAAAAAAATGTGAAGGTTGAAGTCTAGCAGTACCAGATCTTAAACTGTACAAAAAGCAGTGGCTATCAAAATTATATGGTACTGGCTAAGAAAAGGGTGGACCAGTGGAATAGACTAGAGGTAAATGACTTCACCAAGTTAGTGTTCGATAAACCCAAAGAAACCAGTTTTGGAGACAGGAATTCTCTATTTGAAAAAAACTACTGGGAAAGTTGGAAAATAATATGGGAAAGATTATGTCTAGAGCAGTATGGTAGCAAAAAATTGGAAAATGAAGGGGTGTCCATCTATTGGGAAATGGCTGAACAAATTGTGGTATCTGATGGTGATGGAATAATACTATTATGCTGAAAGGAATAATGAACTGGAGGAATTCCATGTGAACTGACCTCCTCTAGGAATTAATACAGAGCAAAAAGAGCAGAACCAGGAGAACATTTTACACAGGGACTGATACACTGTGGCACAATTGAACATAATGGACTTTTCTACTAGCAGCAATGCAATGACCCTGGACAATTCTGAGGGACTTATGAGAAAGAATGCTATCAACATTCCAGAGAAAGAAACACAGAAGAAAAACATATAATTGATTATGTGGCTTGATGAGGATATGATTGGAGTTTTGATGTTAAACGATCACTCTTTTGCAAATATGAATAACATGAAAATAGGTTTTGAAAATATACATATATAACTGAGTAGAATTACTTGTCAGCTCTGGGATGGGGAAGTAAGAGGTGTGCAAAAAATCATGAATCATGAAACCATAGGAAAATATTCTAAATACATTAAAAAATAAAAATAAAAAATATTTTTCCCAATTACATGTAATATTGATTTTCACTATATATTTTTCTGAAATTAGGAGATCCAAATTGTTTCTCTACTTTCCTTCCCTTCCTCCTTTTGATATGGTAAATTTTGCATGATAATACATATATAACTCAGCTCAAACTGATCACCATTTTCTGCCTTAATTTCTGCCTCTATAAAATGAAGGCCTTAGACTAAATGACCTTTCTGTTTCCTTTTAGTGATTACCTTAAAATGTGCATTGTTAAAACCCATCTTAGGAATGTTTTGGTATATCTAATTCTATCACATATGCCATTATTATGAGTAATTTAGTCAGATGCCACATTCCTTGCCCTTTTCATTTGGGATGAGAATGCTACTTTGTAGAGTGGCAACACAATCAATACAATTAGGCTTTTATCACCATAAACAACATAGTTGAGCCATGTTTCTTTGGTTTTCTTTTATTTACTTTGGAAAAATTCATACCCTACTCCCCCCAAAAAAACTTGGATTATCTGATAAGAATTAGATTTACCATATACTCTCTCTCTACTCCTCTAACTACTGGAATGAAATCAATGCCTTACTTATCTTTCTTGGATCTAACCTACTCTCAATAGTCACTTGGCATAAATATTCAATGGCTTTTAATCATAAACACTTGACTAATTTCCTAGCCAAGTTCAGTAGGCATAATCAAGTCTCTTTCAGTAACATGGAAGCACCAAGAGAGATCAAATAAACAAATATTGAATGAGCAGGTGTTAATTCAAATTAAATAATAAGTCTATACTGCCTTCCAAAGAGAAATGATAAATATACTATACTATACTATAGTAGTATATGATAATATACTACTTATCTTCCCATACCCTATTTGGAATTCAATTTTGGATATGACTAATTAGTAAAGATAATAACAAGCTAAGAAAGTTCAAGGAACTTCTAAGCAAAATGAAGGGGACTTAAAAGCATATCTGCATGCCAAGCAGAGATCATATGAAAGAGGTGAATAATATCTGTCCTGGAGAACAGAAGAAAAGAACAAAGGTTTAACAGGTTTTAAGCTTTTCTATGAAAAGAAGATTTGAATTGTTTTGATTAATCTCAGAGGGCAGAAAATAGACAAATGGGTAGAAGTTATAAAGAGGAATATTTCAGCTCAAAGTGAGGAAAACATAACTTAATAAGGCAAGCTTTCTAAAAGAAAAATGATTGCTTTATGAGATAGTGTGATTTATCATTCTAGAAGACTTCAATATAAATTGGATGACCTCTTGTCTGGGATATTATAAAAAATATCTTGAATTAAGTATCACTTAGACCCATGTGTCTCAAGACCTCATTGAACTGAGACATTCATTTATTTTTTATATAATATTTTGCCTCCTCTTTAAGATATTACTATTAACCCAAAGTTTAAATAGAAGTTCACTAAATGTTCATATTCCAATAATATCTAAAAATTAAAATAAAACATATGTGAAAAGTAAAGATCTGTATGAAAAGATTAAGGAGAAAGAGTAAAGCAATAATAATCTTATTTAATCTTACAGTCATTATTCTCACTTGAACTGAAAATAGAATAATGGGAAATTTCAATATGTCAAATTCATTTTTGATACAAAGAAGGATTTTAAAATATTGATAGTTGTTAAACATTAAAGAGGATTTCCAAATGAATTTGTCAGCTTTCTTTTTTTCAAAAACAAGCTATAGTTGCCTCTGTTGGGAAAGATTTAATTATCTCTACATTATAGTAATCTGTGATAGCTGTTAGTTTTAGACAATTGCAAAAAAGTGAAAACCATCAAAGCAATGATGTTATCATGTAGATTAAGTGAACCTGTTGATTTATATAGTCATGTTTCACCTGCTGTGTAAGCTTTGTGTAGATTCATTCATCATGTGGACCTGCCTAAAGGAGCTAATAAAAACTAAATGATCTTTTGATGAGCTTTTGTAGTTTTATTAACATAGAAAGGATTTGTTCAAGACATGAATAAAGAAAATTATATAAAAAAAAAGAATTAGTTCCAAAGTATTGCAAATCTTGTAGGAAGCTGCCTGTGTTAGAGTGATTATATAGGTCATGAGAGTTGAAGAGATTAATTTGTTGTTGATTAAAATCAGAAGCTGCCATGGAATAAGGTAGAAACAATTAAATCATCCTAAACAAAGACAAATCTACTTTATGTTTATAATGTTTGAACCATTGGATAGTTCAATTTAAAGATGAACCACAGTTTTTCTTTGGAATTCTATCTATATCTAATTTGAAATATATATATATATGTATATATATATATTGCAGTTTCCTCTTATACACTTCTCAATTGAATCTGAGAATAATGTCTTGGTAAGATTCCTGGCTCAGTAAATTATCAAAAACTACCAATTAGACATTAATTGATAATTTCTCTAAATTCATGGAAGGAGGCTTACAAGTAATTTTCCATACATAAATAAATCCAAATTTCTCCCCCTCATAAAATATTTAATTTAGGGGTTATTTTAAAAATATTTCTAACCAATCATTACAATGTATTTAGAAACATTGTATCCAGAGTACATTGGTCTGAACTTTTTTTCCCAGTCCTTTGTGAATCATGCCTGACATTCCATGACACCAATGGGATTGCTATGGCAAAAATATTGGCATGGTGACAGGAATTATGAGAAGATGGCAGAGTAGGGCATGTGACTGTCATGCTCTTAAAATTGCCCCATAATTAGAAAAACTCCAAAGAATCAATAGTAACAGTAGCAAAAACATAAAAGAGTAGGGAGTGTAGCAGAACAGCCAAAGATAACTTGTACAAGTCAACTCACCCCCAAACCTCTAATATCTTCTTTTAAATTTTTTTAAATTTAATTTTTAAATTAAATCCTCTATTTTACATAATATACTTCAGCTTTTCTTCCTATGTTTATTACTATTTCTACTGTAAGGATGGGAATTGTGTAAGGGGGATGGGACAAAAGGAGCCAGAGTAGTGGCTGACAGTTGGTGACAGTTGAGACCAGAGGAATTCTGGGTAATCTGCCAGAGGAAGGAGGAGGAGGAGGTTCTAAAGGAAGGACTGTGAGGAGAGAGGAGGAGGACATCTCAGCTCAAATCCAGTACTGAGTGCTTTCTGAGGATCTTTCTTTGGACATTGAAACCCTGATTCCCTGGTCAAAGATTCCATTGCACCTAACCCAGCAAGACATCAATCATCGAGACAGCTAAGTTTCTGGATTCCATTTTGGCAACAATCTCTTAGTCTCCTTTCCCCATTCCCCAAAATTGCTGAAAGACCCCCATTCAGTCAAACCTTATGATTATAGAAAAAGGATAAAAACAGAAAACTAGAAATAGAAACAAAAGGAGAAAGGGCAAGGAGAGAAGCTTAGGAGTGGGAGTCATTAAGTTTCCCACCTAAGTAATGGACTCCATAGGAATAGAGAAGAGGGCACCCCAAATCCCCCTGCCCTTCACCCCTTTTCCCAATCCCTGAATTGTAATTAATAAAAGCCATTCATTAGTCAGATAGCGTTTCAGAGCACCTGAGACAACAAGGGAGAGGGGAACCACAGCTTAGTCTGGCTGCCTCCATCTTGGAGCCAGACCACCCGCTGTGAAGTTGACTGACTTTGGGGCAAGGTTGTGTAAACCCCATCCTCATTCAGAATCAGATTGGAGTACCCCATATCTCATCTTATAGGGAAGCCTTGCCCCCAACTCCTGTGGGGTGGCACGACCATCCAGGTCACCCAGTTTTGGGGTGACACACCCTCGAAGTCTCCCAGTATATATTTGGCAGGAGGGGAGAGCTAGACCTCATAGACTCTATCTCTCTCCCCTTCTTTCATAACATTGGTCTCTGGCTCTTTATTATTACTACACTACTTCCTCCTAATGGTTAATGGGAATTCTAATGAATATTAGAATTCATATTTCATAGTACCTTCCCAATTAATTAAGAATAGACTAATTATAGAAATCATAGATCTTTTTTCCCATTATTTAGTTATTTGTTGTCTTTACAATTTTATCTTTTAATGCTATCAGTATGATATGGCTTATTGAGTTCACTCACACAGTTTCCTATAAATTTATTTGTCTCAGGATTTTTTTGCTGTTTTATGATGTGACTGTTCATAATCTTCCACCATCCAAATGGTGGTGGAAATATTTTCAAATTGTTTCTATTGTTACCTTTTGTTTTTCCATAAAAATATATTTAAAATATATATTTTTATTTAAATTTATTTTTATTTTATAATAAAATATATCTTACAATAATATATTTAAAATATATATCCTTCTCCCATACTTATCCAGGAAAGCATTCCCATAAAATAAAAATTGAAAAGATAGAAAAAATAAATCTTTTAATGTAACTAAAACATCAATTTTATTTTAGATATTTTGCACTTGTACTCCCAGCCTCATCCATGTAATGAAAGAAGGAATGTATACTGTCTCAACTTTTCTTTGATCTGCTTTGTTTGCTCTCTAATATATCATGATTTTGTGTTTGTCTGTTTAGGTATCGCACTTTCTGAGTCTTGTATCCATTTCAACTTAACTTTGGTATATAGAATGAGATATTAGTATATGCCTAGTTTCTGATATATTGTTTTCTAGTTTTCCCAGTAGATTTTGTCAAACAGAGTTCCAAGAAAAGTCTTGATCTTTTCATTTGTCAAGCACTAAGTTACTATGGCCATTTACCACAACATATTGAGTGTCTAATCTATTCCACTGATCCCCCCCTCTATTTCTTAGCCAGATTGTTTTGATGGGTCCCTGTTCATAATATAGTTTGAACTCTAGTATTGTCATATTTTTAAATTAAATTCCCTTGAAATTATTGACCTTTTGTTCTTCCAGATAAATTTCATTATTTTTCTACCTCTGAAATAATTTTTGGTTAGTTTAATTGGTATGGAACTGAATAAGTAAGTTAATTTTATTAGAATTATCATTTTTAATGTATTGTCTTAGTCTACTATTATGCAATGAACCCCCCTAATTGTTTATATCTGATTTATTAACATGAAAAATATTTTGTAATTATGAACATGTAATTCCTTAGTTTGTCTTAGATCAATTTCCTTTGTTGTGCAATCCTTAACCAAATTACCAGTATCAAAATTGAAAAGGGCAAATTTATAAGCAATGAAGAGAACATTAAAGCAGTTACTAAGAGTTATTTTGTCCAGTTATATGCCAGCAAGTATGACAAGCTAAGATCAACAGATGAATATTTTTTAAAAAATATAAATTGTTTAGGTTAACAGATGAGGAAATAGTATTCTATTAAACAAAATCTGAAAAAAAAATTGAACAAGCAATCAATGAATTCCCAAAGAAAAATGCCCAGGGGCCAGATGGATTTACAAGTGAATTCTTCTAAACATTTTAAGAATGATTAATTTTAATACTATGCAAACTATTTGGAATAATTACTAGGGAAGGAATGCTACAAAATCCCTTTTATGACACCAGTATGGAACTGATACCTAAATAAATAAGAGAAAGAAGGGAGAAAGGAAAGAATAGATGCATCTGATTAATGGGCAGTGATGCAAAAAGTTATAACAAAGTACTAAGAAAGAGATTATAGCAATTTATCACAGGGATCATACACTATAACCAGGTGGTTTTTTTTATATCAGGAATGCAGAAATGGTTTAACATTAGGAAAACCATCAGCAAATTTGATCATACCAATAACAAAACCAACAGAAACCCTATGATTATATCAGTAGATGCAGAAAAAGCTTTTGAGAAAAGTCAACAACCATTTCTATCAAAAATACTGAAGAACACTGGAACAAATGGAACATTACTCAAAATGATAAATGGCATCCCTCTGAACTCATCAGCAAACATGATCTAGAATGGGGATGAGTTTAATGACTTCCCAATGAAATTAGATGTGAAACAAGGATACTGATCACCACTAGTATTTAATATTGTATAAAAAATGCTAGAATATAGCAATAAGAGAAGAAGAAATTGAATAGGAGAGACAATGAGGAAATAAAACTATCATTTTTTGCGAACGACATAAAAAAAACTATGACAGAAATTAGCATAAGCCAGTACCTCATGTCACATACCAAAATGAAGTCAAAATAGATAAATAATTTAAAAATAAAGGATTAATACATAATAAAATGGAGGAGCATAAAATGGTTTATCTGTCAGATCTGTGGTTACAAAAATAAATTATGTCCAAACAAGACATAGAGAAAATCATAAGATGTAAAAGAGATAACATTGACTCCATTAAATTAAAAAATGCTTTGCACAAAGGAAACCAATGGAATAAAGATTAAAAGGAAAATATTGAATTGAGTGAAAAATGTGTAACAATAAAGGAGCCAGTAAGGGAGAGAGAGGATCTGTGTGGCAACTCTCTCCTTCAGGACTCCCCTGGGGTCAAATACACACTAGGAGACTTTAAAGGATGTCACCCTGCAACTGGGTGACCAAGATGATTCTGTCACCCCACAGGAGTTGGGGGTAAAACTTCCCTACAAGCAGAGGTATGTGGTACCCCAATGTGATCCTGAATAAGGATAGGGTTCACTCAAACCTCGCCAGGTTGGTTAATTTCAAAGATGAAGGCAACCAGACCAACCTGTGGTTCCCCTTTCCCTTGTTGTCTCTCAGGCACATTGGAATGCTATCTGACTGTTAAATGACTTTTATTATTCACAAATCAGGGATTGAGGAAAGGGGTGAAGGGCAGAGGGATTTGGGGGGGGTACCCTCTTCTTATTTCTATGGGGTCTGTCACTTACGTAGGAACTCTAGTGGTTCCAACTCCTAAGCTTCCCCCCTTTCCCCCTTCTATTTCTATTTCTATCCTTTCCTATAATTGTAAGCTTTGACTGAAAAGGATCTCTCAGCAAGGATGGGTAATGGGTGGAGGAGACTAAGAGATTGCTCCAAATGGAGTCCAAAATCTTAGCTGACTAGATGATTGTAGTCTTGAAGGATGAGCTGTGATGAAATGGTTATTATCAGGGAATCAGGGTTTCAATTTCCAAGAGAAAGATCCTCAGCAAGGCCTTCCGACCAATCAGAGCTGGGTTTTCTCCCTCCTTACTCCTGCCAACTCTTAGCCCCAAGTCCTATCTTCTCCCTCTCCCTGGGAGAAATTCTCCAGAATCCTCTGCTGGTCTCAACTGTCAGCAACTGTCAACAACTGTCTTCTCTTTGGTTTCATTTCCTTTGCAAAAATCCCATCCTTACAAACATTTATAGCAAGGGTCTATAACAAAGGCTTCATTTCTCAAATATATAGAGATCTGAGTCAAATTTGAAAGAATATAAAACATTCCCCAATTGACAAGTAGTTAAAGGATATGAACAGGCAATTCTCAAAAGAAGAAATGGCCTAATTACTATTAATGATCACAAAAATACTCAAAGGTCTATATGAAGTGATATTAAGTAAAATGAGGAGAACCAGGAGAATGTTGTATTCATAAATAGCAATAAACTATGATGATCAACAACAAATTATTTTACCATTATCATCAATGCAAGGATCTAGAACTACAAGAGACTCATGATGAAAAAGGCTCTCCATTGCTATAGAACAGTGATGACAAACCTATAGCACATGTATCAAAGATGGCACCCAGAACACTCTCTGTGAGCATGCACCCTCCTAACCCCCACCCCAAATTTCATTACTAGAAAGGCAGAGGGACTTGGGAGGAGCAGCTCCCTTCCCCTTCTCCATCATACCTGATAACATTTTTTCACATCACCCATCCCTCTGCCCAGCAACCCAATGGGCTTGCAAAGAGGGTAAGGTGGGAAATTCACAGCTGGCAGAGCTAGAGAGGAACAGAGCACTTGAGTCACTCCCCTCACCCTCTCTATATTCCTTGAGGACATTTCTTACTTCATCCACCCTTCCTCCTAGTAGCCCAATGGGAGTGCTTTCTCCCTTCCCTGAGTAGAGTAAGGGAGGGATGGGGTGCTCTCAGTGGGGTGCAGGTAATGGAACACATATAGCATCAGTGCTATAAAAGGAACCAAAAAAAAATAAGAATACAGATTGAAGAATGTCATTTTTAATTTAGTTCCTCCATGAATTTTTTTCTAGTGCAAGCAATATGTGTCTTCTTTTGCAATATGAACATGGAAATATATATTATATAATAACACATGTACAACCTATACCATATTACTTGCCATTTTGGGGAAGTATCTTAATAGAGGTGGGTTGGAGGGAGAGAACACAGATCACAAAAATGTCAGAAAATTATTATTGAAAATTGTGCCAATATGGAATCTGAAAAATAGAGAGAAAAGCTAAAATGAAAAAATCCTTATATACTTATATAACTCTTTTCCATGACTTCTGAGTTTTCCAAACTCGGATATTCTCTCTCATTTAAGTAGTCTTCTGATTTCTCTGTTATGTCTTTGCTGGAAATGTGTTAACAGGAATCATTTTCCTTCAAAAGATATAGTATTGTTATTGCTCAGCTCTCATTATTATCTCTTATCTCTAGGGATGATGAGGATATTTTCCTCAAATGGTGAAGTTCTACAGTGAAGATACTGCTGCACAAAGACCATAGTGACCATCAAGTAAGACTTCTCTTATTTTCCATGTTCCCCTGTTCTGTAGCTGTCTTTTTAGTCCCTGTACTGGCCACCAATCATGAAGAAGTTGTGGAAGAATTCTTGAGATACTGATATTAGGGCTGATCCAAGAATCTTATAAACTTGGATCTCTTCTCCATCCTCTTTTGCCTCCTGATAGATCCCTGTTTTCTTCAGTGCTATATTAATTAATGTTGATCAGCAGCATCTTTATCATATCTCAGACTCTAATTTCTTTAAATTCAGATTTCATAAACTTCAATAATAAATCTCTTTCCCTCTGGTCTGGATTTTATCCTGGTCAGACTTATAGATTCAACTTAAACTTGTGATAAGATTCCCTTTGGTCACTCTCAGATTAGTTACGAAATGCAGACACATTAAACTGCATTGGTTGCATGTATTGGGCATGCAAAGGGCCACTGCACATGAAAACAGAGCTTGTGCAATGAGAAGGAATTCCATAAAAAACTTTAGTACATTGGAGTGTCAACACCATTGTGGAATCAGAACCTTACTCCAACTCTACTACCAAAGTGATAAAAAAAAAATGGCTCAATTAAAAAAAAAGAAAGTTAAGTTCCAAAAATGACAACATCCAGGTAGACTGAATAGCTGCTTTTATGGCAGCATGCCAACTTCGTGATTGGCAGATGAGGACCCTGAGTGATAAGGACTGGAGGTTGGTCTTAAACTATGTTTGTTGTTATTTTATATTTACTCATTTCCTCTTCCTCTGAGAATAATTTTGCTAAGCATTCTTTCACTCATATCCTTATATTGGCCTTTGTTTTTATCCTCAGAATTTTCTTTTTTTTGTTAATTAAAAATACTTTATTTTCCTAATTGCTTATAATACTTTTCAACTTACATTTTCTGAAATTATTATATTGAAAATTTTCTCCCTCCTTCCCTTTCCCCAACCCCAGAAATGGTAAGCCATTTTATATGGGTTATACATTTGTTATCATGCAAAATATTCTTCCATATTGGTCATCACTGTAAGAATACTCAAATGAAAACAAACCCCTCAAATAAAAGTATAAATAAACTCAAGTAAAAAAAAAAAGACAAAACCTAAGTTTCATCTTTATTCTGATTTCAACAGTTCTTTCTCTGGAGGTGGATAGTGGGTTGTTTTTGTTTTTTTTTTTTTTTGTCATAATTTTTTTTAGAATTGCCCTGGATAATTGTATTATTCATGATTACTGCCTTTCACAGATGATCAACGTACAAAATTACTGTGTATAATGTATTCTATTGGTTCTGTTTATTTCATTTTGCATCAGTAATGTAGGTTTTTCCCAGTTTTTTTTCATTTGAATTTTTATTTTATTTTGAATATTTTCCCATAGTTACATATTTCATGTTCTTTCCCTCTTGCCCAAGCCTCACCCCCATGTAGTTGACTCACAATTCCACTGGGTTTTACACGTATCATTGATTAAGACCTAATTCTATATTATTGATAGTTGGACTACAGTTATTGTTTAGCATCTACCTCCCCAATAATATCCCCATCAGCCCATGTGTTCAAGCAGTTGTTTTTCTTCTGTGTTTTGCTCCTGCAGTTCTTCCTCTGAATATGGGTAGCGTTCTTTTCCATAAATCCCTCAGAATTGTCCTAGGTCATTGCATTGCTGCTATTACAGAAGTCCATTACATTCTATTTTATCACAGTGTATCAGTCTCTGTGTACAATGTTCTCCTGGTTCTATTCTTTTATTCTTGATGTTTGTCCACCCCACTGTGACTGGCTTCTCCTGAAGGCATTCAACACTAATCTTTCTAAATGGGAAGCCAAGCTGGCTGAACAGAAGCACAGAAAGCTCAAAAAGTTGAGAATTCTCTCTAGCCAACCTTAAAATAATGCTTTAAAATTATTTTTTTGAAACCCTTACCTTCCGTCTTGGAGTCAATACTGTATATTGGCTCCAAGGCAGAAGAGTGATAAGGGTGAGGCAAAGGGGGTCAAGTGACTTGCCCAGGGTCACACAGCTGGGAAGTGTCTGAGGCCAGATTTGAACGTAGGACCTCCTGTCTCTAGGCCTGGCTCTCAATCCACTGCTACCCAGCTATCCCCTTAAAAAATATTGGAGGGATAGAATGAACAGAGAGACAGAGTGAACCAAATTTACTCCAGAAAACGATTTGGAAGGTAGGTAGAGGAGGTTTGTTTCACTGGGATGAGAGGGGAGCACAGTCCATAGCAAGATTGCTCAGCCCACAACTAAGCCTCACCAAGGAGTACAAGCCAAAAGCAGGACACCACCTCCATCCCATCCTGCTACTCCAGTCTATGAACCTGGACCCATGCCAACTTCAAGATTCCACAACCTTACCTAAGCCAACAGTAGACCATCCCAAACCCATTCTTTAAAGCTCCAAGTTCTAGAACAACCATATAGTAAGGCTCCAATAGCACAAGCCAATCCACAGTGAACCTGACCATTGTAAACTGAGAGATTCCTGAGTGCTTGCCCAAGCAAAGGAGAGGACCAAAGTCCTAGTGCAAAACAGTCCACAGTGTTAACTGGTGCAAACACAAGGGGAGGCCTGGAGTCCTTGACCAAGCTTAAGGTGAGGACTTGAGCCACAAAACAAGATTGTTCCTAGTACTCTGTGCCCTGCAAGCCCTCAGCAAGCCATGGGGGAGACTGATTCAGCAGTGGAAGGTGGTTTTCAGAGCTCCAAGCTCACCTTCTACCATACCACCTGGGAAGAATTGAATCTGACAGAAACCCAGATCTAGCTCAGAGGAGAGCAGCAAGGAAAAACTGGAGAGCAGGAGAGTGCCTCTACTCTGATAACAGAACCCACCACTAAAATAAAATTCAAAGTCAAAAGGAAAAAAAGGCTGCAAAATGAGCAAGCAAGAACAAAAACAACCACCTAAAAACTGAAATTGTTATGGAGACAAATAAGAGCTAGGCCCAAACTGAGACAGGGACAGTGAAATCAAGACAGTTACATCCAAAATTTCAAAGAAAGATGGGAATTAGTATCAGGTTCTGGAAGAATTCAAAAAGGATTTTTAAAAAATCAAATAAGAGAGAAAGAGGAAAAATGAGGGGAGAGAAATGAAAGTGATGGGACAAGAAAACATCTTAAAAAAGAAGAATTGGCCAAATGCAAAAAGAGGTAACAAAATCCAACAAAACAAAGAGTTCTGTTAAAATAGAATTGACCAAATAGAAAAAGTAGGTTGAAAAACAGAAGAAAATAATTTCTTAAAAAATTAGAATTGAGCAAGTAAAAGCTAATGATTTCATGAGACATGAAAAAAACAATAAAACAAAATTAAAAAAAGAAAAAGAATAAGAAATATCTCATTGGAAAACAACTGGCCCAATAAAAAAGATACATAAGGAACAATTTAAGAATTACCAGATGATCTGAAAACCATGATCAAAAATTTAAAAAAATTAATTCAGATTTAAATATTAATTCTTCATGGTTAGGATGCACTGATATAATAAAAATGATAATTCTACTCAATTTACTTTTTCAGTGTCATACCAATGAAGTTACCAAAAAATTATTTTCTAGAACTAGAAAGATAAATCAAACAATAAAGTCCATCTGGTCAAGAATATCAAGGGAATTTATGAAAAAAATGTAAAGAAAAGTAGTCTACTAGTACCAGATCACAAATGGTAATATTAAGCAGTAATCATCAACAGTCTGTTACCAGCCAAGTAAGAGAATGGTACATCGATGGAATAGATTAGGGGTAAATGACTTTTGCAATGTGATGTTTGATAAACACAAAGATCCCAGCTTTTTGGGATAAGAATTCATTCTTTGACAAAATTTCTGGGAAAATTGGGAGACAAGTATGACAGAAAATAAACATAGACCAATATCTCATAACCTATACCAGTGATGGTGAACCTGTTAGAGATAGAGGGCCAGGCCCCACCCCAACCCCACCTACCAGACCAAGTGCTTTGCTCACCTCTCTTGAGGCTGAGTGCCACACCCCAGAGGGAAGAAACTCCCAATGGGTTGCTGAGCAGAGGGGCAGGTGATGAGAGGCATGTGTGGAGAGGGGGTGGAGAGTGGTCCCAACGCTCTGCTCCCCTCCAGCTCTACTCCCCTCTAGCCACATACCACACTGTGAGCTCCCCTCAAATTTAGCTCTTCTCCAACCCCACCACAGGAATCACCTCATCCATTGACTCAATAGACTGTTGTCTGGGTCACACCCTTGCATATGAGTCTCTATCCCCACCCACTGCCTTACTCCAGACAGCAGCAGAAGGAAGAGCTCCCATTGACTGCTAGGCAGAGAGGGGAATGAAGTGAGGAATGTCCTTAAGTCATGGAGAGGGGAATGGGAATAGTTCTGCCCTGAGTCCTTCTGGTTTTCTAATAACAAACTCTGGAGGCCTACTGCAGGCATGCCACAGAAAGGATTCAGTATGCTCTTTTTGGTACATGTGCCATTGTTTCATCATCAGTGCCCTTTACTAAAATAAGGTCAAAATGGTTTTATTTTTAGAGATAAATAGTGATACTATAAGCAATTTAGGGGAGCAACAAAGGGTTTTTTTCTGTCAGAACTATAGAGAAGGGAAGAGTGTATGACCAAACAAGAAAATGAAAACATTAAGGGGTGAAAATGAATAATTTTTACTACATCAAATTAAAAAAATTGTGTACAAACAATACAAATGTATCTGGTGAGAGGGATATTACAGCACATTTTCTTATAAAGTTTCTTTTCTCATATATATAGAAAACTAAGTCATGGTCAAAAGATATGAAAAAGCAGTTTTCAGAGGAAGAAATGAAAGCTTTCAATCACCATATGAAAAAAAATGTTCTAAATCACTCTTGATTAGGGAAATTAAAATTAAAATAACTCTGAGGTACTACCTCACACTTACCAGATTAGCCAATGGGACAGTAAAGGGAAATGATAAATGTTGGAGGGGATGTGGCAAAATTGGAACACTAATGCATTATTGCTGGAATTTTTAATTAACCCAACCATTCTAGAAGGCACTTCAGAACTATGCCCAAAGCACCATAAAATTAAACTTATCTTTTGAGCCTATACTATGACTAGTAGATCTGTATGCCACAGATTTTTTTTTTAAATGGGAAAGGATCTACCTGTACAAAAAATATTTATAGTAGCTCTTTTTGTGGGGGCAAAGAATTGGAAATTGAAAGCATGCCCATCACTTCAGATATGTCTTAACAAATTGTGGTATGTGATGTTGATAAAATACTACTATGCTATAAGAAAAGATGAGCAGGATTATTTCAGAAAAAGTTAAAACACTGATGCAGATTGAAATAATCAGATCAAGATAACACCGTACATAGTAACAGCAATATCACATAATGATCAACTATTTTTCACTTTTGTTTTTTTTTATTTTGGGGTTTTCATTTTATATGATTTTTCTCTCAAAATAAACAATATGGAAGTAATCTTTGCATGATAATACATATGTAACCCATATTAAATTCTTTAGTATTTCCTAGAGCAGGAAGAGAAGGGATCGAAGGAGACAATTTGGATCTCATTAGTTTGATAAAATGGATGCTAAAAATTGTTGTTTCATGTAATTGAGAAAATAAAATATATACATTTATAAATATGTATATAAATATAATTATGCATGTACATATGTACAAAACTACTCATCCTAAATCTTGGGTTCACATCAAGACATTCTGGTTTTCTTATCCTTCTTCATTGACCTAACTACCCTCCAACATGTTCTCCCTTCATGGTTCATCAGTTTTCTCAGAGTAGTATGGCTTTTTAGGACACCAATCCACTCCAGTATCCTTTTGATCTATTATTATATGTTTGTATTTCCTTCTAAATGAATTATATATACTAAAATGAAGAAATTAAAACTATCTTTAGTCATATGAAAAAATATTTCAAACCACTGTTGATCAGAGGAATGTAAATTCAAAAAACACTGAGAGATCTCCTTATACACATAATTCTAGGTAAAATGACAAAAAATGAAAATGATATCTGCTTAAGGGGATGTGGGAAAATCAGTACAATAATCACTTCTGGTGGAGATGTGAATTGATATAACCATTCTAAAGAGAAATTTGATGCTATGCCCAAAGGACATTAAAACTAAATACCCTTTTACCCAACAATACAACTACCAGGTCTATATCCCAAAGAGATTAAAGAAATGGCAAAACAACCTACCTGTACAAAATTATTTCTGGCAGCTCTTTTTGTGGTGGCAAAGAACTGGAAATTAAGGGGATGTCTATCAACTTGGGTATATACTTGTAACGGAATACTATTATGCCATAAGAAATGACAAGCAAGCTTATCAGAAAAAAATGGAACAATTCATATGAAATAATGCAATATGAAGAGAGCAGGACCAAGATAGGGTTGTACACAATAATAATAAGAGTGCATGATCAACTGTGCATGACAATTATTATCAACAAGCCAAGAATCTATGACAACTCCAGGAGACTCATGACAAAGAAAGGAACTGATGGAATCCAAATGCAAATTGAAATAAATTACTCTTTAGGTTCTCCATGAAATTTTTTCTAGTGTGTGAATAATATTTGTTTCCTTTGATAACATGATGAACTTGGAATATGGAAATATGTATCATGTGATAATATATGTACAACCTCTCTCATATTATCTGCCTTAGAAGGAAGGGGAGATGAGAGAGACAAAGAGAAAATGGATTTAAAAAAATCAGGAAACCAATAGTAAGAAATTGTATTAATAGACTATGAAAAATATAAAATTTATAAAAACTCGTAAATGTTTCATAATTGTTAAAATTATTTAAAAAATAATAAATTGTATATGGTCCCAGATTCATGCACTATGCTATATAGAAAGCATACGTATATAGAGAGAGAACATGTGAAAATCATGAAAACTTCACAACTATTAGCCTAGAATTTTTTTGCTCCCTTCTTTGAGTCTCTACTATGTTCAAGGTTTTAATGAGACATAAATAATTCAACAGAAAATCCTTTGCTCAGCTAAAGAGGCTTTTTGCAGAACTTGGTTAATGCTGTTATTGGCACTAGTGATATTTTCTAATGACTAGTTGTTGAAGGTACTTCTGGTGTCCCTTGCAACCCTTTTAATCTCACAAATTAATAATTTGTGCAATTCCATCTCTGGATACTCTTTAACACAAAATCTGGAAAGAAAGACAATAAAAACAGTCATTTACCATATACTCAGAGACAAAGGTTATCTGGGTTTAACATAGGGAAAACATCCCCTCTCCGTACTTTGGAACAATCCTCCTCAATCAAAAGCCAACATAAAAAACAATACTAAGAGACTGCCTTCTGATTTCTTGTGTATCACTATAATGGTTAAATTGCGATTCTGAGTAAATAAGACAGTTATAAAAAAGTGGTCACCAATTATTATCCCTTAAGTCAGGAAAACTAACAGCAATTTTTAGCAATTTTGTTTAATTGGAATATTAATAAAAAGAGGAACATGTAGAAAGGAAAGAGGTAAGGAGACTGACTAGCCTACCCTAAATGCTAATCCAGTGAAATGAAGCTCACTTTCCTACAGAGTTCCATTCTCCATGTGGGAATCCGAGTCACTCACCAGCAAGTCAGGCAGTATCCAGGCAAGGTCCCAATGCAAAAAAACCCTTGTGAGCTAAGCTCACTGAGGCAGCAGTGAACCCAACAAGAAAGTCCATGACTCCAAGAAGCTCCAAAGCCAAAAGTCAAAGTCCCAAAGCCAAAAACTCCAGTCAAAAGGTACAAAACTCCAAGTCGAAGTCAAAGTCCAAAAGCCCCAAGGAGCCATCCTCCAAAGAAGAAGTTTAAAGGAGAAGATCCCAAGAAGCAGAGAATCCAATGAAATCCCAAGGAGAAGTTTCAAGGAGAAGTCACTTGGACAGGAAATTCAGGACTTTTATAGTCCTTTTTCCACATCACTTCCTGTCCCTTTCCCACTTTACAGGAAACAACTGTAGTCTTTCAATTTGCCTAGCACTGCCCAGGGAGGGGGAACAGTGGCCTCTGGAGTTGTCACCCACTCTAGCAAGTGACTTGTGAGCTCTCATACTTGTTGATGGGTAAGGTACTAAGTAGGGGTACTTTGGTTTTTTATTGATTAACTTAAAAGTCAACAAAGGGAGTCTGATTCACTCTTCACAATCCCCCTAGTCTCCCCAATGAATCATTTAACATGACCAGCTTATATCTTTAAAGATCTTCCAACTAAAGGTGCATACAATATTGCACTTTCTAAGAAGAAATTACAGTAGCTGGAGATAAGAGGGAAATAAAAGAGGGAGAGCAAGACCAATGTTTGCTAGTCTCATTAACAAAAAAATCATTTAGGGGGCATAAGAGTTTACATTCAGAATGAATGTGTTCAACTGCCTTCAGTTCAATCAATTACATCTCAAAGTTCATTCTGAATCTTCTGATGCAATGTAGGTTTCTTTATGGCACTTTCTCCAAACACTATATTTTCTTGATTCTGAGAGTTAGTGAGCTTCTTTTCCTGAAATTTTTCTCAAAAAAATTTGTTTTGGATTTTACAAAAATTATTGCTGTATTTTCATCATGATTTAATGTATCAACAATATATAGTCTATGGATACTTAAGATACTCAGAAGTTATGGTAATAATGTCCCATTGATGCTTGCCAAGAAATAGGTGTACCAAATCTTCACACTTTTTATTGGAACCTGATTTGTATATCATACCAAGGAAGACAGATCTGAACATGTTCTAAGGACTCGATGTGTATAATGAAAGTTATCTTTAATATTTTGTAATTCCTTCTATCCTTTAGATAAGAAAAGCCCTGTTTGTTAAAGGTAATTGATATATTTTTCCCTTAGGAATCCCTTTTAAATAGGTAGAACCTTCTTAGTTAATTTTGAGATTTTTATTTATAAAAGAATTAGTCATTGAGTTAAAGTATTCATTTCTTCCTTGCCTGATTTGTTTCATTGATCTATATGGCTATCTTTTAAGCTAATAATTTTTATGGTACTGTAATGTAACACATAGTTTAAGTCCCAGAATTGCTAATCAGGTCGTGATTGGTGTGAATAATGAATCCACTTAAGCAGTTGCAGTTATTCATATCTGTAGTAGTAGAAGTTACAATTATGTAATATATATATATATAGTAATTGATTCTAGTTCAATGGAAATATTCAGTGGAAATTCAAAGAATGCAAATTCTTCAGGTGATTCATTATTTATATTGATCAAGACCAAGCTGGATTCCCATTTCAATCATAATTTTTTTCTGTACTAGTTGATTTCTAAGGTCCCTTGTAGCTATATGTCATATGAATTTATTTAAAGCACAGAGCAATAAAATCATTTGATCAATTATATAAGGATCTAGCTGGAAAAATCATTTATTCCTCAAAATATCTGTTCATGCCATATGAAAAGAGAACTTTAGTCAAAATCTTTCATTTTCTGCCTCTACATTCTCCAAATATCAGAGTTTTATATAATTGGAAGAACTGAATCAAAGTAAGCGATATTAAATACCCAAAGCAAATCATTATTGAACTATTTTATATATGGATTTAGCTGTATATTACCACTGCTTGCATATTTCTCCTTCAAATTTTGAGAACACCAATATATTTTTCTAAATTAATTAAATATTGATATATATATGTTGTTGCTTTTTACTATTATATTATCCTTCTTATTTTCCTCTTCATTATTATTATTATATCATCATCACCATTACCAAATCACTGTCATTATAATCATTAACCTGAAAACAATAGATTTATGGTGACCTGTTTCTCTAGTTTCACAACCTAATTCCTACCTTTTAAGACTATTTTTAGAATGATAAATGTCAAGGAGAAAGGGAGTAGGAAATTAAGGGTCAAATCAGGGCAAAAGAAAAAATAAAGTTACAACCAGAAAGAAAAAATTGAAATACCTTGTTATTTTGCCAAGTATAGAGGGAAAAACAAAATAAAGAATTCTTTTGGCTTAGGTACCATACATATTATTTTTCTACACAATGAGATTTAGTAATAATAAGAACACATTAAATGTCTATGAGGCTACTAAAATTGTCAACCTCAAGGTATTTTCTCAGGCAGAATTGTATCTCTTTCTGTCAAAAATGATACATTTCCCCTTTCATTTTCTTTGGAAACTATTATGTAATTAAAATAAATCTGGATTCCTTTAACTGATCACCACCTGCCTTGAGTATTTAATCAGATTTCTGAGAATCTGCTGTTATCTGATCAACACTGATGAAATCTGACCATATCAAATAGTTTTACAAGTCCACACATAATTGATATTTATGGCTTGAATGTAGCCCATGAATCTAAAAGGATATAAGGCAGTGATAAAGCCATCTGGCAGCATTATCTTATTTTATCAGTAGAGAGCAGAATTTGCCTTTTGTTTTAAATACAATATTTTTTGAAAACCTATTTTGTAGGGATTTAAAAGAATAGAAGCTGGTCTTCACACTCCAAATTCAGGAAGCAACATAAATTAAATCAAAAAATACTTCAGCCTAGTCAACATAGGTCACAGCTGGCTGATGGAAAAAGGCATTCAGACAATTAGATTGGGAGTAGAGTCCTGGGAATATAGCCAAAATACATGGTGTATGTAACAACAAAATATGTTTGATGAATAGTTTGCAGGACACAAGAAAACAAAGAAAACAGAATAAAAATAATTGTATCTTTGATGTTTTATGAAAGCAAACATGTTTCTAAAAACCTGTGAGTCAACCTTTTCCTTCTGAGATTAATGAATTTGTTTTATGCTGGACTAACTCTACCCTTTGAAGTGTTTGAAGAAAGTTGTTAAATTCATAAAATCAAAAGAATTAGAACTGGAAAGGAACTTAGAGATCATCTTAACAAGAAATTGTTCATCTTTTTTGTGTTAGTGACCCTAATGGGAGTGTGGTTAAGCCTATGGACCTCTTCTCAGAATACTATTTATTGCCATATTCATCACAGATGGAAATTATAAGTAAAAATAAGAAAATATATTAGTCTTGTTTTTTTTCTTATCTAAGTACATATACCTCTTAAAATATATCCATGAACTACTTAGAGGTCCTGTGGACCCTAGGTTAAGGACTCCTGGTTAAGGCTGGCCCCTTAATTTTACAGGGATCAATTATGTTTTCATTAACAGTTGAGATTTTTATGTTATTTTATTATTTTAGTAAAATTGAAATTTATATATTTTAGTAAAGCATTAGTAACATTCTCATAATAACCTTATGTATGAATAACTAAAATATTATTTCAACATACATACTAAGTGATCTATTGATTTGGCTAGTGATTAAGGACTGAATGAAAAGGAACACTACATAACAGTCTCCTAAGTGCACTTAGACCAGAGGCATACTACAAAATGGAAAGTATAAGAGAAGAAAAAATACTATTTTAAAATTATATGGTTTTTACTATTTTATACAGATAAATGACAAAAGAAAAAAATGTAAATCAAAGTATAAAAATAAACACAAAATCATTCATTCCCTCAGCATACATGTCTTTAGTAAGCAAAAGTAAAAGGCTTACATTTTCCCTCAGGACAGATTTGGGTCATGGATGAAAAAATTTCTCACCTGTCAGTGTCATAAAAAACTGAATCATATGATGAAAGTATTCTTTGAGCTTTCATCCCAGGAGACTTAAGAAAAGTACCTATCTACTCTGAATGGTTTAGTCATGGTTAGGAAGAAGGCAGGGCTTAGCAATTGTTTGAAATTCCTTCTAGCATTATAATGTGTGTATAAATATACATATGTACATTTGTACATATATTGTGTATATGCATACATACTATCTATATATATGCAAAAATATTTGATTGGTCAGTTTCTGGTATATTTTATGAGTTCATATTGAAAAAATAATGCCTTCAGTAATGGGGAAGGATTTAAGAAACTAGAGTTATTTATTGATTCAGATATTTTAATTTAATTTGTAGATTTTTAAAATTAAACAGGATCTTTGAAACAATGAAGATGAAATATTTCCTTTTATTGAAGAAGAAACATGGCCCAAGAGAAGTTAATTGAATTGTCCAAAATTTCATAGATAGTTATATAAAGTTGGTTTGGTAGTATTTGAACTGATGTGTTCTTGCCTCCATGTCCAGTGCTCTAACTGCTATGCAAACTAGCTACTTCCTAAGCGTCCAGGATAAAAGGGTCGGGTATGGAGAAGAAGACATATATGTCAACAATTTTTTAACTGAATCAATTACTATTTCTGCACTGCAAAAAAGGAGCAAAGTTCTCTATGGCGAGTGGTGGGGAGTGATGGATAAGCTATTTTTTAGCAAAGAGAGAGGAGGAAAGGGTTCAATTTTGATAACTTGTAATTAATGTAAAAAGGAATTTTTTATTCCTTTTTTTAATTTAACAGAGGACATGTAGGTCCTCTTACCATAGAGATATGTAAAGATTAATCAGCCCACAGTGACAAGAAGTAGAAACCATAGAAGTAGGAAGGAGAAACCATAGAGACAGGAAGGAGAAACCATAGAGCCAGGGAGTAAGGTAGAAAAAGGGGATAAAAAGCTGCCAGCATCAATTGGTGGGGCTGTCAGTTGCTGACAGTTAGGGCTGGCATTTAGGGAAGTTGTCTGCTGGGCATAGGTTGGTGGTTGGTGTTTAGTTGCTGAAATATAAAGGTGGACCTGAGCTTACTGAAAGGGCTTTTGACTTTAACTTTTAGAGGGCTTTTTGGCTTTGGGGGTTTTGGCTTTTGGGTTTGGCTATTAGTTTTTTTCTCTTTTTTGAACTTTTATGGAAGGTGTCTGGTCTTCATGGATAGACCTTTTGGGGGTTGGATTAAAAACTAATTGGGTTGGTTTTGATTGAGCTGGATTGGATTGGAACTTTGTGGGGTGGTTGTTAGTGGTAGTTATTGGCTGTTATAGGTAGATATTAGGAAGGTTAGGTAGTAATTATAGGTAGTTATAGGAGAACTAGTATAGACATTAGGAAAATTTCTTTTTCTAGCTCTTTACTATATTTCTCTCTTTTACTATATTCATTTTACTATATTCTTTTACTCTATTTTAGTAAAAATAAATTGTTAATTGTTAAAAGCTGCTGGAAGTTTTCTTTTCTCTGGCTTAAAGGGATAATATTAATTTACAACTCAACTCTACTACATTCTCATTAAAACTTAAATTATTAAAAGCTGCTCTCTTATTTTGTCAAAACTCCTTATTTAACCATTACATTTAATTGGCAACCACAAAGGGACTTTGAACCCACAATCTTCTGATCATTTTCCTTACTTTTTACTGAAACTATCCCTAAGTCAACTCCCTAGCAGTTAATTCTGTTACAGCTATTGATTCTTTATGATAAACAGTGCCATCTACTGACAGAAAGTAGAACTGTAAACAAAATAACAATTAGATTAACTATGATTAACTATGATTAATAACAATTAGTTCAAATTGTGATGCTATTTCTTGTCTATCTAAAATGGCTTGTTGTCCAACAGAATATTACACAGTGGCTTTATATAGCAATGTTCCTAGCCATACTAACCATAGTGATAGGAGGCTTGGCATTTTCTCTATTCCTCATCAGGAAGAAACAGAATAGTAGTTTACTGAACTAAAAGCTCACTTTGAAAAAAAAAACTAGAAAATAACTCGAGTGTCCTTAAAATGAAGCTGTAGGAGAGTGTGGGAGATCTCAAGGAAAATAACTTGAGTAACCTTAAAAAGCTCATGGAGAGGTTGGGGCATCTCAAGACGTATATAAAAATTATTGAGAAAACTTGAGAAATGCCCAGAGTAAGAAGGGAGATTTATCTTTTAAATATCTTTTAAACTCCCTTATCATTAGAGCCAACTCAGTCTCTGTCTAGTCCTGCTCCACCCAATTCTGCTCATACTAAAACCACCTCAATTCCTTCTCGTCCTGTTCTAACTATTTCTAAATCTACTAAAATTCCAGCCACTTGACCTATTTCCCCACTTACATCCATTACCTCTTCTATGGCAACTCAAATAAAAAAACAAGAGACAGAAACCAAAAATTATTCAGTTACAGGCCTATTCCCCTTTAAAGAAGCACCCACCTTTAATAAGAATGCAGATGTAATTTCTCTAAGGCATCATACACCATTCACTCCCCTCCCCTCAAGATATTGAGAGATTCAAGCAAAATATTCCTTCTCTTGAGGATGATCCAGTTGTAATTATTATTAAAAAGCCAGAGAGCATTTTTTACACATATGACCCCCAAAGGATTGATATTGAAATTTTGCCCCAAGCTTTTTTGACAGAAAGAGAGAAAAACAAAATCATCTCTCTTGTCAATCAGGCTCAGAGAAGGAGGGCAGTTCATTGGCTTCCACAAAACCCCAAATGGAACCCCAACAATGAGCAAGATTACACAAGACTATGCCAGGCTAAGGAGGCATTATTAACTGCAATGAGAGCTTGCTCTGATAGGTCTGGTACATGGGAAAAATTTGAAAATCTTAAACAAAACCCCAATGAAAATCCTTCCCAATTTATGGATAGATATATTGAGCTGGGAGTAGATATATAGACAGAGAAAGCAACATCAGACAAATAAGGAGACTGTTTGTGAAAAACTGTTGTAAAGTGGTCAGAGATTATTTTAAGATCAGTTGTCCAAATTGGGTTAATATGGACCTTGAAGAGTAGTAAGCAGTTTATGTATTTAATAGCCATGAAAATAAGATAAGGAGAATAGTGACTTAATAGAGACATTAAGGAGAGAAATTGAAAGAGAAAAAACAAATTGAATAGTGGCCATATAGCCTCTTTGCAAGAATATACAAATCAAAAACCAATTTGTTACTTCTGTGGAAAAAGGGGTCATGCAATGTTAAACTGTAGAAACTGGAACTAGGTACTCAATAGCATAAATTTTAGAAATAATGAGAACTCTAGGAATAACAACTTTAGAAATAATAACAACAATAGAAACACATTTAGAAATACTAATCCAAATGAGGCAAATGATAATTTACAAAAATATATCTGAAATGAGACCTGTCCATTCAATACTCAGGGAGGAAATCCCCTTCAATGAGAGGAAGCTCAGAGAAATTGTCAAGGACCTTTATGAAGGTTAGAGAGGGGAGAAAGGAGTTTGGAATCAAAGGATGAAACCTTTGATTTCCCAGACACTGATGCCTTAACACCAGTTATTCCAGTACATTCTCCCCAACATAATAATCAACTGCATGTAACCCTGAAAGTTATTATTTTAATTGCCTAATAGATACTGGAGTTTCCAGATACTGTGGCAAAACTCTCTGTCTTACAAGGACCTGAATTAAATTTAAATTTTAAGCCTTTTTCCCTGCATATGCATCATTGCTAGTGCTAGATACTTTTATTGTTTCCTATACGGAATTTACAAATAAAATTAAGAGAACTTCAAGAATTCAGAGCTGTAGTACAAACAGGACTTTTCCCTTCATGATCTTAACCCAGGAGACAAAGTATATGTAAAGAACTTCCAGGTCATAGGGGCAACTTAACCTTCCATGTGAAGGTCCATTTCAAGTGCTGTTAAACACTCCACCAGCAATAAAAATTGGAGAAAAGTCCTCATGGATACATTGCTCCCACTTAAAATGAGTACCTGTCATTGAAACTGATTGACTGTATCCTTTCACATGCATTGAAAATAAAGCTACAGAGACAATTGGACACTATTTTCACTGACATTGAACTCTGGAATTTTTTTTAGGATATTTGATTTTTCCTTGTACTTGAAGCGCATGATATCAGTTATTAATGGGTTTTTTTAATTTTGTAATAGAATAAGTTTAAACATCTATTATCCAATGGGTAACTATACAATTTATATTATATTATAGAATTTGTATTTTGTTTTAAATATATCTACTGGCATGTATTCTGTTTAGAAATGGTTATTATTATGCTTTTATAGGACTACAGAGAAAAGTTAAAATAAGTAAATGATGTGTTACAAAGTATTGTAAGTGTTGGTCAACACCCGCCTCAGGGGGGAATTGATTCTGTACTTTATTATGTATTATCTCTTAGATAATATACTTTTTATGTACTACCTATTTGCTTTAAATTGATACCTCCAGGTTCTTATATACTGGAAAATATAATTTTCATAAATTCCAAGATTTAGAATTGTATTATTTGTAATTGTAATTTGTAATTATTTATAATTAACAATTATATTTTGTAAAATCCAAGATTTGAAATCTTTTGAGAATAAATTTAGGATTTGTTAAATCCCTGAATCAAGAAAAGTGAACTGTTTTAAGAAGATGCCATAAAGAAACCTACACTGCATCAGAAGATCTAAAGTGAACTGTGGGAAGTATTGATTGAACTGAAGGGGGTTGAATGCATTTAATGAATGTAAATTTCTTATGCCAAAGGGGATTACCTCCTAATTGGATTTTTGTCAATGAGCCTAGCTACCATTGATTTTGCTTTCTTTCTCTTTTATTTCCCTTTTCCTTATTATTATAGTAGTTTTCTATTAGATAGTGTAATATTATAGGCACTTTTAACTAGAAGATTTTTAGAAGTATAAGTACAAATTAGATATGTTTAAATGACCCATTGAGGAGACTAGTCTTCTAAAGGATTACAGGGAGATTGTAAAAATATGTGTTAGAATGTTACATTGTATAAAGTATGCACAGCAGTAATTAATATGGAACAGTTTTATTAATAGGCAACTAAGTGTGAATATGGGCAAGTCACTTAACATTTGCTTCACTGGCTCCATTTGTAAAATTTAGTTATTAAATAGACCAATCTACAGCATTGTTGTGAAGATAAAATGATAATTTTATAAAGAGCTTTGCAAACCTGAATGTGTGGCACAAATGTTAGCTATTATTATTTCCATAGTCCTACTGATCTCTCTCTTTTCCTTTTCCTAAGAAGTGCTATGGATGGCACACCCAGTCAATTTTCAATATAAACATTATAAAAAGTTTGAAGTGTTTGTAATAATATTTTGCCTGGGATTAAAATTATTATAATATAATAGATAATTTTTCGTCAATTAGTCACAAATCTAATTGGCAAAACAATTATTTTATTTGCATAGACAAAATAAAGAGTTGCTTTACAGAGTTATCCTTGTATTGTTTTGTTTTATATTATGTTTTGTTTTATTTGTTGGCCAGTTGTTTTAATCTCTTACTTCTCCAAACTTGGGTGGAATTCATTAATTCATTAGGCTTTGCAGCATTTGCTAATTCAAGACCTTCATCTGGCCTAAGAACACTTTATTCAAGGACAAAGAATAAACCATAACACTGAATGCCACAGTTATAGGTATAGAATCTCAAGATTCAGACCCCTAAAATCTTATCTGGAATACTTAAATAACTTGACCAATCATTATAAGAAAGTTAGATATTGCAAATGTCAAAAAGAAAGATAGTCCTCACTTCCCCATTGAAGTGATATCCCCAGAGAAAAGCCAGTTATCTTTGATCCTAGTGAAAAGACCAAAAATTGTTATTTTCTCAAATGAAGCTGACAAATTTATGAAAAAATTGCATATTAGCAAGGCATCATTCTGTCAGCTCTACTATGTCCTTACTAACAAACTTGTTAAATTTAAATGCCTAGAAAACCATTTTGAAAACATCTGTGTTTTGAAAATTCTGAGTTCATACCAGATGAAGGAAAAGTCAAAAACAGTTGGAAACTACTTTTCCTTGCAAGGACATTTTACTAATACCAAACAAATCCCAGGCTAAAGTTAAAAAACATGAACATACTTTCTATTTACATTTCTGTCTTAGGAATATTAAACCTCTCTTATTTATAAAATATATTGAATAAGAAGAAATACATTTATGCCTTTTTACTGCAATCCTTTGGATATATTCCCTCTAGTCTCCACATATGTTTTCATAGGTATCTCATGAAAAGTTAGAGGCATTTGTAACAATAAGATTAAAATTCATTACAGTTAATTGAAAATATATTTACTGTGATGCTATTATTCTTAAGTAAACAGTGTTATTGGTCTCAAGATGTCTGGAGATATAGAAAAGTCTAAGGTCTCTTTTGTTCACTGATATTCCATGAACCTATGTGTATTTATTGGACCTGTCTCACAGTCCTAGATTCAGTCAATATTAACCTTAGGCAATTCATTTAATTTTATATAATTCAGCAGACATTTATCATATATCTACTGAGACAGCAATGTAATGTGGCAAATATTTAAAAAGGCACATTTGATCTTGGTCTTCATTAAAAGAGACATAACTTTGAGGAACAGAGTTAAGTGACCCATTTACACTTTAAGTTTCTCAGCTTTCTTCTGAAATATTTCACTGAATTTCTTAATGATAAATAAGTTGTGGCATGTGATTGCAAACATGGAAAGATCTACATGAAGTTATGAAGATCTTATGATTTTGTCAAAAGAGGAGGAAGGGAGTTACCTGGGTTTCTTACTGTAATAAATAAACAAATAGGTAGTTTTAAAAGGAAGATATGGGCATACTTATCCTGGAAAAGAGAAAACTCAAATAGAAAAATGATAACTATATTCACTTATTTGAAAGGATATCTCTAAATAGTATCACACTCAACTTTTCATAATTCAGTCTTGATGAAAAGATAGTAAAGGAGACATCATAAGTAATATTAGCCCTATTTTCACTGGTGGAATTACTATCTCCATTAATGAAGAAGATAGTTCCTCTATGATTTAGCAGAAAGTCTTTGTGGACAATTTTCTTTCCATCTCATGGCCAACTTTTTAACAATAAGTCCAAATTTGCCGATGCTGTGCCTCCTACAAGACTACATTCCATACTTGGAACCATTCTGACTTTCTGGGATCTGCTCAAACAAGATGCTATAATTGCTTTGGGCTCACTGTGCTGAGGTATCATTTCATGTTTCTGAATAAACATTATGTGATGATCTTCTAGCTATTACAATGCTTGTGATACATATATCCCATCCCACCTCCACAATAAAATTATAATATGTCAGAGTTGATTATCACTAGTCTCAGAATATGGTGTAATGGAAAGAAAAGAGTGCTGGATTTAGAATCATAGAAAATGAGTTTGACTACTAGCTCTGGCCAAATAAGATAGTAGATATAAAGCACTTTGTAAATATTAAATCCCTGTATTAATGCAGATTGTTAATAATTAGTTATTATTAATATTATTCATGTTATTATTCTACAATAATTAGGTCACCAGTTTGTTGACTATTTTATTTCTTGAGCTTTATACCACACTCCTACTGAACTCAAAAAGAAGTAGATATCCTTTTGAGATATGGACCTAGTAGGTATATTGCTAGGTCAAAGTGCATGCACAGCTTTATAGCTCTTTGGGTATAGTTGCAAATTATTTTCCAGACTGGTTGAATCAGTTCACAACTCCACCAGCAGTGAATTTTTTCCTTTCCACATTTATCATCTTCTTTTTCTGCCATATTAGCCAATCTCATAGATATGAAGTCATACCTCAGAGATGTTTTAATTTGTATTTCTCTAATTAATAATAATTTGCAACATTTTTTCAAATGACTAGAGATAACTTTGGCTTCTTTATCTGAAAACTGTCTATTCATATATTTTGACTGTTTATCAATTTTGGAATAACTTACATTCTTGTAAGTTATTTGACTCAGCTCTTTTGATATTTGAGAAATGAGTCTTTTATAAGAAACATTTGCTACAATTATTTTCCCTCAGTTTTCTGCTTGCCTTTTAATCTCATTTGCACTAGTTTTGTTTGTATAAACATTTTAAGTTTAACATAATCAAAATAATCCATTTTACATCTCACAATATTCTTTATCTCATGTTTGATCATAAATTCTTTCTTTATCCATAGATCTGAGAGGGAAATTACTCCATGATCCCCTAATTTGCTTATGGTTTCCCTTTTTATACCTAAGCCATGAACCTATTTTGACCTTATCTTGGCATTCATTATGAGATGTTTGTCTATATTTAGTATCTGTCACAGTGATTCCAATTTCCTTAGCAGTTTTTGTCAAATGAGTTTTTGTTTCAAAAACTTATATCTTTGGGTTTATCAAATATTAGATTATTATGGCCATTTACTGTTGTGTACCTAAGCTATTCCACTCATCCCCCACTCTATTTCTTAACCAGCACCAAATTGTTTTGATGATTACTACTTTAGAATACAATTTCAGATGTGGTATGGCTAGGCCATCTTCCTTCATATTTTCAATAACTCCCTTGATATTTTTGATCCTTTGTTTTTCCAGATTAATCTAATTATTACTTTTACAGAGCCCCAAAATAATTTTTGTTAGCTTGATTGGTATGGTACTAAATAAGTATACTAACTTAGGTAGAATTTTCATTTTTATTATTTTGGCTCAAATAACCCATTAGCAAGCAATGTTTTTCAAATGTTTAAATCTGACTTTATTTATAAGAAATGTATTTAATAGTCGTGCTCATGTAGTTATAGATTTATCTTGGCAGGTAGATCCTCAGGTATTTTATATTGTCTAGATTTTTTCAAAAGGAACTTTTATTTCTATCTCTAACTGTTGGACTTTCTTGGCAACATATCGAAATACTGATAATTTATATTGGTTGATTTGTATTTTGACTTTTGCTAAAGTTGGAATTTATTTAAATTAGTTGATTCTCTAAGATTCTTTAAGTATGCCATCTGTAATGATTAAAATTAATTTTGGAAACTGTATTCTAAATTCTAATTGTTTATTAGCAAAAGTGAGAAATAGAGAAGTCTCACTAAAAAATCTCCAAGATACACTAACCTCTTTTGTTTCAGGTTCCCAGCTGTGTGGGCACAGCATGGCTATAAGCAATCTCTTTCAGAAATCATTTGGAGAGATAGGCCAAAGCCTGAGCTTCACTTTGCTGGGCTTCTTCAGTTTTTGGCTGGGAAAGATCACTAGGCCAGATAATGTAAGGCCAACAGTTTTTGCCCAGGAAAGAGAGTAAATATCTTATCTAAGTATCTTATACTGCCCAGGATCTAATCCTAACATAACCTGAATGTCTCACATCAAAGATAGATTTGGCATAGGATGTATGGCTAGGCTATTAGGTTATTGTTCTAAGAAGGTATTAAATAATATATGAATCACTTCTCCCAAAACGAAGAGGAGAGAGAAAATTAAATTATGATATGTATTATATTAATTATACATATATATATATATATATATATATATAAATTGAAATTATAACAAGTCCCTGATTCAAGGTCTCATCAAGGTACATGCTTATCAATAATCATGTAAGACAGATGCAGCAATATAGCAGTTACCCAAAGTTAGGGTCTAAATATCTTATATACTGATACAGACATAGTTCATCTTTGACCTTGCTGAACCACCACTTCCCTAATCTCCTGAGGCAGCTCCCCTACCTTGGCATTGAAATCCACCACCCACATAGGAGTTGTTGGCATCCTTGAATCTGCACTCACAGCACCAATCATTGGTTTGTTTGGGATCCCTTTTCATGGACTCGGACACAAGCAGAAGTTATAGTCCCATAATGTTTAATAAGCAATGGCAAATTTCAATAGTATTAAGTTTGGAATATCCAATGTTACAAGTGCTGTTAGACATTTTAAATTGATTCTTCAAAATCAAATATCAGTCATAATTCCATAAGCTCAGATTAAAAAATAAAATTTAAATGAGAAAGGGAAAAATAAAAAATAAAATCATTTTAACTTACATAATGTAACAATCAGGCATGGGATAAAACAATTCAGCTTAATTTTAAAAAATGAAAGGCGTCAGCTGGTTAGTTCAGTGGATTGAATGCCAAGCCCAGAGTCTGAGTGTCCTGAGTTCAGATCTGGCTCAGACACTTCCTAACTATGTGATCCTTCTTATTGGAAAGGATTCTTATTTATCCCCATTATAGATAATGCCTGCTAATTGTTTTAGATAAATGTTCTTTATCACTTTAAGAAAAACCCTCTTTTCCCAGTGTTTTCTAATGTTTTATAAAGAATGGATGTTGTATTTTGTCAGATATATTTTCTGTATCTTTTGGAATAATCATATGATTTCTGTTGACTTTGTTTTTGAAATGGTCAAATATGGTTTTCCCAATATTGAAGCATCCCTTTATTCGCACTATAAAATCTGTCTGGTCAGGATGTATGATCATTTAGATGTATTGCTTCATAGTATTTTAATAGTATTTTCTTTAAAAATTTTTATATCAGTATTTATTGGAGGGATTGCTCTATAATTTTTCTCTGTTTTAATACTTCCTAGTTTAGTTATCAGTACTATATTTGTGTCATGAAAGGAGATTGGAAGAATTTTTTCTTCCTCTAATTTTCCAAATAATTTGTGTATTAGAGTTAATTGTTCTTTGAATATTTAGTAAAATTCATTTGTGAATCCATCTGGCCCTTCTTAGAGAACTTTTTCAATTGTTTCATTTTTTCTGTAATTGGGTTAAGTATTCTATTTCCTCTTTTCTTAATTTGGATGTTTTATATTTCTGTAAATATTCATCTATTTCACTTAGATTTATTGACACATATTTGGGCAAAATAGCTCCCAATAATTAATTTTCTTCTTCATTATTTGTGATTTTACCATTTTCATTTTTAATACTGGCAATTTGGTTTTCTTTTTTCTTTTGAAAAATAACATTAGCAAATTGTTTATTTAATTTATTTTTTAATAAAATCAGTCAATGTCATTTACTGATACAATGGGGAGGTCTTTGCATGATATCTTTGGCATGTGTGTCTTAGGTTTATCATCACAGGATTAGGGCTTCTCTGCCTCTACTTTTTATCCTATTTCATTTATTCTAAAGTTATTTTGAGAATTGACAAGTACTTTTTCTCACTATCATCCAGGCACTGCCACTGGAAATCCAACACAAGCACTGTATCTAGAGAAATACAGGCGAATAATGATAAATATTTGACAACTAGGTTTATCAGAAAAAATGTATGGACATACTCTTAGCAACAGCTTCTTAAATCAACATATTCAATAGAAACATAAATTACTCCCTTATTTGTACTAATTAATGATTTCTGAGAATTAAATGCTTACATTGAAATTTTAACATTTAATAATTTGAACAAGTTCTTCATTCTGAATTTGCTCCAACACAATCCTGACCCTACTATTCATTTAATTTATAAAAATAATTCAGTAATGAGG